>NC_031500.1:1681105-1712545 GCF_000237925.1 Schistosoma mansoni
AATAAATAAATAAATATTTATTTATTTATTTAAACACATAAATATTGGTACAAGGAAGCACCAGATACATATGCGCCATACAAATCTCATTTGATTTGTGTGAGAGATGTGATACTGCTCAGGTGCCCGAACTGAAGCAGGTGGTTTTCTTAGGGGGCCACACCCCGAGCCTTTGAACGAAAAGTCTGATCCACAAGGCAGTGGAGCATCGTGAGGAGATGCAGTCCCATGGTAGCCGTTGACCAGCAGCAGGTTCATTCGCCATTTGTTCCATCAGGATACTGGAGCCCATGTGCACCATTGGTTTGGAATCAGGGTTTTCCAACTCCCCTAGGTGGATCCTCCACATCCACCAACCCGGTTAAAGCGCCGGACATTCGCTTTTCGTCCTCTCACTTTCGTAAACAACACCCCCGCCACGAGAAGGCAGTGAGTAGGACTTCCCTGGCAGAGGCTATATATTCGCTGGCCATGTGAGAGCATTTCGAGAGGGAGAGTGGGCTCTCCCCACTCTCGGCCATACCAGGGCATTTGGGGGCAAAAAAAATAAACAAATAAGTTAAACAATAACTGAAAATCGAGAATTACCGGACGTTTGTTTCTTTTTAGTATGTTTTTTTTCAAAATTAAATCATCAAAAACCTAGTGAGGTGAAATACAAGATCTCGTCGCGGCAACTAACTACGTACGTGATCTTCAGATCATTGAGTGAAGTAAGTCAAACTAGTTAATATCTGGTTCTTATTATTAAGATGAAGGGAATAATCATAGAAACTATTTAATTCAAAGATAATTCACATTGTGGATTGATCAATCAACTAAAAACAACTACTGAAAATAAGAAATCACATGGAAAAACTTGTAATGGCAATAGTCCACCTTCTAAACGTTTGAGCATTAATTCTGTTTCCACTTCTCCCCGAGTATAACCGATCCACTTTTTCTCGTTCTAGGAGTTTTTTGGGGGGAGGGAAGATTACAAACATGTTTCAAACTTTAACAATGGTAATTGAAGGTCATAGTTTTAGTGGACAAATAGTAATTTAAGATTAAACATTTTTAAAAGGGACAGTTAGTTAGTGGTGGAGGCATTGATTTTTCAACCAAAATGTTGTTGATTGGAGACCCATTTCCTTACATACTTTGACTCGAACAAATAAGTCACAAAACATCTCCCCATTAGTAACCCATAACCAAAGTTCCTTTCTTGCAGATACGATAAAAGAAACTCTCAGAGTCCCAGTAAAAAGTCGTGCGAAATCCTGAAACGACTTAAGTTAAAAATGTGGTCTATCGGATTCTAAATCAGTGGACTAAAGGTAACACCCTTGCTTGATAGCTTCAAGTTCAACGTGATCGGGACTGTGCACTTGATATCCAAGACACTCCCAAACAGGTCACTAGTTGTTCCGATGTTAAACAGGTCACATGTTGTCCTAAGACCAAGTGATAAGTAGGAAACGCAAACGTGAGTAACCTAATGTGAATTGATTACTCATCTATCCTAGATCATCATTCACATATATCTGTCTAGATATCAGTTGAACATGGCATATATCTACGCATGGACTAATATGCACGTTCGACCTTCTTACTCCGTATACTTAACACGGCAAGCATTAGTATGCGTGTATTATGACTGAAACAGACTTCAGAGCATAACAGAACATTGATGAGGAACCCCATTCCGGGACGAAATACTTGTTCCATATCCCATGATTATTAATGGTTGTTTAGCTAAAGTCAATCAATGATATCAACTATAAATACGAAATGCACTAAGTTGAAAAAAAAACAAAGATATTATTACCCTTCGCATTATTTCGACTTTACTATCCGTTGCTTTAACAATATCTAAGTATTTCAAATGTAATTCAATTAGTCGATCCACTTTTTCATGATCATTCTCAACAAATTTAGCCAAAACGCGAGGTTTAAAAGTTTCCGGAGGTGAATGACGAAGCAAAGCGGAAATAATACTGTATAAACAAAGAAAAGAAACAAAGGGATGAGTAGAATGATTAGGCGAAATGTTCATATTTGTAAAGAGTAGTGGTAAAACTCGAAATTCATAAGAAATGATTATTTAAAAAGTTTAAGACATTATTCATTCACATATTTCGGTTAAGATAATCGTTTTCTCGGAAGACTATACTCAGAAACTTTGACTTAAACGTTCAATTCACAAAGTAGTGTGGATGAAGCCGAGAAACACAGTTGCTTGGTAGCCAGTAACCAAAACAGATTCGTAGCCACATTTTTCCCTCGAGATGCTGGAACTTAGTTTTCATCCTAGTTGACACTTGATAGTAAGGTGTAATTTTAACCTTGAGAGAACTAATCTCACCACCCAACCACATCACACTCAAATACTCCTTAGTCAACGTTACAGCCTGAAACATTACCACCGAGAAATTCTGGTCCCAACTAACATTGAAAATTCGTCAACAGATTTCGATCAGTATTAAGTGAAAGATAAACAAGACATTGGTTTTTACGCAGTAATCAACCGATGTAATCCATTATCATATCAAGTTTCAAAAATTCCATTAAGTAATAACAGTAATGTCATCTGTAATCAATAGTTACAGCTAACCAACCAGTTATATGGAACGTAAAACCTAACACATACGTGCATCGGCCTCAGTGACCACACCACATTAGTACAGTGACATAAAAATTACTTCGAGACAAATCCCGGAGTAGTAGAGGTGAAAAAACAGCCACAGTGGTAGTAGAAAGGATTAGGTATAGAAAAGGAAGACATGGTATAAGAAAATTTCGGGACTAAAGTTCTAAGGGGAAACGAGTGAATGCATCTGCTCCATTGTAGACAACTCTAACGCATATCACCCAAAGTTTCTAACTAATTGTTATGATTATCACATGGACTCCAACCAGGTAGTTTGCACCTACCTAAATGACTCAGTTCAATGATCAGTGTCTTCATATCTTGATATGATCATTTCTAGCTTTCTTCCAACCTACTCGTACACCACGCAACATAGCCCATCGAGGTAGGCGGCAGTTAAGGATAAATAACACATGTTCCACCCACCTCAGTCGATCACGATTCACTACCTGATCAATCGATTTGTCACCCTCACCTACTAATCTGGGTCTGACCTCGGCATTGCTTATTTGGTGGTCCCAAAATACACGGCTGATCCCCCGAAGATACCTATGGTCGAATACTAGTAGCCCTGGTAAGGTTGAGGGTGAGGAGAGTTTTCTCTCCCTCTCGAAATGTTTTTGCATGGCCACGCGTATACAGTCACAGACAGGGAAGTCCTACTCAGTGCATTCTCATGGCGGGGGTGTTGTCTACGAAATTAAGGGGACAAAAAGCGAATGCCCAACGCTTTAACCAGGTTAGTCGATATGGAGGATCTACTTAGGGTAGTTGGAAAACCATAATCCCAAACCAATGATGCACATGAGATCCAGGATTCTCAGGCAACAAATAGTATATCAACTTACTGTTGGTTACCGGTTACCATGGAACTGCATCTCTTAATGTTACTCCACTGCGTTGTGGATTAGACCTCTAGGTAAAAGGTTTGGGAAGTGACCCACTAAGAAAACCATCTGCTTAGGTTTGTGCACCCGGGTAGTATTACAGTCCACACATAAATCAAGTGAAATGACAATGAATATTGGAAATACTACTCTTGCTTCAATTAAAATTCAGACAATTCACATTCATTTTTGTTTTTTTTTATTATATACTATGTCATTTATCTACTCTCTTCTATTCTCAGTGTGGCGCATATGTATTTGATGCCTCTTTATACCAATGTGTTCAAATAAATAAATAAATTATTAATGACCTTGGTTCATAACCATTAAGTAGGAAGGAGCGAACTGAGGTACAGCAAACTGAATAGTTTACACTTACTTAATCACATGTTCTTCCATTTCAGCTGCAGTTGGACCACTGATAACTTTCACCTTGGTTTTTGAACCAGATGAAGTTGATCGAAGCGCATGTTCACGTGGACAATGCATAAATAATGGGAAAATAGTTCGTAAACCTAAGATTTCAATGAACTTCGAACAATTAGCTATAACTACAGATTCAGGATCCACTGTATTGATAGTTGACTTTTGATGTGATTGCAATTCATTGGTATTTTGATCCATTAATTGCGAAACAGGACATAAAGTATAATCAAGAACACGAAGAGCACTGTCACGAGACATATGTTTTTCACTAGAATATACACAATCAATAATGATAATTTTACGACGAGAAAAAATTAAGAACAGATTTATGGGTTTTATTTGTCATATATTAATTTCAGTCGGGTTACCATTAGAAATCAAAGAGTATCGCACAGTTGCTTCATCCTAGTATGAGACTCCTCACAAGCCCCTATCCACAACCCCACTACGGATAGAGCAAAGGATATTTGGATCACGTAGCTATTTCTTAGAGCCACTAAGTCGACATCCCATGGTACAACCTCAACTTTAATCAAGTCGCGATGTAACTCAGCGATCATCCAACGACATTGGTGACAACCGTCCTATTTCCGACATGTCTGTACTCCACCAGACTCGAAGGAACCTTAATTCGATCAGTGTTGGTGGATGTACACTAGGTTTGATCAAGATTAATGTGTTAGAGTTTTTAGGTAATGTGATTAAAACTTGATGACCATAGTACAGATGGACACAAATTCTGGCATGACAACATAGAACCAAAAGAAAGTACGCAGAATACAAATGAAGTGAGACCGATTCTGACACTGTATATCACCAATCCTTTGAAGATAACGATAACAGAATACCGAACGTCACCGAACGCCCGAAGCTAAGAGTGGGTAGATTTCACAAACATAAACCAGAACCTTTCTGACAGACCTATTGTAAACCCGACTGTTTTTATAACAAGAACTGAAGCGCCAATTTCTGACTGGTACATTGTACCAAGAAATACATCATTGATGAAGAGCTTAGGATATAACATCTATCCAACGCAACCTAGTTTTCAATTGTTGACTAATTGAGGCATAAAATATAGTGAAAGTATTAACTGAATAAAAAATAACCACCACAACTACAACTGTTACTAACTATCTAACTTACCGAAGCATTAAATTCATTAGTTGTATACCTTCACCTTTTAAAAATCTATCTTTATTCTCAGGTAACATAAGTGAACTACAAAGACAATCGAATAAATTAAGCATTAATTCAATTTCTTCTTGACTTCCAGGATCATGTCGTTTATAAACAGATAATTGTTGCAATAAGATATCAATACCATCAACTTCACCTAATTGACGACGATTAGCTTCATCCATTTGTAATAAAATTGATAATAATTCACTAACATATAATTTATTCTTGTCAAATATTGGACGTTTTTGTAAACGTCTTAAAAGCCATGCAAATAAACCTTGATTTGCCATTGTTACATTCATATCTGAACGAATTTCTAATAAACTTTCAATAATTCCTATTAATGAATTTAGAAAATAAAATAAAATGAGAGAAACATTTACACTGGATTAGAAAGAAAAAACAAAGGTGATGATGGCAAACAAAACAATCGTCAAAATTGGAAAGTTGTATAGATTGGGTAATTTGAAAAAAAGCCCCCGAATGCCCTGGTACGGCCGAGAGTCCGCTCTCCCTCTCGAAATACTCTCACATGACCACGTGAATATAAAGCCTCTGTCAGGGAAGTCCTACTCACTGCCTTCTCGCACCACGGGTGTTGTTTACAAAATTGAGAGGACGAAAAGCGAATGTCCGGTGCTTTAACCGGGTTCGTGGACACTGTGAGTTCACCTAGAGGAGTTGAGAAACTACAATCCCAAGTCAGTGGTACACATGGGCTCCAGTATCCTGAAGGAACAAATGGCGCACGAATCAATCGTTGGTCACCGGCTAACATGGGACTGCATCTCCTCACGATGTTCCACTGTCTTGTGGATCAGACCTTTAGGTCAAAGGATCCGGGTGTGAACCCCTAAGAAAACCACCTGCTTTAGTTTGGGCACATGGGCAGTACTACATCCCTCACACAAATCAAATGAGATTTGTGCGGCGCATATGTATCTGGTGCTTCCTTGTGCCAATATTTATGTTTAAATAAATAAATAATTTGAAAAAAACAGTTTACACCGTGAGTTAACTTTACTTTTAACCAATCAGTCATTATCAGTATGAGAACCCATCATATATGATATCGACTCAAGCTACCATACCATATCTGTATAATGAGACCAAATTATCAAGATGAATAACAATGAAGTGATTGTAGTAATATCAATGACAGTAGGGAAAATAAGAAATAGAGAATAAGATTGGAGAGAAAAAAAAGAATTTGCGGAATAAACAGTGTAAAATAAATTTGGAACTCATGATCTAGGAGTATGAAAAGATTGAATGCATCTACGATATAGCGATTTTGAACCATATCACTCAACATTTCCAACCACTGATCAAAGTTACCAAGTGGATCCTAGACAAGTAGGCTGTGCCTACTAACGTGATTCAGACTAACAATTAATGACGCTATGTACTGATCTGGCCGCCCCCAACTTTCAACTTACTCCTAAACACCATCAAATACCGTGTGCATCCAGGTAGGCAGTGACTGGTGCGCACGTTCTATATGTTTCAACTAACTTAATTAGTGAAGACTTACTACGTCATCAACCGACTTGTCATCCTTACTCAGTAAAAAGTTGTTTTGATGCATGTTAGGTGTTGAAATAACAATTTGTCGATCCAGGCTTCGGCGATAATAAGCTAGTTGCTAACCATTACTTCTGGGTGAAGAAACGCTTATTATTATATCTTAAATCATTTATGATTAATATAAATCTCTCTACAATGACTCTACTCTGCATAAGAATTCACTTGCATGTCACTTTCCTGTATTTATTTCAGGGAGAGTCAGTTTATATATTTCCATGCATATTTTTATATTGTCCAAAGTTTTTATTAGGCTCATTAACTGCTGCGACATATTTCCCCATTCATAAATTACAGTTAATTAACTATGAACCTGTTACTCAGCTTTGTACCACACATTTTCCAAGTATTTATTGAGACTTAGTATTTATGGTGTGCTGTGATTTCACATCATATGTGCTTAAACATGTGAGTTTCTGGGTTTGAACGACCTATAATATTATTAACCACTATTACTATTATTATTATCGTCATTACTATACAGAGAATACGAAATGTTTGACTGGCTTCTTTAATGTTTTGTTTAATGGTAAATTTGCATGTAGGATCGGTGGTTCAACGTATATAGTATCTGTGTATGCAGAATTATTGTTGTTTATGTAGGTGGGAAACACAAATGCATGGACTTGAACATTTAAACTATTGGATCTAAATGTAACGTGGTGGTTGCGAGGCCAGAAGGTCATGGACTCGTTTCCTGACGAGGTCATAGGTGATCACTTATAAAGGAGAGTTTCACGTTAAGATGAAAGAAGTTTTCAGTGCTCCATGTTTAAGCTAACGTCAGTATACATTATGTGCACTAAAAATTATGTAATTAGAAGAATATTTAAGGGATATCCTGTCTGATACACTGGGTCAATCAAAAATCAAACAAATGGCTTTCATTTCTGAGGGATTGGTTTCCCGATGAATATATATATATATATATATATATATATATATATATATATATATATATATATATATATATATATAAATCCGTACACATACAATTGGTTCGGTTGTGTAAATAAACTTTCTCACTTTCAGTTTTTTTGCTCGAGTAGCTGGTTGGGCTCGAGTATAAGCAGACTAGGTGTCAGTATCAACTCTTGGACACACGACATCACAACATTGTTAGCTACAAATAGAATGACTGATGCCTCTGAAGCATCATTCATGTATTTTAGGACCACGGAGTAAGCAATGCCTGGGTTAAGAATAGAGTACTAGGAAAAAATGGGAAGTCGATTGATGAGGTAATAAATAATCAACCAAGGTGGTTGGAACATATGTTACGCATGCCCAACCACCGCCTACCTCGACAGGCTATGTTTAATGATGTAGGAATAGGCTGGAAGAAAGCTAGGGGCGGCTAAACCAAAACATGGCATCAGTCCATGAATTTGTAGTGCCGCGATTCATTAATCGTTTACTTCGATAACCGTTATAATTCTAATCTTAACGGTGCGTAAAATCAGAAGACAAAGGATAGCAGCAACTACAGTTTATTGTCGAATAACTCAGGTTAGAAAGCTAACAACACCTGAGCGAATATTAACGAGCGAGAGAGCGAGTGAACAGGCGAATAAGCGAAGGAAGCGAACGAGGGGCAAGCGAGCGAGTAGCAAGTAATTACATAGGTAATTTATAGTCAGATTTAATAAGGGCACAGCAAAACAAAACAAAGGCTGATAATAGTATTTGCGTGCATACATATAATGGTGAGGAGTATGAGTCATCGAATGATATTTAAGCAGTCAAGATTTCGGCTAGTGTCATGTGTTCTAGTGGTATAGCAGTGCAAAGAATATGCAAATTGTTACTATCCGAATGACAATGTCTGTTAAGTAAGTTGATAAAAAGGGCTTAACCAGAATTGACTAGAATCGAAATTGATTGTAGGATGGTTGCTATAAATTTACTGACAACCGAACCTAGCCGTGTTAATATGTGTAGACTGACTGGTCGGGGTCGGCGTGATTATCGCAACCAATGGTTACTTTTAATAACATGGCTCAAAACCATATGCAATGACACATGTACATCCGTTCTTTGTCTTCCTTCAAATTCTGAGATTCTAAATTCCTCTTTTTTGTTTTATTTCACTAATTTATATTTTCTCGGATCGTATCTTCGACGCTTTATCTTCGCCATTACCAATGATACTGTTACTACCTCTAATAATCTGAGATTCGGCCCAGTAATTTCATTTCTTTGCTAATGGGGTATGGTAACTTGAACCGATTTACATGCATACCATGTTATGCGTTGTGAATGACTGACTGAGTGATTTTAATCGAACCAATACCAATAACCAATCTAACAAGTTAAACTCACCGAGTGTTTTATGTACACCATCAGCTTCATCTTTTTTTGTCTCATCTAAACGTGAAATATTCTGTATAAGTGATTGTATCAATTGTCCAGAAAATAAAACTTCTAAAAATTGATTAACTTTGCCTAATCCGGCTTCTTGTAAACAACTAAATTCAAGTAATTCGTGCAACAGATCAATAACAGATAAACTAATATCTGTATTTTCATGAGCCAATAAACCTAACAATAGTGATATGGGACGTGTTTGTTCCGCTAAGATTGGATACAATTCTGGATTCGCTGCAAGCACCTAAAATAAACGTTAAAACGAGTCATTTTTTAAGGAGATAAAAACAACTAATGTAGGCTATTTAATTTTTCGAAAAAGAGAAGGGAATAGATGTCTGGACAAAGGTTAGTAATTTATGTGGATCCTAACTAATACACAATAACGATATATCCGTCATCCTATCTCCGAACACTATCTGGCCTGGTTGAGAAATGGACAGTCAGAGACGATCAAGTGATGTATTCCTATTCACTTTATTACCATGGAATATCAAATAAACTTGAATAAAAATTTTCAAATTATTCACCGTATTTTATATAACATACTGAGTACTTTGTGTTTTTTTTAGAATACCGCCAAAACAATTAAAATCCACGCCTATAAACTAGACCCCTGTGTCCAAAAAAAGTTGTACAATCCAACCCTTTGCTTTGGTCATTGACTTAAGCTAAAACAATGCGGACTGAAAAGGAATTTTTACTTACTTCTTCCTCGAAATTCCTTTAATTTTTGTGTTCCTATACAATTTTGATGTGTCTCTCTCTGAGTCACATTTACTGAGTCGATGTATTACCAAACTCTAAACATTCCCTGGATTTCCTAGTCCGTCTGTTTTATGATTATTATTATTATATTATAAATATCAGTGAAAATCGCTCAAAAGATTTATTTCTTTGCCCTATCAGCCTTTTTATAAAATGTATGAACGAAAACTCTAACTCGACTGATACCCCGCAGACGCCCAAACTGGAACACATGGTTTTCTCAGATGACCACTCTTCGAGCCTTTGACTCAGATATAATCCACAAGGCAATGGGGAAAGGTTAAGAGATGAGGTCCAATGGTAGCCATTTTTTTCGTCAGGATTCTGGAGCCCATGTACACTATTTGTAATCAGGGTTTTCTAACTCCCCCAGGTGGATACTTCGAAACCACCAACGAGATTTAGGCGCTGGACGTTTGATTTTTATCCCCTTGAGTTCCTAAACAACACGGTCGCCGTGAAAAGTCATGTGGAGACTGACTAGTAAACAATGGTTAAACTGTTGAGAAATCCTGGAAACTAGGGAGAATAATAATTTAACACTCAAACGATAATGTTAGTTTGAATGACTGAATGGTATTTAACAACAAAATAAGAAAGCTTACAAGTGAAACAACTGCTATATAACCCAGTCACCAAGTATATCACTGACATACTTAATATAGATATGTGCATATATATTCTAACTAATTTCGACGTTCTTGAATAAAAATGACCGAATGACAGAGAATATGGCACCTGAAAGCTGGCCATAACTAGGCTTCCTTTAGTTATGAACTGCATAACATCAATGATAGAAAAACATAGTTCTCACTTTTGAACTCATATAAAATTCCCCATAATAAAGTTAAAATCCAGGTTATTATCAATAAAACCCACCATAAACACCATAAGATACTAACCTGCATCTCCTCTAGTGTCTCTTGCAGTTCCAATTCTGACTGCATAAAACGCTTAGGTTGGTCAGGGAACTTAGTTCGAGCTTCCTGGTTGCTCAGAGCACGTTTTTCGAGAAGTACAGTAAGTCGACGGACAGTAGTCTCAGTCACTTCATTTGCTCCAACAGTAGTAGGTCCATTGCTTGTTTCTGAATCCCACGAATCCGGTGCATTGAACGGACGTGAAAAATCTGAAGTACAGAAATACAACAAGAAATACTCATAAGAAAGACACTATTTTGTAAATGAACATGGAATAGAAGTAACTCAATAGATAAGTTCATTTGACTTTACTTTGCACTCCTTACTACTGTTAAGATATCAGTAAGAATAGGAATTATTACTGGTTGTTATGGACACATCCTAAGTGGGACTAATACCAGATTAAAACCGTAGGTTAACAACCGTTCTTCTAAATCCAGTTTGTTGGATACGACCGCATTGTTTGTCCGACAAGAATACGCCAAATTTATCACCATGTTGAAATTCCTTTAATGGGATAACACATTAAGAAAATGAGAAAACGACCACTGTGATTTTCTGTCACGAGTAAAATAATTGTTACCTAAGATGTTGCTCCTCCTTAAGTTAACCATCAGTGAAGCTGAAATCACTTGAGATAAGAGTAATCGCTGAAGCTTGATTGCACAAACACCTTATTACTTTATACGTAAGGCGTCATTTTACTCTACGAAGATATGCAAGACATTTAAATCACAAGTCAGTTGACGGGTAGTATAAGTGTTTATGGCACATTTTTAGTGCTACCAAAATTTAAGGTAAGTCTGAAAGGCGAGCAGCAGCTTATGTTCGTTCTCATGCTTCATGGTGATGTGTTCAAAATGGTAAAATAGATACCATATACATATATTTATTTTTTCACTAACGGATGAAGCAGCAAAGTACTTTCTGGATTCGCCATACTTATAATAACAATAATAATTTTTTTTACTAACTTTAGGTTATGAACAAAGAAACTACCTTCGAGATCACCAACATCGGATGAAGTATCAGAAAATGCGGATATATGATCAGCGCTGACCTTGGGCCGTTTCGCATCTATTTCAAGTTGAAGAGATGGTGGGGGAGGAGGTTTTAAAGACCGCTTCAACTGAGGGCTTGGTGACTGAATAAATAGATAATGTAAGCAGTAAAGTCTACCGCAAACGACAGGACATCCCGAACATCCATCCGCTTAGGTTAAATCGCTAACCATTCCAAGGTCCAAATTCAATACTCAATTTCCCAATTTGCAAGATAGTTTAAACCAAATGACTTCCCTACATTCGCTTTTGACTACTGAGACACACTTAAAATGTAGCTATAAACTTCAAGCGTAAAAATCTTTTAAATAAAAATGTCAGACCATCTATTTTATGGGATCTAATACTGGTTTGTTAAGGAGATCATTTTTGCATAGAAAGGTATTACCTGTAGTAGTAAATAGCCTAGATCGATCCTGAACTTACTACTTCTACTGAATGCAGCCCTATATGAAGGTTTTTGGTGAGGTATCCGCCATATGTATATATGCTTCTCTATTTGTCAACCATTTTCATTACATATTTTCAGACCCCTACATTTTTAAATTTTAGTTTGACAGGCCTTGGTATCCTCAACTAAGGTGTTATGGACAACAGTGTTGCCAAATATTGTATATCAATTAAATCATTACACCTTTATTTTGGTGTTTTAGAAGTCTAAGACAATATATAAAATGGGCTACAAATGATATGATACACAGTAACTTTACTCCTCTTATCCTTCTGCACAAAACAGCAATCGAGTTTATTGCCCCGAAGCTGACTTAATTTGCAGTCTTCCTAAACCCGATATTCTGTTTAGTTACTCCTTGAGGTACGGAAATGTGATGAATTAGTCTTATCCAAAATGGAGCTTCAGATATATTTTAACAATGATGATAGATAATTCAGAGGTCAAGTTACCCAAAGTTTTGAAGATAAACTTCAGGAAGCGCTAGCCTCCAGAAAACCGGTTTGAAAGTCTCCTAGTGCATCACAAAAAGGTTTTTTATTATCAAATGACCGGTGACTACATCATTCAGGGAGTTTAAGCTGATTGTGTCAATGCTATTCTCCAATGCCACTTTTCATTAACCAGTATTATGTAGTAGTATATTTCTAATAATGCAGACATATAGTCTGTTTGGTCCACGTTAAAGATTAGTTACCTTCATGCGACCGTTTATCTCACTGTTATAAGATGCCAGTAGGACAGTATGACAGAGTCTACTTGGAAAGAGAGTATGTTGATAATCGACCAAGATGAAGTAAGTAAACAGTTCCAAAAAGACTCAACGAAAACTCCCAGTATGTTTACGTGCGACCAAAAGGTTTGAAACTTGATTCCACACACTGACTTTGTGACTCATGTGAGGATGAGCTCAAAATCCTGTTATAGTTTTGGAAAGGAAGGAGAAATAGTCTTGGATTATAGATTATTCGTTGTTTGCACTCAATAAAGAGCTTCATTTGGATTCTTTTGAAGAGTTTACCTATCATCTTGAATGTAAAAGTTTCTCCTCAGCTTACGTGGTCATAAAATAATGGATTTTGAAAAATACACATTCCAGTAGATAAGTGACCCGGACACCCACCCTTGTAAGCCTGTCAAAAGACATACCGTATTGCCATTTACTTCGGCTATATACAATGTAATGCATTAAGTCAAAGGTAACTAAACAGTTACCAGAATGGATCATATCCGGACCAAAGAAATTGTCGTTCATTTTACTGTACTTCACGACACATTGTATCACTTGGATTTTCAAGTGAGACTCTTGTGTTTCTTCGGCAGCTATGGCTAGCAAAATGTCTAAGGGTTGGCAAAGGCGGTTTTTCCAGTGACTATACTTCAATAATGGTATTTGGAGCATCCAGATAAACTACTAGAAAATATCAGTATTAGTGTCACTATAATAATAGACCTAATCCCAAAATTGCAGATTTGTCACGATGTGATTACCTAACCTATAAGACCTTACGTGGAAGTCACACCATTGTCTACACTGACTCATCGTATTGTGACAATCAACAATATGATACTCAGTAATTCTGAAGAAAACATTTGGGCTGGGGGTAGAATGGGATATTTAGTGTGAATAGTAACAAGAGACATAAAATGACCACGCCTGCAAAGCTGAACCATTCTATAGCGATCAATTGTCCCCGTGTTCACCATATTCAACCTTCCTAAGCGTTACATATTGAGTGCAAATCTCAGCAATTTTGTGTTCGGCTTCAGAGATCGCTTGGTCAGGACCCTACACCACTACAAACTCTCCGAAGCCCGACTATATGAAAATCCTCGAAAATTATATTACTGTCCTGGGCATAAGTGTCACGAGACTCATCTCAGTAAATCTTTATCAAAGTGTCCTATGAAAGTGATGTGTCAGGTAATTTTTTCAAAACTACTCCAGGCTCATTCAGCTAACAAAACACATTTCGTTTTCTCCAAATCTCAGAATGTAATACAATGGATAATTGTATGACTGACCCATGACCAATTAATGAGCTTACGGCTAAATTGAGAAACAGAAGAAAACGTAAAGAACATTATAACTGTTACGTCCTTGAATCTGTCTACCCACTTTAGTGCCGAGTATGACTTGTCTAATGTACATTAAGACCTTGACCCGATAGGCTGACTGACTTAACCTTGAGGCTAGTATGCGTGAGTTTGAAGTGGGGGTAGAGAGACGAAAACTATCCTATCCCTAATTGGCTGGCAAGCACGCGAGAGAGAGAGAGAGACAAGACAAAGACAGGTGGAACACTAATCACTTTATTCCAATCCCGATCTAGCACTCGAATTCCCAATTCAGATTAGGGTGAAAAGTTACATGAATAAATAGATGAATAAGCTGACCATAACGTACAATAATTAGGAAAATACAATTATGTCAAAAACTGGGGGATTGTAGTAGAAAATAGAGTACAAAAGGTTACATCTAAATGACAATAGCTTTAGAACAGAAAATGCTATGGCAGTGAATAATACATCAAACGAAAGCTCATGATCTGTAGAATAGGCTAGGGGCAAAAGTAAATGTTACATTTTTACAAGCTTTGAATTAAATAAATTAACGTCCCCAAAAATAGCTTCCGTAATTTGTTAAGGCTTCTTGTTTCGCGGTTCACATCAATAACTGTTACCGAAATTAGAACAAACGGCAAATAACACAAGTAATATCAACAAGTACCAGTTATTTGTACACAATAAAGTTTACTCCATAATAAGCGTAAGGAAATAAACATCATGAAAGTTCCCCAAAAGTGGTCTGTTGGATAATATTTTGGTGTTTTTATTCCTACCCTGTCATTTAATTTAAGTTTTACTGAGGACTCTTGTAAACAAGTTTTCTATTCCTAAATCTTTTTTGTATGTACCCTGGACATCTCCAGTTTCACACTGTTCCGGTTAAGTATTTTGGGAACCTTGGTTCAGAAACCTAAAACTCAAGGGTCTGTTGTGAAATCTGGTATGATTATTACAAGAACAATATATACTCGTCATTTAAGAATAATTTTTTGATTCTTGAGGTGGAATTCCGTTTAATTGCTTTTTGGGCAATAAGTTAACAGTGTATTTATTGATCTTGTTAAGATAAGGAACCAGAGTAAAATTAAGATGCACCCCCACCCGCAATGAGGACCATGTCAGAGGAACTGGAGTGCTGAAGGATTGCCTTGTTCGGTTTTATCAAATTTGTGTTCTTCAATACCAGTACACAAGTCTTGGAAATCCTGGTCATGGTGAATACCGTGCAAGTTGTTTTCTTAATTTTTTGGTTGTAGCAGTGTTAATGAGAATGTCTGAAAGAAATATGGACACTGTTTGTTATTACCATTGATTTCTGAGCATCTATTTAACGCTTATTGTAATGACTGAAATTTCAATATCTCCTCTGAACACAAAACTAATAAACCAAAATTTATTTGACTAAACCAAAATACGTTCTTCTGTATAGTATGCGAAGCGTTTTGATGTGACTCGTATTAAATTATAGCGAAGCACGAATTCTGTGCTTAATTTAAGCGGCCCTCATTTATGAAAGAAAACACATCACATCAAAAGTGCAAAACACCTCAAACGGTACAGCCTGAGCTGTGTAGGCAAAGGTTTCTCTGGTAAAAGGTAACCTGATAAACAGCGAAAGTAATGGTCTATAAATTGCTGTTCCGTACCTGAGAATCAATAAGAGTATTCCCAACAAGAGGCGATCAAATATTTATATTCAAGGGTTCGATGATGAGGTACCCTTCTTTCCAATCAGTCGGCACTTGTTCTTCCTTCCAAATCTTTTTGAATAGAATGTGGAGCACCATTGCAGTTACTTCTATGTATGACTTCAGTGCTGCGGCTACTATTTTGTCAGATCATGCTGCTTTCACACTCTTGGCTTGTCTGACGACTACCCTGATTTCTTCGACCGTTGTTGGAGTGACAACTATAGGAAGGTCTGAAGGTGCTGCTTCGTTATCTGATGAATTCAATGCAGCTGATCTACTCAAGAGTTCCTCGAAGTGTCCCACCCATCTGTTCCTTTTCCTTGAATTTCCGTGATTGTCTTGCCTTCTTTTTCATTGACCGGTATCTCTGGTTTACTATATTTCCTTGTCAATTATTTTGTTGTGTCATAAAGTCGTTTCATATTTCCTTTTCTTGCAGCTTTCTCCACCGTCGTTGTTAGCTTGTAGTGACCTACTTTTATGACGAGAAAGTGACTGGTATAATGGGAACAATTATTATTATCAATTGTACCAGTGATTGTTTAACTGTACCTGTTTGTTGTTGTTGATCTTTCACGAACTCGCATACACTCAGTAGTTCCGCTTGTAAACTTTGACACAATCTCGGTATTCGTTAGACACAACGAGATCGCCAACAAATATATCTTATTACAACCGTCAACCGCCTTCTGGTTTTGGCCTACCGAGGGAACCAACTTAATACCTGGCACGTAATCTTCCTGTGGTGGTGATCATGGTCATTGGCGACTCGACGCCAACTACAAGCTCTGCCACGTATTGCTGCTTATCACTTTCAATGCTCCTCTTCACTTGCTTGTTTTCTTCTGTGTATCCAGCTTGTACCTTGACTTTCTCTGTTCTTGTTAGGATGTTGTTAATTACTGTTTTCTTGTTCTTCCGTTCTTGAATCTTGTTCAGGGTTTCCATGGAGATCCATTCCTTATGATGATGTTTGTTACAGCCCAGTACCACCTGACACGTTGAATTTAATGCCTCTTTGGTCACTTTCCAGTTGTCCTCCATAGTAGTTTCTTCACCTTACAGTAGATCCTATAAGGCTTGGAACGTAGTGTTGATAGTTATCTTGAATTCGTTGGGTTTGCTAATATCTCAAAGGAAGGCTGCATCAAACCTTAGTGATTCTGTTTTCCCAGTTGTCCATTACTTCTTCGGCTTCAGTTTCATATTGGCAACCACAATCAGTTGGCGATCTGAATCTATGCCAGCTTCTCTTCTGGTTCTTATGTTTTCCATTAACCTCCTGATTTTTTAGTAACGCGAAAACAATTGATCTGATTCTCTGAAGTGTGATCCGGTGAGACCCATGTAGCCTTAAGTATGCGTTTATGGGGGGAGTATTGTGCTGCCTATAACCAATTTGTCGAAGGCACATATATTTGCAAATCCCTCCCCATTTTCGTTTCTCTCTCCCAGCCCATGTCGTCCCGTTATATCCTCATATCCTGTGTTGTCCACTCCGACTTTGGCGTTTAGATCTCCCATAAGCATGGTCAGGTCCTTTCTTGGACATATCACTACAATCTACTGCAACCTCTCGTGGAACTGATCTTTATCGCCATCATTGCTATCATTGGTGGGTTAATAACACTGGATAACTTTCATTGTAATTCCCTCCTTCTTTGTTTTGAAAGTTGCTATGATGGTCCTGAGTTCATGAGATTCCTATTCTATTAATACTTTGCGTGCCTCTTTGGAGAACATCAGAGCAACTTTCTGCGTGTGAAGCATTTTCCCCTCAGTGACCGGAATACAGTAGCATCTCTCCCATAACTATCCTTTTCTGTCCAAATTGGGTTCAATGAGTTTCGCTGATTTCGAGTGCCATCAATCTGTATCTCCTCATTTGTGCAGCAATTTGACTAGTTCTCCCGATCTTCTATACAGCCCGAACATTTCATGTACCTATATTAATTTGGTTGTTGGAGGGGACATCGGCTTCCTGACTTCTGAGGAATCTCGGCTTTTACCATGAGTCGTCATAATTCTTCTGAATGAAGGTCCTTCAACTCCCAGGACAGAGTTTACGTGGTTCAAATTGTTTATTTTGCCTAGCGTTCTTTTTTAGAGAGGTTGTTTTCTACGGGGTAGGGTTTCTGACCCCACTCCCAAACCTCCTTCTTCACCCGGTCATGGGACAGGCCATAGGGCTATGAGAGCTATAGGCAGAAATACATTGATTTATCACTGAGCAGTAATGCTTGTAATATTTGTGTAGATTTCTATATAAGTATTCAACCTTCCAGGAGCCATTGGGTAGCTATTTCCTTTCAGTTTGAGACTCCTTGAAAATGCTACCTCAACAGATTCGTCAGTGATCGAACAGGAGGTATTCAGGTTTACAACTAGAGTTTAATTATTAAATTATTGAGTAGGCAAAGAATGTTCAATATTTACGACTTAAAGTAATGCATAATGCAGTGCGATGATTAGGATTGGTGACGAGCATGTTATTTACATGGATGAACTCTATTTTTTACAGCTTCTCACTAAAATTGAAGAAACTACTTACACTCCATCATTATTTGGATAAGATATGTAAACCATTGTATGTCAACTCATTGTCCTGATGTTTAAGCTCTCACAGACAGGACTTTAGATCATGAGTTCAATTCTGTACTATAAAGCTGTTAAATCACATGACTTCTACAACATTTCATGCTAAGAACGTCAGTAATCAAATATCATACATGAATACATACAACTGGATATAGACAACCACAAAAGCCTCTTCTGATAATGATCATATGCTCACTAGTGACTCGCTTCAAGAGATATTTCTTGGAGTTCTAGTGAGAAGCAGTGACCAGTGGGGTTCAACCAGATCTGTTGTGAGATATCAACTCACTGAAAACAATGGTGAACAGTGGCTCAATTTCGCGGGTTTGTTGAAGTTAGACATTGACACCTTTCGATGTCGGCCGGCCCACTGGTCTAGAGTTTAAGCGCTCGTGCACGAAACTGATAGGTCCTGGATTCGAATCTAGCTAAGCAGGATGTTGGATGTGCACTACTGAGGAGCCCCGCAATAAGACGAAACGGTCGTCCAGTGTCTACAAGTTTTCCATGATGATCTAGCTTCAACTGATTCATGATTTCAACTATCACATCGAAAACTATGTTTTAATACACTAATTTTTAGATTGATTTATTATCAACTCCCATTTTATAGTATTCATCATTAACTAAAAAGTAACCTATAAATACTTTGAGAATAATAATAACCTATTCAAATGTTTTGTTGATCTAAACAATGGTACATTGATTAACCTTCTGTTCACATATCCAGTAAACGATTCAAGTTGCCAAAAAAGAAAAAACCCGCCTATTCCAGATAAATGATTATAATGATAATAAGATTGATTACCTCAATGGCTAGTACTGTAGTGAACAAAACACTAGTTGGGGACAATCGAATGTATTAAAGCACAAATTACAGACTATCTCACTAAATTCTGATAACCATACAGTAAACAGTTAATTTGCAAACTAACAATCAATTGTCTCAATCTTCACTGTTCCTTCTATAAATATCAGTTCATCTTCTCTAATTCCACTGTTCATGCATTTTCCTACTAATTACGCTTCATTTCAGTTCTTTCCTTATCTATCTTCTGCCAAAATACATTCTATGTCTTACCACCGCCATATACTACTTATATGGATATAAGTACACCACACCACAAGATCCAGAGGAAAGTCTCTTTCGCCCAAGTCGACTTTCAGGACATAAGGAAACAAATCAATATCACCAGTTCACAACCTTTATACTCGACACCAAAACTACCAATTCTATAAACGACTGAGACTGAATGTCTTATGGTATTCAGAAACCTGACCGGAATTATTAGAGACTGCAACATTTGTAACAGTTACAAACGATTCAAGTGGTGTTGGGAGGGAGCTTACGTTCAAAAGGTTCCTAACCTCTTCCACGTATTTCATTTCAGTTCTTTCCTTATCTATCTTCTGCCAAAATTTATTCTATGTCTAACCATCACCATATACTACTTATATATGGATATAAGTACACCACACCACAGTACAAGTTTAAATCCCATTTGAATTCCATTGTATTTACACATTTGTTTACATTTATTTATATGGTTAAATGAATTTATAGAGTGGCATTAATAGTGTTGAACTGATTTTTCTTTTTTTCTTCTTTAATTGTACATTATACAGAAAATAGAATGTAGGTCATGATGTATTAAGAGTTTAGATTCAATTCAAAGTTTTGACAAAAATCATCATCACCATGATAAAATGAGCAATGAATCTACAATGAATATGAAATAGTAACAAAGAAAACAAAAAAGAGAAGAAAGAGAAAAGAGAGAAAGAGAAAAAGGAAAAAAGAGAGAAAAACAATATTAAAAAAAGGGTAAACTAAATAAAATGAGGGTCACGATACATTATACTTTCTCTCCATTGAATAAAAAGACCTCAGAGCAAATATGATTGTTACGGTTGACAGAATTTCATACAGATTTATAGATATATATGTATGTATGTATGTATGTATGAAAAGAATCAAGTCAGCCATTAATTCATAAACAATGTGTAAGAATCAGTCAAATATGCATCAGTAAAAAACTGGTACATCAGATTAGTAAGATAAAAGAGATAGTATAGTGTGTACTACTTATACAGATATATAGATATAAGTAGTATGTAGCAGGAGATGAAAGTAGAATTCTCACTGAATAAAGAAGAAAATAAGTAATAAATTGAAATAAAGATGAAAGAGATAGTATAGTGTGTACTACTTATACAGATAGATATAAGTAGTATGTTACAAGAAATGAAAATAAACTTATTGAACAAAGAAAAAAATAAGAGAAAAAAGAAAGAAAAGAAAATTGACTCAATCTTTCAACTACGAAAATACTAAAACTCGAAAAAAACCTTCCGATAATAATAATAATCATATGCTCACTAGTGACTGACTTCGAGAGGTAAATTCAGGAGTTCTAGTGAGAAGCAGTGAACAGTGGAGTTCAAACCAGATCTGTTGTGAGATAGAAGATCATTGAAGACAATTGGTGAATGGTTGCTCAATTTCGTGGGTTGGTTGGAGTTAGACATAAACACCATCGGATGCCAGCTCAATGGTCTATCGGTTAAATGCTCTGGCGCTAGACTGGGAGGTCCTGGGTTCGAATCCCGCGAGGTGAGGTCGTGGATGCGCGCTGCTGAGAAACCCCACAATGGGACGAAACGGCCGTTCAGTGGTTCCAGGTTTTCCATGGCGATCTAGCTTCAATTGACTCACGCTTTCAACTATGAAAATACTAAATCTTCACAAAAATCCCTTCCGATAAAAATAAGAAGTAATTCAAGTAAAACTAGGAACAATGGAACGATAGAGTTTTTTCAAGGTATAACTCGAGAAAGACGTGAAAATAATATTTTTTTAGTATATTGTTTTCATATTTTATAAATGTTCAAGCCTTCATCCACCACAGTTGTATAAATAACGAGATTAGTAGTTATATGAGTGGTGATATTGTGTTGTGGGTTACTGATATCCACATAAGTAGTATATGGTGATGGTCGGGCATTGAATGTATTTCAGTAGAAGATCGATAAGCAGAGAACGGGAACGGCACGCAATCGGTACGAAAATGCATGAACAATTATAATCGGAGACTATGGACGGATATTTGCAGAAGAAACAGTCAAATTGAGACAATTGATTGATAGTTTGCAAATTAACTGTTTACAGTATGGCTGTTAGATTTCAGTGTGATAGTCTGTAATTTTGTGCTTAAATACATTCGATTGTCCCCACCAGTGTTCTTGTTCACTACAAGATGAATACTACATTAATATATCCCTTGTAACTGTCTTATAGGTAATCAGATTCTTCACATCAAGCAATTGTACATAGTGTGCATTATTTCTCTCAGGATCACGACTATTCTTTGCCAAACAATACCAAACAGCGCAAGACTAAATTCAAATAAGGCTTTGTTGTAACTGTCGCTTATTGTGTCAGCTGGATTGTTAACTGACTCATACTTGGTAAAGGAAACCTCGAATCCAACGACCTGTAGTGAAAACATAGAAACTATTGATATGGATTAATGTGATCATGGAAATAAATCAAAATGCTACATGAATTCATCCTTTTTTGTACAATTTTTTTCAGTCAAATTTGTCTAAACCGAATTAAGTAGTATTTAACATCAACTACTTAATAAATTTCAAAATCACAATCTTCAATACGGACATCAAAATAGTTTTAAGGTATAGAGATGAAACTTCGACAACTATTACAACAATCATCAAAATGGTACAAGTATTTATATACAATTGTCTATACAACATACTCAATGTCTGTTGACCGGATACCATCAGCAACAGTCTACTATGGAAGAGGAGGACAAACCAGATTCCAGTTGAGGAGGAAATTCAGAAAAGACGTTGGAAGTGGATAGGACATACATTGAAGAAATTATAAAACTGGATCACGAATCAAAACGTTAACATGGAATGTTGAAGAGAAACGAAAAAGTGGAAGATCAAAGAACACATGGCATCGAGAATTGGAAGTAGACATGAGTAGGATGAGTAGAAAGTGGAAACAACTGTAAAGGATTGTCCAGTACCGAGTTGTATAGAGAATGGTGGTGAACGACCTATGCTTCTCGATGAAGGGTAACAGGCTTAAGTAAGTAAATGAGTAGGTAATCAGTGAATTACTATGTATAACACCATACAACTAACCATCTGTTCTCAAGACGTAATTACATGTCACAGACGAATCGAAAAACCAATCAGTTTCCTACATCATTCGCACTGAAATCAATGAAGTCACTGATCATCACAACAACTGGATTCCTGCAACGATTTACATGGCAGTGTAATTTTATATATTTCGTTAAATAAGAAATTGATAAACATAGAATTTCATTTAATACTTATGTTACCAACTTATTACATTGTAACATTTTATATATGAAAATATTATTCCTAGTGATCTTCATTACTAAAACAGTAATCTTCTCCATTGCAAACGATTTTGAGCCATGTCATTCAAGGTCTCTAACCATCGATTGCTATCATCTCGCGGATCTCAACCACGTAGTTAACACCTACCAACATGGCTCAGTCCAATTGTCAGTGACTTCATGGATTTGTGCCACGTTTTGATCTGGCCACCGCTAGTTTTCTTCCAACCTACTCTTACACCATAAAGCATTGCACGTCGGGGCAGTTGGTGGTTGGGCATACGTAACACATATCCCAGCCATCTCAGTTGATGAAGTTTCACTACATTATCAATCGATTTGCCATCCTGACCCAGTACCCGTTTCCTAACAACTGCATTACTTACCCGGTGGTCCCAGGATATACGAGCAATGCTTCGAAGACACCTATGATCGAATACCAGCAGCCTACGAATATCCTCTACTCTTATCGGCCATGTTTCACTGCCATAAACTGGGACGGAACGAACTGCTGCACAGTAAACCCGTTCTTTGGTTGCGGATATCTCGGCGGATATCTCGCCTACTCCATAAATGACACAAGTTGGCGAAAGCTAGACGAGCCTTCTGTATCCATGCTGAGATTTCATCACACGCACACTTATTACATTGTAACATTTTATATCTGAAAATGTTATTCCTAGTGATCTTTATTACTAAAACACTAATCTTTCATTATTGAGTTTCTTGGATTATTTCACTTTCTTTTTGTTTTTCTTAACTAGACTATTACATAATTTTTAGAAAGGGGGGTTTTGTGGAGATTTTAGTAATTTTATATAGTTGAAATCATGAGTCAATTGAAACTAAATCACCATGGAAAACTTGAAAGCACTCGACGGCTGTTTCGTCTTATTGTGGGGCTCCTCAGCAGTGCGCATCCACGATCCCGCCTCACGAGATTTAGAACCCAGGACTTTGCGACACAGGCTAAGAGAGTTGAATTTTTATCCGAAAGGTACACCAAAAGCATCGACGAGACTATTAGTAGATAATATGCTGAATTGACTTCAGATATACAAAGTCAGCTAGAATATCGTCCACTTCGGTATTTAATGCAATATGCAGTTATTAACTCAAAGGAGGCAGAAGAAATTACAAGTCGTTCTTGATTGTGCAGCAAAATTTTCGCGGGTCTCTCGAACGATTTGATTTGATAGAGGCTAAATATTGCAGCCATTCTAGTAGATATATTGTCTTAATAGAGAACCAGTGACCATTTCTGCTGGTTTTGGAGAAATTTCCACTCAAGTCAAGGTCCCTGAATCTGACAGAGGCTCATTAGGATTAAGAGTAACAATTAACATAGGTGCATGGAAAAGTTTTAAACAGAGTGTTAGTGAATAGGATGAATGATTCAATAGGTGTACAACTTCAAGATAAACAGATCGGATTCCGTAAGGATGGATCGTGCACAGACCGAATCACGACACTACGGATTATCGTTGGAAAATCAATCGAATGGGACTTGTCACTATACATCAACTTCCTTGACGATGATAAGGCGTTTGACAGTGTGAATAGGAGAACCTTATGGAACCTTCTTCTACATTATGCTGTACCTGAGGAAATCGTCAACATCATACGGAATTTATACGACGGAGTACACTAAAAAGTCATGCATAGAGGACAGCTGACAGACGCATTCCAAGCGAGGATCGGAGTCAGACAATGCTGCTTACTCTCTTCCTTTTTCTTTCTTCTAGTGGTTGACTAGATTATGATAACTTCCGCATCTCAGAAAATTTAATACTCCAGCCTATTGGGATAATACGAATGCATTTTTATTTTTATTAATGATAGTTCATCCAATGTTCTGTTTATTTAAAATTATCAGCTCAAACCTTGGTATTGATACCTACATACTCTCGCGTGCGAACGCTTAACCTGTAGACCACTGAGCCGGCAGGCATCCAACGGTGTTGATATCTAACTTCAACTAATCCACGAAATTGAGTGACAAATTCACCATTGCCTTCAATGAGTTACTATAATTAATAAAATAATTAAACGATGCTTCATGAGTTCAATTTCAATATTCTATTGTAATATGTTTCTTATTAGATAAAGATGAGCAACTTTCATTGACCTTGTAATGTTAAGGTCATGTTTCAACCAATAAGAGAAGAATTAGAAAAAAAATCAAAAAAATATTTTATTATAGAAGTAATAGGATATGTTAGAGTTCAAAGATTTTTAAGAAAGTTTATTAGTTTTTCAAGGTCATTTATTTCAGCTCAAATAATATTAGAAGGGATTTTTGTGTGGATCAAAATATGCTCACTAGTAACTGGCTTCAAGAGGTATTTCCTGGAGTTCTAGTGAGAAGCAGTGACCAATGAAGTTCAAACAGGTCTGTTGTGAGATAGTAACTCACTGAAGACAGTGATGGATGTGTCACTCAATTCCGTGGATTAGTCGAAGTTAGACATTAACACCGTTGGATGCCGGTCAGCTCAATGGTCTAGAGGTTAAGCGTTCGCGCGAGAGACTGATTAGTCCTGGTTTGGAATCTCGCGTGGCGGGATCGTGGATGAATACTGCTAAGGAGTCCCATAATAGGACGAAACTGTCGTTCAGTGCTTTAAGGTTTTCCAGAGTGGTCTAGCCTCAATTGACTCATGATTTCAACTATAAAATAAACTGATTGATGTTCTTAACTGATTCATCGGCGATAAAAGTCATCGTAGATATGATAGGGAACCAAATTTGAGCCAAGTTTCATGTCATTTAGCTCTTTTTAAGCAACTGAGTTGATAGAATTGAATCAGTACTATAGAAGGACTTGATATACATGACATCGATCACTACTCAGTTATCAATCAATTATGATTGCATCTCAGTCTTACAGAGAGTCATTTGAACCCAAACAGATTTTTAAGAGCCCGCACATTGTTCCAAATTAGGATTACGTATTTTAGGTTTAAGTTTTTATCACAAATTGACATCTATGATGTAGAAATGGTCTGTATTCATATGACTGAATAAAGTTTGCTCCTAAAATCCAAGAGACACCATCTGATTAGTTTGTTTATGAAATGCGGTCTCATCAAGTTAATATTCATTTTGGTATTAAGGGTTGAGGGTCATGATTTAAAAAGCATTGATTCACCTCTTATATACAATCTAAGGAGGAAAAAATTAAGCATTTGATATGTTTAACACTATCACTTTTACTCTAGAATGATATAAAGTAATTTGCCTCTGTCGTCTTGGACGTTTAAAGCTGTATACAAAAGTATATCTACTGCTCCTAGTACATGATATTTGAATTTTGTACATCTTATATATTCGGAAAATAGTACATACTTTGTAGTATAGGAACCTTTGTGATTAGGTCGTTTATTCGAGGATAAGTTGATCAATGAGTTTGTTGTTAATGAATTCTCTCATTGACCCTAGAAGTAGTAACAATTGATTGATTACTAAATGGTGATCAATGTCATGCGTGTCAAGTCCTTCTTAGTGCTGATCGAATGTTATCGATCAAGTTGCAATGTGGCCACTAGTCTAGGTGGCTTGACACTGCGTGCACTATGTTGAGATAAGATGGTGGTTGGAGGAGTAGTGGAGTAGTAAATTTCTGCCTATTCAGTGATATGATAATATTCATTTGACTGATGAGTCAATGACCATATATAAATATCTTCATCTCTATTGCCTTGAAGTTTAGCGCTCCGCCTCTACCTTGACAGAACACGAACATAACAATCAGATAAGACTTTTATAGAACAATTTAGTTGTAGATCAGAAGGAGTTTTTGTGGAGATTTCAGTATTTTCATAGTTGAAATCATGAGTCAATTGAAGCTAGACCACCATGGAAAACCTGGAAGCACTAGACGGCCGTTTCGTCCTAATAAGTGATCCGGCACGAGACTGGTGGGTCCTGGGTTCGAATCTCGCAAGTGCGGGATCGTGGATGCGCACTGGTGAGGAGTCCCATAATAGGACAAAATGGCTGTCCAGTGCTTCCAGGTTTTCCATGATGGTCTATCTTCAATTGACTCATGATTTCAACTATAAAAATTCAGTTGTAACTCAAAAATGACATGCTAATAAAAACTAAATACGTTACCATATAGCAAAACAAATAGGGAACTTAAATGTTTACAAGAATTTGCCATAGATAAGGGAAAATTGATTATATGGTGCACAATTAATTAACAATAATTTAGGGAAGAAAGATTATAGAACTGCAGTATATACATCAATACTGGGAACAGAAAAATATAATAATCCAAGTATTCAATAATTATACAATAATTTCCCACGGTTTATTTATATTGATTGTTTAGATCTTCCGATTGTTGTTTAGAAATCCGATTGAGGATTGCGTCCATATTGCTATTGAATTGTAAGCATCTTTAGGTAGATGGATGGTGGCTAGCAATGGAATCCAGAACGCGAATCTCATCCTATCCGGGATTCGTCGAATGAATGCACCTGAATCTAACTGTTTATATCCACTAAGGTAATCGAACCTAGTACCGTTCGCTTCAAAAGCCATCGCATTATCTGCTTGGCTATTGAGTCTAGGCAACCAATGGCTTGTGATTTTGAAGCGGATAACTCTTGGTTTAAGTCACGGAGTGAACATCAACTTTGAGATGTAGGTGCATCCAGCCGATAAATCCCAAATAGGACAAAACGCGTGTCCTGGATTCCACTAATTTTCCATAGGATAGTTCTGAAATTTTAGTTCGTTAATGAATACCAGTGGAACAAGTTAAAGAATATCTGAACTTACTTACCACTTACTTACGCGCTGTTACCCCTCGTGGAGGAGCACAGAGCGCCCACCAGCATTCTCCATCCAACCATGTCCTGGGCAATCCTTTCCAGTTCTTTCAAGTTAACATTCATCCTTTTCATATCTGTTTTGATTTCCCGGCGTAATGTGTTCTTTGGCCTTCCGCTTTTCCGTTTCCCATCAGGATTTCAAGTTAGGGATTGTCTCGTGATGCAGTCTGGTGATTTCCTCAATGTATATCCTATCCACTTCCAAGGTCTTTTCCTTATTTCCTCTTCAGCTGGAAGATGCTTTTTCCTCTCCCATAGTAGGCTGTCGCTGATAGTATCCAGCCAGTGAATGTTGAGTATTTTACGTAAACAACTGTTTATAAATACTTGTACCTTCTTGACGATGGATGTAGTTGTTCTCCACGTTTCAGCTCCGTACAGTATAACTGTCTTAACGTTCGTATGAAGATTCTCACTTTGAAATTAGTTGACAGTTGTTTTGAGTTCCATATGTTCTTCAATTGTAGAAATGCTGCCCCTGCTTTGCCAATTCTAGCCTTTACATTTGCATCAGATGATGCTTCCCAGGTACATGAATGTTTCCACCTCTTCCAGAGTTTCACCATCAAGTGTGATTGGGTTGGTGTTCTCTGTGTTGTATTTGAGAATCTTGCTTTTTCCTTTGTGTATGTTGAGGCCTATTGATAAAGAGGCTGCTGTTATATTTACAGTCTCTATATCTTAATAGGTAACGCATTAATTTCTTGAAGAGGAGGTATTTCGGTTCGAATTTTAGTCTACATATGTATATTTAGTCTCAAGTAGAATGAAATGTGCTTCATCGATTCTATTACTAGCTGTGCCAATCTTTAACAATCCTCATGCACACACACACACGTATCTATTCTATCTTGTTTCTATAGAAGTGTTTTTTTGGGGGGAAGGAGAACTACATTTACCGTCTAGCAATGAATCATAATTTCAGTTTTTCAATATCCTAAGGTTTAGTTAGAGAAACAATTTTATTATCTAAGAGATCATCTATAAAATAAGGAAAAAAGGAGAACAAGCAAGAATTAATGATGTAAAACAAGAAATTTTACAAAATTAGGCACATAAATAAGCCTTGAATCTGTGTCATCAATAAGTGTGAATTAAGGCAATTAAGCTACAATCCATGTGAATGTGGAGGATCTGATACAGACGTAATGGTAAGGATTAACAAAACAATGACAGTATTCGTACTATTGAAGAATATATAGAACTCAAAACAATTGTCTGTCAACCAATATCAAACATCGTGGATTGATTGAAGTTAGGCATTAACGCCGTTGGATATCAGCCGGCTCAGTAGTCTATCGGTTAAGTGCTGTGGTACGAGACTGGTAGGTCCTGGGTTCGAATCTCGAGAGGTGGGATCGTGGACGCGCACTACTGAAGAATCCCATAATGGGACGAAAGGCCATCCAGTGCTTCCAGTTTTTCCATGGTGATCTAGCTTCAATTGACTCATGATTTCAACTATGACAATATCAAAGTCACAATCTTCAAAACGTACATCAAGACAGTTCTAATAAATAGAGCTGAAACTTCATCAACTACTACAACAATCATCAAAATGGTACGAGTATTTATAAACAATTGTCTATACAACATACTCAATGTCTGTTGACCGGATACTATCAACAACAGTCTACTATGGGAGAGAACAAACCAGATTCCATCTGAAGAGGGAATTCGGAAAAGATGTTGGAAGTGGATAGGACACATATAGAAGAAATCATCAAACTGAATCACGAATCAAAGCATTAACATGGAATCCTGAAGAGAAACGGAAAAGCGGAAGACCGAAAAACACACTACATTTACAATTAAAATTAGACGTGAGTAGGATGAATTGGCCATGGGAACAATTGTAAAGGATTATCTAGTACCGAGTTGTATAGAGAATGGTGGTGAACAACCTATGCTCCTCTACAAAGGGTAATAGGTATAAGTAAGTAAGTAAGTAAGTAAGTAAGTAAGTAAGTAAGTAAGTAAGTAAGTAAGTAAGTAAGTAAGTAAGTAAGTAAGTAAGTAAGTAAGTAAGTAAGTAAGTAAGTAAGTAAGTAAGTAAGTTAGTAAGTAAGTAAGTAAGTAAGTAAGTAAGTAAGTAAGTAAGTAAGTAAGTAAGTAAGTAAGTAAGTAAGTAAGTAAGTAAGTAAGTAAGTAAGTAAGTAAGTAAGTAAGTAAGTAAGTAAGTAAGTAAGTAAGTAAGTAAGTAAGTAAGTAAGTAAGTAAGTAAGTAAGTAAGTAAGTAAGTAAGTAAGTAAGTAAGTAAGTAAGTAAGTAAGTAAGTAAGTAAGTAAGTAAGTAAGTAAGTAAGTAAGTAAGTAAGTAAGTAAGTAAGTAAGTAAGTAAGTAAGTAAGTAAGTAAGTAAGTAAGTAAGTAAGTAAGTAAGTAAGTAAGTAAGTAAGTAAGTAAGTAAGCTACAATTAATCACTCAGTTACTTTCTAACCGATTTGTTTAGTTACCTAATATCAGTATAGAAATAAAATAGAGGCATTCTATGGCTATGGATATCAAATCATAATAATAATAATAATAATTTATCTTACAGGTTTTTGTGTATATGTTAAGTGTGTTTGTCTCTCATTCATTAATCTATCCTCCTTTTATACTTACTACCTGTCTTACTACATTCTTTTTAAGGAAAAAAAGATATCTATGTATGTATGTGTCTAGCATACTAATATAAATATATCTATGGAATGGACATACACACAAACACAAATCTGTACACACGCACATACACACGTACATATATATATAGACATACATATTTGGCGAAGAATAAAATGACTGGGATATCTATCTATCTATCAGTATTCTATTTTTTTTATTGTTGTTGCTGTTGTTGTTGTTTTTGTTGCTGCCCATCGATTTTGCAATCTGATTTGTTATTGTAAAATATTGTGTATCAATAATATGCGTAGGTGGTTTTAGAAAAATTTTTCATTCATATTTTTACATTATCAATATATTACATATAAAGGAATATAATTATAATAATAAAGTAAAGTATTCATCAATAACAATAATGATGTATAAAGGAAGTCTTAACAATAAATAGTGTCTTAGTAACAAGAATAATAATAACTGAGAATCTATTCTATCCCTGACCTAATGACTAATTAATAATCATAGAAGAAGAAGAAGAAGAAGAAGAAAGAATATCATCAACTGTTCAGTTGGATACTTAGAAGAAGAATTGTTCATTGAATGTTGTTACATCACACTTATCGAATATATAATGGATATATAATAATAATTGGATTTTAAATATATAAGGAAAAAACATTCAGAAATCTAATACATTACAACTAGAAACTAATGGAAGTAAGTTATATTTCTATATAACAGAAAGGGGTTTTGTGGAGATTTCAGTATTTTCGTTGTTGAAAGCATGAGTCAATTGAAGCTAGACCACCATGGAAAAACCCGGAAGTATTGGACGGCCGTTTCGTCGTATTGTGGGCGCGAGACCGGTAGGTCCTAGGTTCGAATCTCGCGTGACGGGATCGTGGGTGGGCACTGCTGAGGAGTCCCACAATAGGACGAAATGGCCGTCCAATGCTTCCAGG
>NC_031500.1:1712745-1727126 GCF_000237925.1 Schistosoma mansoni
TACATGTGTAGTTTCGATTTGAGAATCAGGATAAGCATGACGACATCAATACAATGTCAACACTGTTTACTAAAGTAGTCTGAATCTACAGTTACTATTCTCATCTGTTAGCGTTTTTAGCGAGTTGGTTTCTACGGATTGGGGTCGCTAACCCCATGCCCAACCCTCCTCCTTTACCCGGGCTTGGGACCGGCCAAAGGCCAAAGGAGAAGAGGAAGACCAAAGAACACATTACGCCGAAAAATGGAGACAGACATGAGAAAAATAAACAAAAATTGGATAGGACTAGAAAGGAAGGCCTAGGATAGAGTGGGTTGGAGAATGATGGTCGGCGGCCTATGCTATATTGAGAGTAACAGGCGTAAGTAAGTAAGTAAGTAACGATTTCGCATCAGAACTTCACGAAAATCTTGGAGTGAGTCACTGGTGAGTTGATTACAATGGTATTGTAGTGAACAAGAATAGGAGTGAGGATAATCGAGTGTATTAGACATGAAAATTACAGACTATCTCACTAAAATCTGACGAACATACAGTAAATAGTTAATTTGCAAAATAACAATCACTTGTCTCAATCCTCACTGTTCCTTCTGCAAATATCAGTTCATCTTCGCTGATTTAACTGTTCATACATTTTCATACCAATTGAGTTCCCTTACAGTTCTTTCCTTATCAATCTTCTAGTGAAATACATTCTATGCCTGACCATCACCATATACTACTTATGTGGCTATAAGTAACCCACACCACAGTATAATTGAAGTGATTTTGTAAGGATTGGTTTATGGACTTGAAGATTCTGGATCTGATGCCTTGTGAGTTCGTAAGTACTTACTGCTGAGGATTCTCATACTAGAACGAAACAGCTATCTAGTGTTTTCTGGTTTTCAATGGTATCCTGACAGATATTAATCTTTGATGAATACAACAAATAGATTAGTGTCCTTATTGAACCATGAAAATGATGTATAGTTGATTGGCCCTTTAAAAACAAAACTCCTTGGTAGTATGTATCACTGGCTCCACTGTAGTGAACAAAAACTTAGATGGGGTAAATTTATTGTTTTGATGCACAATTTCAGAGTGCACTAGTAAAATATGGAAATCATACATTAAATGATCTTATTTGCACATCTTCCTTCCGTTGTCATCGTAACCAATGGTTGGAGACTCTGTGTGACATGGCTCAGAATCGATCACAATGGCGTAAATGTATAAACTCTTTATCTTCCCTTAAACCTTGAGATTAAAATTGCTTCATATCTGTCTTTCTTCCTATACTATATCCTTATATACAACCTATCTTTTATATACTACCACCACTAAATTAACTACTTTTATGAATTAGGTGTTCATATTGTTGTGCTAACGAGGTATGGCAACTTGGACCGATGCATAAATGTGCCTGGTCCTACATTGTAGCTGACTGACTGACTGAGTGAATGTTGTTATTACAGTTGCTCTCTATTGCCCTTCCTTTTCTCTTCAATTCAATCTTCTGTTGACGGGCATTCCACTTCTAATTGGTGCTACATACTACTTATATCTGTAGGCATAAGTAGCGTACATCACACTACTACCACTTCAAGATATTATTTTCTTCAAATTGAGATTTTATTCACAAAACGGTCGGTATATTTATGAGAGACTGAAGAATAAATATGAATGGGTCAAATAATTTCCTAGTGAAGCAATATATTATTTGGTCAACATCAAAGGAATTTTATTGGTATGATGAACGGACTGAAGTGAGACATCACTGAAGACTAGGAAACACTGGACAACAATTTTGTTCTAGTATGAGGCTTCGCAAAGGTGCACACCCACAACCTCTCTACAGGGGATTGAAACCAAGACCTTAGATCTCGTTGCGAATGCTCGAAATTTAGACTACTGAGCCGGAATTCAGTAGTGTACAAGTTTAACTTCAATCAATTCGTAACATCATACAATCTTCTCCCATCGTTTTCAACAAATAAGCACCACACACCCGATACATTTGAACTACAATGATTACGGCTCGTCATCAGAAACAACCATTCAGTGATTCCTAGATTTAAATGTATGTCCAACATAGGTTATTTCGCGATATCAATAGCATTTAATAATCCTAATGACAACTCTATACTGATAACAATATGACCAAAAGAGGGTTATAAACTAATAGGAGTATTTAAAATTAAGACTTACAGTTAGAATTTTTGGTTAGCATTTAAAGTTAGAGGTGTCATTGTGATGAACGAGAACACAAATGGAGAAAATCGAGTGTATTTGAACACAAAATTACAGAATCACTTCACACTTCATTTGCAAAATGTTAATCAATCGTCTTACACTTCATTGTTCCTTCGTTTCCATACTAGTCATTCTCTGTTCTGGTTCTCCTTTCTTCGATCTTCTTAACCTTCTGCCTCCAGGTATTTCACTTTCGATTGATGATACATACTACTTATATCTGTCGACATCAGTAGAGTACGCCACATCATCAACTGACATCAGCTACAATCCCAAAATACCATCTAGCCATATGGATAAATAAATTCGCTCAAGAACCCAAGAGTCCCTAACTTAAATCTAACTAGTTCATCCATAAATTATAGACTCATCCAGTACTGCCTAAACAACTTAATCGTTGACCAAATCAAATTCCAATTGGTCTGATGAGTTCCGCCACATTTACTACAATAAAGTCTACAGAATCTCACATATATATACTTTTGTTGCCTGAAGTAATCACTCAGTAAATTTACAGTATATTGACTGATATTGGTTTGATAAAAATAATTTATCGTAAAAGTTTTGACAGTAATCCCTTGTATGTTGGTGATTGGTTTTGAGATGAATAATGTATATAGTTTGAGTGTAAATCTTCAATCTCTAAGGGTTAATAGATTCAGCAATGGGCTGTAGCGTATTGTAAACTGATTGAGATTTGAAAGCCTTTTGCTAGTCATACGACCTGAAAGTCCTGAATGGTAGCTAGAGTTGTATTATAGGTTTTCATTTCTAAGAAATGATAAACTATAAAGAGGCAGCTGCCAATGTCTATATCATCAAGGATCTCCAGACACAAAATATGATAATCAAACGGATACAGAGAAAGAGGTCTGTACATTTTTTAATCGATTTTGTCTACTAATCGCTGGTTTGAAAAAAAAGGTGATATCATACATCGGTCTATCTGTTTAATCATCTGCTATTCACTACATCACATCGGCTTGAAGGATGGCTACGTGTTCATAGAACACCCTCCAATCCTTTCAAAGCAAAAGAGGTGACTGTGTTATATGTATTAAGTATGTCTATTCACTACCTACTAAGATGTGGGATGATGACTAGAATGGAGAGGAATTATAACCAAAGAAGGCAAGATATGGTATCAGTCTGTGAAGCTCGTAATTCCTGATCTGATTAATATCGTTGAATTAACCATTTTTTTGGCTAGGGCCGGCACGTCATCCGTCATCTCTGGTCGAAAACGTTAGGTGATATAGTCCCAAATCAATAGAAGTAGTACATCTGTATTGACTCCTTGTTTTCGTCTGGGTGCATCACAGTTTTTAATGATTTAAGATTGATCGATCACTAGGTAGTCCCTGATATCACGATTGTCTAGTCCTTTAGTAATGATTCAATTCTATCGATTGGGTTGTAATTTGCTGGTAACTGATCTAAGTAACTCGACATCGCGTTCAATCTTTTGAGATTTTAGGTGATTAGAAGTAGTCACCAGGAAACCCTGCCTTACCTAGGCTTCGTGTTAGTTGACACTCGCCAGTATGGTGTACTTATACTCTTGAGGGAGTCGATGTTTCTTGAGAGATTCAAACATATATTCACTTACTTTTCAGTTTGAGATATTACCACTGAGCAAAACAGACCATGAGTGATTCCATGTAGGTCTGAGACACACCTACAGTTAATTAATCACTGAGTAGTAGTGACCAGTGTCATGTTGCTGATGTGTACCGACAAGCGCGAAAAGTAGATCACTTTACATCAAATCATAGCCCACACAGTATCAAGTCACTTAAATTACTGGCAATTGGGAAACTTTTTCTGTAAAGCTCTATTAGTGAACTACAATGATTAGACAAACACAATATTGATTACTACTGACTAGTCAATAAATGTACCAGTCGGTCCATTCGATGCAATTGGAAACCACGTTAGTGTTCCATGAATATCATTCATTTAATGAAGAGGGAATCACTTGACAACTGGTCATTATTTCCAGTTAAAAATCCACAAGAATTCACAATAACACGTACACAAACATAAAAATATCATATTCAGTTTATAATGGTTTTGGATTATCTCGTTGTTGATAGTTTTAACTGAAATTTTATCAGTCTCGATTGGCATATGTGAATAGTGAGTGGGATGTCTCGATATAGCCTTTATGACACGAGTTTTCATAGAATAAATTGAACATGGCTAGCGGTAAAATCCGAGAAGTGTATTTCGTCCTATTTGGGACTCATCAGCTGAATGTGTCTACATCTCATAGCTGATGTCCACTCAAGGAATCGAACCCATTAGCTAAGTGGATAACGAAAGGTAGTTGGTCTGAATCCCTGAGTAAATATTAATTGTGATATAATGGCACATCTAGCTAAAAAATACTTTGAAAAATCCAGAAAAAAGTGTTAAAACATCATTAACATTTAAAATTTATTATTGTTCTATCACGTTTTCACTGTTATCTACAAGTATCTGTCTAGTTCGACTCCATTTTGTTTATCAATTCTAAGCGTAGTACTTCAATTGAGATGGCTGGGACGTGTGTTACGTGTGCTCAACCATCGACTGCCCCGAAGTGCAATATTTTGTGGTGTAGGAATAGGTTGGAAGAAAGCTAGGGGTGGCCAGATCAAAACGTGGCACAAATCCATGAAGTCACTGACAATTGGACTGAGCCATGTTGGTAGGTGTAGACTACCTGATCGGGATTCGCGAGATGATAGCAATCGATGGTTAGAGACCTTGAATGACATGGCTCAAAATCGTTTACAATGGTGAAGGTGCATCCACTCTTTGTGTTCTACCAAATTCTAATCTTCTCAATTCTTCATGTCTCTATCTTTATTTCACAGGATTATAGTCATTGAATAACATCTTCAAACCCTAACCTTTCGGACTACTGCTTATACTTTTACTATTTCTACCACTATGGGATTTGAATCGACAAGTGTATCTCTGTGCTAATGTGGTATGGTAACTCGAACTGATGTACGTACGTACAAAGTTCTACATTGTAACTGACTGACTGACTGAAGCGCAGTACTACTTAAACATGAGTAAACTACTCATTTCTTATAAAACCTCTTAACGAGTTACAGATTATTTGTCAGTGAATTTGTTCTAATTTCAAAGTCTTCTATCTTAAATCTCATTGGTTTGTCAATACCGTTGATTTATGCTATCAGATGAATGCTAATTTCTATGAAGAACTAAACAAAGAAACCAACTTAATTGTACAATACTCTTTTGATTTTTAATAAGTCTCCAATTACTATTATTGAGGTTTCCAAATGAATCATAGTAAAAAGAAGGGGTTTTTGTGGAGATTTAGTATTTTCATGGTTGAAAGCGTGAGTCAATTGAAGCTAGACCACCATGGAAAACCTGGAAGCACTGGACGGCCGTTTCGTCTTATCATGGGACTCCTCAGCAGTGCGCATCCACGATTCCGCCTCACTAGACTCGAACCCTAGACCTACCAGTCTTGCACCAGAGCATTTAACCTCTAGACCACTGAGCTGGCCGGCATCCGTTGGTGTTTATGTGTAACTCAAGCCAATACATGAAGTTGAGGAACCGAGACTGGCAGGTCCTGGGTTCGGATCTCGCGAGGCGGGATCGTGGACGCGCACTGCTGAGGAGTCTCTCAATAGAACGAAACGGCCATCCAGTGCTTCCAGGTTTTCCCTGATGGTCTAACTTCAATGGACTCACGCTTTCAACTATGAAAAAAATATATGTGGTAAAATGTAATGACCTTGAATTACGTAACCATACTAGAAAGCTAAATTCTTGGCAACCAATAAGATAACAGCTAATATGGACGCGAAAATATGAATCTTTTTAAAAAAAAATATTATTGAGGTTATCCTTTATAAAAAGAATAAACATGGAATAAAAAAATAAAATTAGATAACCTTGTTATGAATTTAAAAAATAAAGAAGGCCGTGCTGCTATTAGATTATTAATTTTATGTCCGGTCTTTATCACGTGAATAATCCATCAATCGGGAACATGACTGGTCTAATCTTAACACTGTGCCAAATCAATGACATTCGACCAGTATGAGCAGTCCAGCATCCTTATTGGTCCCCTGTCCGCCTAGCCCTTCCATTTGAGTCCAGAACACCACTTGCAGCTTCTGATATACGAATCTATGTGAATCATTTATTTCAGGCGTACTTTGTTTACACACCAGACAAACAGACCACATCACACCATAAAATAGAAAATAACATTTGTACAAGATCAAGCCAAATGTGAATGTGAACGTGAGAGACAATAATCAATAAACGGAACATAATTTGGGAACAGTAATTCGTATAATAATAATCCATAAATCAAAATGAAGCTTATAATAAAATGAATATAGATATACACAATCTAATCACTCAATAGTTAAATAGTAAGAATATATATAGAATAATCGTCCATTAATAAGTTCCGGAAGTTACCCGTACTCATATCTTCACTAGGATGTAACAAACCTAAGCTCTCCTGAATAAGATATCAGCTTTTTTTTAAAAAAAAGGACCTATCGTGGATGCGCACTGCTGAGGAGTCTCACAATAGGACGAAACGGTCGTCGATTCGAACCCAGGACTGGTAGGTCCTCCAGTGCTTCCAAGTTTTCCATGGTGGTCTAGCTTCAATTGACTCATGATTCAATTATGAAAATACTGAAATCGCCACTAAACCCCTTCTGATTTAAAAAAATGAAAACATCATTGACGGTAATAATATTAAATAAATAACTAAAGGGAGGGGATGACAACAGTTGTCATGTTATATATTATATATAAAAGAATTTACACAAACTATACAAAGGATAATATAGAATTTTTTTTTGGCTTTTTGCAATACAAACAAACAAACATTAAATGTACTAATAATAATAATAATAGATTTATGCACTTACATCCATCTTAAATTAACCAATCAGATCTTAAATAAATAAAGGATATTTATTTAATTTTGAAGTATACAAATTAATCGATAAAATTAAGATGAACCAATCAAATTTGTTTATAAATAATGTGTGTGTGTTTGTATTATTTTATACTTACCACAGTAACTATCTGTAATAAATATATTTATTGTTTCTATGATATTACAAATGATTATTATGATTTTACATTCATTTCCTTAAAATTTTTATTATCAATAATTATGATACAATTTGCCTGACAATATCATTCGATTTGTTTTCCTTTAAAAACAACAAAAAAAATTTATCACCAAGGTAAAGAATTATTTTAGAGTGTGTGTGGAGGGGGGGGACATTCTGTAAGGAATAAAAAGTAGGCCAAGATCAATAATAATAATTCTATAACAAAAAAACTTGAATGAAAATCTATCTATCTCAATTATTATTATTATGATTATAAGTAATACTGTATATTTATGTCTGTCTGTCTATCTATCTATCTATCGATCGATCTATCTATCCATCCATCTATCCATCTATATATCTATCTAGCTAGCTAGCTATCTGTCTATCGACTTTTCAGCTCATATATATATGTCTCTTCTACTCAAAAGAAATTCATCATGTATATGTCCATGTATTTTTTTAAATGTCTGTCTATCTATCAATCTCTCTCTCTCTATATATATATATTGATAGGAACAATAATTAATGAAAAGATTTATTGATCGTTTCATTTTAAAACTAGTTATGGACAAATATATAGTGAAAGTTGTTTGTTTGTTTGTTTTGTTGTTGTTGTTGTTGTTGTTGTTGTATACTTGACTGAAATTACTATAAGCAAAGATGGGATAGTGGTTAGCAGTGGACCTACCAGTCTCAAGCCAGAGCACTTATAACGGATAGACCACTGAGCTAGTCGGAATCCAACGGTGTTAATGTCTAACTTTAACCAATCCACGAACTCTGAGCAACCGTTCACTAATTGTCTTCAGTGAGTTGATATCTTTACAACAGAGTCTCATAATAGGACGTAACGGCCGTCCAGTGCTTCCAGGTTTTCCATAGTGGTCTAGGTTCAATTGGTTCATGATTTTAACTATGAAAATACTAAATTCTCCACAAAACCCCTTCTGAAATAACTAACTATGTTGTTTACTATAAGCAAAGATGGATAGTGGTTAGCAGTGGAATCTAGGGTGTGTGTTTCATCCTATTATCGGACTTGCTAGCTGGATGTACCTGTATTATAGAGTTAATGTTCATTTGGGGTCTTAAACGCAATACTATTCGCTTCAAACACTATCATGTTATCCATTTAGTTATTAAGTTCTGATAGTCACTTGCTTGTGTAATGGGATGATGTTTTAATTCATTTTTCTATTGTTTGTTTGATTCTTCCCATTGATGTTTAGCACTGTAAATTGATCAGTTGATCTGTATGGATGTAAGAAGATCCAGTTGATGAGTTCAAAAATAGGATAAAACACACATTCTGAATTCCACTACTAACCACTATACATCTTTGCTTAGAATGCTTGTGAATTAAGGCAATATCGAGGCAGTCCTTAATGGATGCACATATGCCAACAAGAGACTGATCAATTGCAGTCCTAAATAACAATAGGAAGATTCGAGTAAACAACTCGTGATTCTTAAAAAAAACATTATTTCACTACAAATTATAGGGGTCGATTCTTGACTTTGACTATCTGTTAACTCATTGGCCCGTAGGAAATATGAATCATCCAAGGTTATTTCCAACATATCTCACGGCCACCTGTACGATATAATTTCAAATGGATTACCTCAATTCAGTGGGACGTCTAAAAAGGAAGTTATAATTCATTTACAAACAAGAAATTTCATCATACATACAGATAAACAAATATGAAGTGTTACTTCCTTTCATTGATAATTATGTCAAAGTCGAATAAATCCTACAACTCAGGAATATATGGAACTCAAAACAACTGTTTGTCAACCAATATCAAAGTCACAATCTTCAATACGTAGCGTAGCGTTAGACGACTGTTTTGTTGTAGTGAAGTACTTTCCTACAGTTTGTAAATTGGTATAGTGTGTTGTGATATTGTGAAACCATCATCCATTGTTATCGATGGTACCTTATTGTTTACTGATACTGTTGAAATTCATCAATAAAAGCTTATTAGTTGAAATTCTAGAACAATTCTTGAAGCCAGTCTTTAATTTTGATTGAGATCATGAATGGATCAATGTTATACCACCACTGAAAAACTGGAAACACTGAACGGCAATTTCGTCCTAGTATGGAACCACTGGGAAGTGTGAAGACACGATCCTGAATGCTGGACCCGAACCCAGCACCTTCGTACTCGTGCGCAAACACCTAATTTATAGACCATTGAACAGACATCCGACGAAGTTGATGTTTAATTTCAACCAATCTACGATATTGCACGACCGTCCATCCATTGTCTTCAATGAGTAACTACCTCACAACAGACACGGTTGAACTCCACTGGTCACGGCTTCTCACTAGAATTGCAGGAAATCCATCTTGAATCTAGTCACTAGTGAGCACATCAAACGTCCTTCCAGTATTTCCCAGTTTTCAAAGGTAGTCTAACATCTATCCATTCCTGATCTTGATCCAAACTCAACAATTTCAACAATCCTAGTCACTAGTGTCTATGTGTCTGAGATTCGATTAGGTGATCATTTCTTCTATAGTAAATAAAGTGGAAAATGAATTTATGTCCATTCATAAACCACTTTACTTATAGTAAACTAGTGGTTATCAGACTGCTTTTTATACGTAAATGGTTCACATGACTACAGATACTACAGTGGATTGTCTTCGCTTAGGAAAAATTTGAAAATAATTGAATATCTAACTAAGATACTGACATATATTTCATGTGTCAGTTCAACCCTCTGCTCAAAGATATTCAGAATGAATTATATAACTAAATAACATCTAAGTCAATTAATGTGAATCAATGGCAAAGCATATACAACAAAATGAATTATTTCTGAGTATTCAAATAATAAAGTGACATGTTAGTAATGATGGATAGTGGCTAGCAGTGGAATCCAGTTTGACGCGCCTTTCGTCCCATTTGGGACTCGTCAGACGAATGTACCTGCATTTCAGACTTGTTGATGTTCATCCTGGGACTCGAACCCAGTACCTTTCGCTTCAAACACCATCGTGTTATCCACTTAACTACTGAGTCCTGATAGCCACCTGCTTGTGCAATGGTATGAAGTTATATTCACTCGGGAAGATACAAGTAAACAACACCAAGTGAATAAAAGTGACATGTCTCTTTAAATTTCATTCGAAAATTATCTCATTTCTATACACTTTTATTCACTGATACATGCTCCTGATAATGACTTCTGAATCGCTCTCTAGTTAACGACAATTCTCTTGTACTTCAACCTTGAATAGCAGGAAGAAAGTAAGAAGTGAGAAATAAAGTCCAACTTCCAAGGCTGTTTTATGTACAAAAAGCAAAGGCATCTATAAGTTCAAATATAACCTTCATATATTATGAACGGTTTTTGGCATCAATAAATTTAATAACAAAATAGATAGCTATCTTCAATGTCTTTCGCTCGTACTATTACCGCGAACACGATTGCCAAATCTAGATACGCAAACTTATACGACCAACAAATGACTCATACACCTGAACAGACAGCCTGGAGTCCTTATCGGTCCTATTCCCGCTACCTCTGTTTGTAAAGTGCAGAAAACAAATCTCAACCTTCTCAATATGAATTGTGCATTTCAAACATACTTGGTTTATATACAAGCCAAACAGACTACATCACACTACAAAATAGTAAATAACATTTGTACAAGATCTAGCTAAACGCGACTGTGGTTGTGAATAGCTATTACTAATAAAATGAGAACATCTCAAAAATAGTAAATCGTATCATAATAGTCAGTAGGTCAAATAAAAGCTTCAGTCAGTCAGTCAGTTACAACGTAGAACTTCGTACGTACGTACATTAGCTCGAGTTACCATACCACATTAGCACTGACATACAGTTGTCGATTCACATCACATAATGGTAGAGGTAGTAAGAGTATAAGCAGTAATCCGAAAGGTTAGGGTTTGAAGATGTTATTGAAATAGTATAATCCTGTGAAATAAATTTGGAAAGAGAAGAAAGATAGAGACATGAAGAATTCGGAAGATTAGAATTTGGGAGAACACAGAGAGTGGATGCACCTTCACCATTGTAAACGATTTTGAGCCATGTCATTCAAGGTCTCTAACCATCGATTGCTATCATCTCGCGGATCTCAACCAGGTATTCTACGCCTACCAACATGGCTCAGTCCACTTGTCAGTGGCTTCATGGATTTGTGCCATGTTTTGATCTGGCCACCCCTAGCTTTCTTCCAATCTACTCCTACACCACAAAATATTGCACTTCGGGGCAGTCGGTGGTTGGGCATACGCAACACATATCCCAGCCATCTCAACTGATGAAGTTTCACTACTTCATTAATCGATTTGCTATCCTTACCTAGTACCCGTTTCCTAACAACTGCATTACCTACTCGGTGGTCCTAGGATATACGAGCAATGCTTCGAAGACACCTATGATCGAATACCAGCAGCCTACGAATATCCTCTACTCTTATCGGTCATGTTTCACTGCCATAAAGTAGGACGGAACGAACTGCTGCACAGTAAACCCGTTCTTTGGTTGCGGATATCTCGGCGGATATCTCGCCTACTCCATAAATGACACAAGTTGGCGAAAGCTAGACGAGCCTTCTGTATCCGTGCAAAAATAAAAGCTTATAATGAGAGGAATATAAATATACATATAATAAAGTCACTTGATAGTCATACAATAAGAATATACGTATAATATTAGTCCATAAATAGATCCCAACAGTCACCTATCATTATTTTCATCGGGACATAACACCATCCAATCATACTGTAATACAACGTTCTGTCGAATTTCCATTAGGCTCTGATTGAATGAAGTATTTTAAGTCTTTTCCCAATTTCTGAAGGTTTTTCTTTTGAAAAATTTTCAAGGGCCGCCAACACTCACCTCTACAAAAAGCTATCTTACAGTTATTTATTTTGTTGAAAGAATAACATGTACGTAAGTGAACTAGGTTTCTTCAACTGAACCTTTTAAAAGACAAAACCGGCACAGATATCCCTACATGCATACAAAATGTATATACATATTCATTTTCTGAACTTGTTATTACCTTTCTCCTTTTTGGTTTTAACAATTTCTACTTTCATTTTGTTACCACTATTATTAGTAGTATACCATTAGTTTGATATCTATAGAGTTGTTGCCCTTTTTTTTCTCCTTCCGATAATCAGTTCATTCATCAGTATATTTATCGGACTATGGATACCATTTGTATTGAATCTTTATTACTCGATAATAATAATTAGTTAATTAATATTGAAAGGTTTGTGGAGATTGTTGAATTTTCGGGTTGGCATTATGAATTGACCTTATTTAGATAAATATTGAAAGCCAAAAGGCGCTTGGCAGTTGTTATATAATAGTCATGACCAGTGAAATTTAACTATCTCATAATGAATGTAACTACCCACCAATGGCTATATATGATGGTTATGTATAACATATTGATTAAAATTATAATTCAACAGATGCCAAACCAGTAATTTACAAGTTAAACCTTTGCCGCGAGACTTGAATTTTTTGACTCCTATCTCTGATGTGGTTATGCATGAATAGTATTAAAGAGTGTCATACTGAGACGAAATAGATATTCATTAGTATGGGGTTATGAGGATTGTTGAGTTTTTGATTGAAAACATGAATCGATCAATGTTAGACCACCATCGAAAGCTTGAAAGCACTAGATGGCCATTCCGTCCTAACATGAAACTCCTCGGCAGTGCGCATTGATGATCCCGCGCGTAGGATTTGAGGAAAGAACTTCCGATCTTGAGCGTGAATGCTTAAACGTTAGACCACCGGTTCGGGATCCAGTGGTGTCAATTTACCGAACGGCTTCCATGTTTTCAATAATGCTCTATTTTGGATCAACTCATGAATTCAACTTCCCTATTAATTATACCCTATTTATATTCACACAACTTATGTTGAAAACATTGAAAAATTAGTTTGTCTGAAACATACTACTGAAAACAATGTAAAGTGTATGGCACTCAATTTCACATTTTAGTATTTGAACATAAGATTGCAGAACGTCTTAGTAGAATCTGAGAACCATACAGTAAATACTTCATTTACAAAATATCAATCAATTGTCTCAGACTTCATTGTTCCTTCTTTTGGTTCCGGTTCTTTACTCCTCAATCTTCAACTACTAGACATTCTATCCCTGATCAGTGTTGTATATTACTTATGTCGACATAAGTAGTACACACCACGATAATCAATATTAAAATCATCACTAAAATCATAGTTCTCTTCAATTAGGAATATACATACAATTACGATTTAGTTCAGTCTATAAACTTCCTTACTGAATACCAGTTCTTTGATGAGGGTAGTCGGATATACTCGTGTTTGAGAAGATTGTATATCAGTATCAACTAATGAACACGGAACATCACGAGTTATTTACTTGTTAAGCAAAACGTTGATATATTAAGAATAAATACGATATATAAACCATCGTATTGTAGAATGTACATCATGACTTTGCAATCAGAATTAGTTGAGAAATACTTTTATAGGTGAGAAAGGTGACAAAGACAATTCCAGATAACATAATCAGTAATGTTTTAGTAGAACACGAGTGTACTAATAAGTAAACTACCCGGTTTATTTGTTCTGAATCGTGTATTTTTCGTTTAAAGCGAATGGTACTGGGTTCGAGTCCCATAGTGAACATTAACTCTGTGATACAACAACATTCAGCTGACAAATACCAGATAGGAAGTAACAAGCCCATTCAACTATTGTATTATATGTGTGTACACAGTAATTTAGACATTTTAATCCACTATGTAAATTGATGTGTGAGTCTGATTGACCACAGTGTGTCTGTACATCGATCTCTATTCTCTTCTCTCATTGGTTGTAAACAAAAACAATCAATAATTTATCCACAATCCATTAACACTCATCAATATAAATATGGATTTTTGATCACTCATTGACACACACACACACATAGTCACTCGCTTGTTTTTCCTGTGTGATTGCTATCAGTACACTTGCGGA
>NC_031500.1:1727326-1790829 GCF_000237925.1 Schistosoma mansoni
GATAGCCACTGGGTTCGAGTCCTTGAGTGGACATCAACTCTGAGATGCAGGTACATCCAGCTGACGAGTCCCAAATACGATGAAAACGCGCGTTCTGGATTCCACTGCTAGCCACTATCCATCTTTGCTTATAATGTACATATTTTAATTTCACTTATTCCCAGTTGTAGACTATTCATTCTTATCATTTGTCATTTGATTGGTTTAAAACAAATAAATATTTCTCAAGGTTATTTTAACAGCCACTCAACTTCTATCTTGTAATTTGTAACTGTCATTATCCGTAATGTTTTCTAGATTCATTATGTCCTACTTAGTACATTCGGTCACTTCCCCGTTAATTTAATGAACTTTCACTAGATATTAGGAGTGTGGTTATCATCAGAGACTTCAATTGACTCACTAACGTTTACTACATCTATATTTTTCACCTACTATCTTGGGCTACGCTACAGTGGGTGTGTTTAGAAAAGATAGTTCATAATAACTCCGGCTTCTTGAAATCAAGTTGTTAGGTAAAAATACAGTCCAATATGGTACAACCATCCGTTAGATGAAGGGAAAATGACCGGAAGGTAAACTTAATAAACGTTAAAAGGATTGAGTGTGATCTCAGCCTGAAATCGGTATACGCACATTCTAATTATACTCATTATATATATAGACTGTTCACGGTAGGAGTATACTATAGCACCAGCATATAATGGCTTTGTAGTAATTAGAAAACAATGCTTAGTTACAATAAAAACTAAAAAAATTACAACGGATGTAGAGTTTGAACGGGATTAACGAATCTTTCCACGTTAAAAATTGGTTCACTTATAATAGAATAAAAAAGGTATTCTTTCTCAGAAGCTATTATATGGTTGTAAATAATGTTTAAGATAACCCTCAAGTAGCGTCTGTAGTGTTAGTAAGCTTATTAGGGTCTCGATCATGAGTGAAGCTAATGCAGTCAAACAACTTTGGTTCGAGACATATTAGCAGATACGAAGTACCCAGTTGAGGTCCACATGGTTACCACGATCAATGGTTAGGGAAATAACGTGAACTACGAATCAGTCACAGTGATACAGATGCATTCAACCTTAATCTAAATCTTGACATTCTATCTCAGTATCCCCTCATACATACCCTTTCATCCGATCTTCTCATTTCATATTCTCAATGTTTGATCTCTGTTGTTATCATTCGTACAACAGTTACATCGACTTCTCTTACATTCGTCTTCTTCGTTTCAACTCACTGTGCTAATATTTTATGACCACTTAGGCTAATGCATGTGTGGGATAGAATCTACGGTAATTATGACTAACTGAATCCAATAAAGTCAACTTAAGAAAACGCATTTTATGGTTATATGACATATCTATCCATCAGTATAGGGTTGTGGGTGCGCACTGCCGAGGAGATTCACACTAGGACGAAACGGCCTCCAATGCTTTCAGGTTTTCAATGATTGGATCACTGATTGGATCATGATTTCAATGTTTATCTATGTTGAGAGTCGTAGTCACCAAATAGTGTAGACTACCTGGTTGGGATCCGCAAGATGATATCAACCGATGGTTAGAGACCTTGAATGACATGGCTCAAAATCGTTTACAATGGTGAAGGTGTATCCACTCTCTGTGTTCTCCCAAATTCTAATCTTCCGAATTCTTCATGTCCCTTTCTTTTTTCTCTTTCCAAATTTATTTCACAGGATTATACTATTTCAATAACATCTTCAAACTCTAATCTTTCGGATTACTGCTTATACTCTTACTACCTCTACCATTATGTGATGTGAATCGACAACTGTATGTCAGTGCTAATGTGGTATGGCAACTCGAACTGATGTACGTACGTACGAAGTTTTACGTTGTGACTGACTGAATGATATATATATATATATATATATATATATATTAGAGACATGACAAATGCAGCAGATGTCCAGTGCTTCCAGACTTCCGATCGTCGTTTGACTAATGTCAGTCCGTAATGTAATACTGAAAATCTTTTTAATTAAGTCAATAAGTGATATAGAATGATCTCAATCCGATATCCACAGTTAGATACCTTCTCACTCTATGCGTGTATGACTCTGCAAATCAAGATTTCACCTCTTACCAGAACCTTGTTTTAGATTGTTTTTTAACATATGAAAGTAAGTTTCTTCATTAAGTGACGTCATCTGGTTGTAAGTGTAGATTGTTGAATAGTCTCAAACGTTGTTGAATGATTTGATATTAAACAGTTTGAGGCCGTCCCAAAATATCCCTCGTCGAATTCTCTCGAAGTCTGGAAATGCCAGAAAACGTTTAATCCAACCCCATTAAATAGAATCTTCCCAGAATTACATGCTATAGTTTTGACTGGATATCTACCTATACTGCTACTATCATTAATATAGTTCCAAAAATTTCCAGAAGCCTAAGGTCATGTGCAACTCTATAAATGCCTTCGCTTTTGTTTACATAAACTAACCCTGGAATAAAGCTGCAACTCACATTTCTTGCATACTCTCTGGTGTTCCACTTGACGTGTATAAGTAGTTGAGGTCATTGAAACCGGCTAGGAAGACAGTTTAGATGTATCTACAATTTCAAGGAAACTGGTGCTTCTTGATAGATTTGAATTTGGTTCAATCAATTTAACAGGTTGTAATGTTGCTTCTGAGCTGTTCGGGCGGAGAATAAACTTATGTAGAACTGAAATGCATTTACGATTCACTGGTCACTATCTGTTGACTAATATCGTGTTTATTCAGTCTTTTGAGCTAATCGTCAACTAAGCACATTAGAACTTGGTCAATAAAACTCGATCAGTTTTATAAATTGGACTAATATAATATCAGACATTAATCGGTATATAATCGACCTTCCTCATTGCTTCCCTATTTTCCCATGGAATACATTTTACCCATGTAATTGGTTCGTAGAAAATGAATTAGCTTTGTAATTATTATTATAAGAGATTATTTTGTTTAAATCTATTCCTACACTGAATTCACTTGGTATTGTTTACTTGAATCTTCCCACTGATGTTTAGGAATGGAATTGATCAGTCTCTCTCTTATTGACATATTTGCATACTGTGCGTATTGCCTCGATATAGCCTTAATTCACAAGCATTATAAACAAAGATGGACAGTGGCTAGCAGTGGAATTCAGGACGCGCGTTTCGTCCTTAAGGACTCGAACCCAGTACCTTTCGCTTCAAACGCCATCGCATTGTCCACTCAGCTACTGAGTCCTGTTACCCTCTGGGTTCGAGTCCCAGAGTGAACATCAACTCTGAGATACAGGTACATCCAGCTGATGAGTCTCAAAGAGGACAAAAACGCTCGTCCTGGATTCCACTGCTAGCCACTATTCATCTTTGCTTACTATTCCTACACTGACTGAATTATAATCAAATATTTGTAATTTTCGACTAGTTATTATTGTTTTGATATACCCTAACTGAAGGTACTTTTTATTTGTAAAAAAAGGAGGATATAAAATGACATTTCATCTATTCATAACTAATGAATTGATTCAATTATCTGATGTTATATTCATAAGAAGTTTAGACAAAGTATTATAGACTATGGATTATAATGACCAGATAGTTTAATGTATCTGTCTGAATTGAATGGACAACTCAATCAGATTAAACGTATATTTATGTTTTTAAAGTATGTATGCTTAAATCGAATAGTTTCTTTATGATCAGTTTAGTTACTATTGAATACAAATGATAATGTAACTTAATAATCATGATGTGGAGGTTTATATTCTGTTGCTTTAGAGTTAATGGATGCTATCCTTTGAATTGTAATAGATATAAAGTCGTTTAAAAGATGCAGTTCAATACTTTTTCAAACAAGAGAAAACCAAATGGATGGCATTGATCAATAATTCACCTCACCATGCTTGAGAAGTACTTAGTTACTTACGCCTGTTACCCGTCGTGGAGGACCATAGGCTGCTCACCAGCATTCGCCATCAAACTCTGTGCTGAGCAATCCTTTCCAGTTATTTCCAGTTAACATTCATCCTTTTCATATCTGCTTCTATTTCCCGGCATAATGTGTTCTTTGGCCTTCCTCTTTTCAGCTTCCCTTCACCACTCCAAGTTAGAGATTGCCTTGTAATACACATTGGTGATTTCCTTAATGTATGTCCTATCCACTTCCAACGTCTTTTCCTAATTTCATCTTCAGCTGGAAGCTGGTTTGTACTCTCCCATAAAACGCTGTTGCTGATAACATCCGGCCAGTGAATGTTGAATATTTTGCGTAGACAACTGTTTATAACTACCTGTATCTTCTTGACGATGGATGTAGTAGTTCTCCACGTTTCAGCTCCGTACAGTAAGACTGTCTTGACGTTCGTATTGAGGATTTTGACTTTGATATTGGTTGATAGTTTTTTGAGTTCCATATGTTCTCCAACTGTAGGAATGCCTTCCTTGCTTTGCCAATCCTCGCCTTTACATTTGCATCAGATGCTCCTTGTTCATCAATGATACTTCCCGGGTATGTGAATGTTTCCACATCTTCCAGAGTTTCACCATCAAGTATGATTGGGTTGGTGTTCTCCGTGTTGGATTCGAGAATCTTGCTTTTTCCTTTATGTATGTTGAGGCCTATTGATGAAGAGGCTGCTGCTACATTTGCTTTCTTTATCTGTATTTGTTCGTGTGTATGTGATAGGAGGGCTAGGTCATCTGCGAAGTCCAAATCGCCTAATTGATTCTGAGATGTCCATTGTATTCCGTGCTTTCTGTCAGATGTCGAAGTCTTCATAATCCAGTCAATCACAAGAAGAAAGAGGAAGGGGGAGAGTAGACAGCCTTGTCTGACTCCGATCCTTACTGGAAATGCATCTGTCAGCTGTCCTCCATGCACGACTTTGCACTGTAGTCCGTCGTAATGCTTGAAAAGTCTCAAGGTTAATATGCTCAACGTCTCCAATGTTCAAGAAATATGTTTTATCACGTACTTTCCGATATTTTTCCGTTCATTGAGTTGAAATGTGCTGGATATTTCAGCGTGATTTTTACCACATATTTCATTTGAAGCTTCTGCATCTATGAACAATTATCTTCTACAAATATATTAGTTAGCGTAGCACAGCTCAACATATTAAAATAAAAATAGAGGTATACCGAAAAATCAGGGGGTTAAAATGAAATCTTTATTAAGAAGCCATGACCAGATAGAGTTCAGTCATGTCGGGTGTGAAGTAGTTACCCATTGAGAGCAACGGAAGATGTTAACACAATATTAAAACCACTGATCTTGGCCCAGTGGTCTATAGGTTAGCCATACATAAGCAAAACCGAAGGGCCTGTGTTCGATTTCAGCATGCAGAATCAGGGATGCATACTACTAAGGAATCCCATACTGGATTGAAACAACCATCCAGTTTTTCCAGATTTTCAATGGTCTAACACTGATCGGTCTAAGATTTCAATAACACTCTAACATTCATCACTTATCCTCTAAATGAACGGAAAGCTGCTGGATGTAAGACACGTACAGAACATCAGGAACTCTGTAGATAACAACTAAATCTTATCCCTATTAACTGAACATTTAAGGACTATCTCAGTTGTATATATATTTATATATTTCCCAACAGACTTTTGATCAATAAGGATATGATAATTTATTTCAGTTGTGTTTATTCTTCTTTATCTCTTTAATCAATCAACTTCGAATAAAAATAATCTGAATAAGAGACTGACCAGTTGTAGTCTTAAGCATCAATGAAAAGATTCAAACAAACAATACTAAATGAATTTAAACTTCACCTCATTGAACAAGCAAGTGGCTATCAGGACTCAGTAGCTAAGTGGATAACACGATGGCGTTTGAAGCGAAAGGTACTGGATTCGAGTCCCAGAGTGAACATCAACTCTGAGATGCTGGTACATCCAGCTGACGAGTCCTAAATAGGATGAAAACGCGCATCGAAATGGATTCCACTGCTAGCCACTATCCATCTCTGCTAATAATCTAAATAGTTTATTGAATGTATAATGTCCTCAGTAATCAGATATGATCTATATTTCAATGATATATATATTGTACATTGTTAGGATATAGAGAATAAATCAAATGGATCATGCTGGTTTTCATTTCATGTATACTACAGAGTTAATCAAAGGTCACTAAATAATAATAATAATAATAATGCCATATATTTACATAAGAGCAACATACATGGAAAAAAGTGTTTCCATTCCTGTATCCAACATACACACACACACACACCCATATATGTACATAGAAAAGTATTAGTAGGATAATAGAACAAACAAGCTGATATATTATATTAAATAATCAATAGATACATACACACACATACATATACATGGAAACTGAGTACATGGGAAACAATCTGTATCCTATTTTTTTTAATTTAAAATAATGTTCAATATTTTACATCAATTTTTCTTTATTAAGAATAGAAACTGAATTAGAAGTTAGGAAACTGTTTCATAAACATACAAGACCACTTATCAGTTCATATCTATGACCTTATTACAGGAATGTATCAATTCAAAAGAAATAAAGGCAACAAATTTTTTATATAAACTAATATAATTATTGAGATTATGAGTCAATTGAAGCTAGATCATCATGGAAAACCTGGAAGCACTAGATGACTGTTTCGTCCTATGGTGGGACTCCTCAGCAGTGTGCATCCACGATCCCGCCTCACGAGATTCGAACCCATGACCTACCAGTCTCGCGCGTGGGCACTTAACCACTAGACCACTGAGCCGGTCGGCATTCAACAGTGTTAATGTCTAACTTCAACAAATCCACGAAATTGAGCGACACATCAACCAATGTCTTCAGTGAGTTGATATCTCCCAACAGACCTGGTTGAACTCCACTGGTTAGTGCTTCTCACTAAAACTCCAGGAAATACCTCATGTAGCCAGTCACTAGTGAGCATATGATTATTATCAGAAAGGGGTTTTGTGGAGATTGTGGCAATTGAATAGTTGAGCTCATGAGTCAATTAAAGGTAGACCACCATGGAAAACCTGGAAGCACTTGGCGATCGTTCAGTCGTAATATGGGATTCCTCAACAGTGCGCATCCACGATATCGCTCACGGGATTCGAACTTAGGACTTTCAGTTTCGCGCGCAAATGCTAAACCTCTAGACCACTGAACCGGTATCTAATAGTGTTAACGTGTAACTTCAACTAATTCATGAAATTGCGCTACCATCCATCATTGTTTTCAGTGAGAACTATTCAATTACTAAAATCTCCACAAAACCCCTTTCTGATTATAATCATCATGTGCTCACTAGTGACTGGCTTCAAGAGGTATCTCCTGGAGTTCTAGTGGGAAGACGTGACCAATGGAGTTCAACCGTGTCTAGTATGAGATTGTAACCTACAGAAGACAATGGTGGACGGTCGCGCAATTTCGTGGATTGGTCGAAGTTACACACTTGCGCGCGAAACCGAATGTCCTGAGTCCGAATCCCGCGAGCGATGTCGTGGGTGCACACTGTTGAGGAGTCTCATACTAGGACTGAACGGCTGTCCAGTGCTTCCATGTTTCCCATGGTGGTCTAGCTTTAATTGACTCATGAACTCAACTATTTAATATAATTATCCATTAATGATAAGTTATCACGAATGATTAGTTCAGCCACTGAATTAAAATATGTGGATTGATTGTTTGTTAGGATTCATTCTTTATTACTTCCGAAAACATCTCTCATAATAACATTAACAGAAGCCATCCAATATCAGTACTATCCTCTATTCTGTAACATGTAACAGACTGAGGAATATTCAATCTCGAATTTTTTTATCAGCATTAGGAATATCGAAGTAACGCTTGATATGAATTCACCGTCTGAGTTTATAAAATGCAAGCGATGTTAAGTTACTCAGACTAGTGGATGGTATATTACAACTAGATCGATAGAAATTCGATTACTACTAAAGGACCAGACATACATGATACTAATTACTATGCAGTTACCAGTAAATGTAAATATCTCATTCGTACAATAAGTCAGTAACATTCGGAATAGTTCAGTAATAACATCTCAGATTGTGAATCTGAGTGACGCAAGTTCGAATCCTACTAAGTAGTACCAATTATCTCAAGAATACAAGTATCCATTACTTACGAGTTTCAACTTGTACAAATCTAGGTGAAGCATGGTTTCCTATCTACTACCACCAACCGTCTAACGATGAACGTCATTGAATTACTATCATTTTGACTATAGTGTCTGCTCTTCTAACCGTTGTACAAATAAATAGAATCTTCTATTGCAGGTGATTCATTAAGCTAAGTTTTAACATGGTGCGATTGAAAGTATCATGCTGAAACTTAGCACTTTCTTACATTGGGTTACAACATATTTTCAAAACTACCATTTGATTATGAATGTGTCTATCATCATAACGCGTACTATTTCCTTATCAAAACATCAAAAGATGAGTGGCCTTTCGTTGAGAAAAAAGACAACAACAACTGACATGAATTCTTGTAAAAGTTAGTCATTTCTAGGTGCCCGACGTTTTGACAGTACACACTGTCTACATTTCCAGTTGAGGTTATGAAGTTATCAATCTGTAGACTGTGTCTATCATAGATTGATCTCATTTGGGGTAACATCAAGAACTAGGGAATACTGAACTTATATGTAACTATCTTCTTGAACAAAGATTCTTGACTTAACGAATCTGTGCCTCCACTAGCTAATAAAATGTTTACACAACCCAAGGTTCATTGTATCATAAGCACTCACAATCATTAGTACCTACTCTAATATATTTTAAAAATGCAGTGACACGAATACTTGCTTCGTCTGTTTTCGCATTTCACAATGGCACCGAATAATATGAAACTCATATACAAAGAATCGAATGACCTACAATTTCGAATCATCAAGACAAATTCCGTATAATTCATCATGTATTGTATTGGTGCTCAAATGTCTAAAAATGAGATAGCCTCTGTGATAAATTAGTCGACATATATAAAAACAAGAAAGCATTGAATAGTTGTTTCGTTCTGGTGTGGGACTCTTCAGCAGTGTATGTTCATTACCCCATCGTGGATAAAACCCAGAAACTGCAAGTTCCTCAGTGGATACTTAACCGTTTAGAACCACTGGATTGGCTTCATATGGTACAATTTCAACTTTAATCACTCTTCAGATATCGACAGATGATTATCCACTGAGATTGATCCCAACTGTTTCACTTCCAACGTGTCTAAAGAATACAACGTATAAGTTAATAAAATCTCCACACAGTTCCTTCAATTAAAATTATGCATCGTTTAATTTTAACTCACTAGTCTGATGGTTTTAGTGAACATTTATATGACTTGTAGTTCCTTGTCAATAATTTTTTATCAGCATAGGGTTATGGAGAGTGTTGAATTTCAATTAATATTATGAACCAACCAATGTTAGACCACTATTGAAAACCTGGAAACACTGGGCGTCCGTTTCGTCAAAGTATGGGACCACTGAGAAGTGCGCATACACGATCCTGAATACAGGATTCAAACCCAGAACCTTCGGTCTCGCGCTTAAACACTTAATCTATAGACCACTGAACTGACATCCAACGTTGCTGATATATAACTTCAGCCAACCCATGATATTGTGCGACCGTCCATCATTGTCTTCAATGAGTAACTACCTCACAACAGACACGGTTGAACTCCATTGGTCATGGTTTCTCACTAGAATTGCAGGAAATCCATCTTGAATCTAGTCATTAGTGAGCACATGAAACGGCCTTCCAGTGCTTCCCAGTGTCAGTCATACTCTAACATTGATCCATTCATGATATCAACAATTTTTGTTATTCTTTTATTATTAAAAATCACGAATTCCATTAATTCAAAATAATGAAAAGGTGACATTTTTCATTGTGGAACCAAAGTTCATAGTTCCGTTTCTAATTTCGATTATGTACCACTAAGATATGGGGATTTGTGGAGATTGTCAATTGTTCATAGTATACACGAAGAAGGGATTTCAGTTAGACAATCAATGAAAACCAGGAATTACTGGATAGCTATTTTGTTTTAGTATGAAGTTCAATTATTTTCATCTTCCCATTCTTCTGTAACCAAGTGACTATTACGTAACCTCACTTGATATTTGAAAATCTCAAGTCACTTTATGATACAATCTTTTCTATCCTTCTATAGACTTACATATTTTGATTAAAGTTTGGGTGTGTGGAGACTGTAGTAATTTTAATAATTGAATTCATAAGTCCATCTAAGCTAGACCACCATTGAAAACCTGGAAGCATTGGATGACTGTTTCGTCCTAGTATAGGACTCCCTAGCAGTGCTCATCCACGATCCCACATGCAGGACTCGATCCCAGATTCTTCGATCTCACGCGCGAATGCTTGACCTCTACTTATACATTTACCAAATGGCTACAAATATATGAATGTACAGCTTAAGTGAATGAATTCATCGAAACGAATAATTTCTTCGTTGAATTCTGTTTACATTCTGTTCAATGACACAATGGGTGATTTTAATTATCTGAAGGTTGAAGAAACAAACCAAAATTAAATTCACTTAGTATTGTTTGTTTGAATCTTCCCATTGATGTTTAGGACTGCAATTGGTCAGTCTCTTATTGGCATATGTGCATACTGTGCGTATTGCCTCGATATAGCCTTAGCAGGTATATCCAGCTGACGAGTCCCAAATAAGACGGAACGCGCTTCCTGGATTCTACTGCTATCCTTTATCCATCTTTGCTTACAAACCAGAATAAGTTTAAAATTTTTGTTTTATACAAGTTTCATTTTAAAAAGAATGAGGCCAATTAATGTGCTTTTGGTTATTTCAACCAAATTATACTGGATTATAAAAAGTTGAAGAAAAGGAAATAAACTTTTTTAAAGAGAGTAATATCAACTTGGGTAGAAGTAAAGAATCACTAAAAACCAGGAAACATAAAACAGCTATTACAACAGATAAATTCAACTGATGAATCACATGGGAAGATCAATTTTTTGTCCTGGATTCTTCTACTAACCATATCCTGAATATGTTAAAACTAGACAATTGTACTTGTCATGGTTATGAGACTGATATCAGTTAGTTACTGAGCCTAGTGAAAAGATATAGTGTGAAGATAGTTGCGCAATGTCGTGGATTGGTTGAAGTTAGACATTAACATCGTTGGATCCCAGCTCAGTGGTCTGGAGGTCAAGTGTTCGCGTTCGAGATCGGAAGTACTGGGTTCGAATCCAGTGTGTGTGAATCGTGGATGAGCACTGACAAAAAGTCCTCAGTCATGGTCTAGCATTTACCTTTTCATGGTTTCAATGAAATCGGTAGTTTTGTCTGTAAATATAGTGACCAGTCACGTGTGTAGCTTTAAAAGGAAGCCACTCTGACTCAGTCTGATCTTGGTAGTATGACCACATTTAGTTAGTAATCAGTGAAATCTTAGCCTTTCTTCTCAGAAAAATGATCAATAGAATTCAATTAGAATAAAAGAACTAGACAGATGTTCCATTAGTCAATGAATGTTGATCAATTAATCATAAAATCCTGGGAGTTGGCCCAAAGAAGCGAACATTTCAACTTTCAAAATGTTTTATATCAATAAAATGATCCTCTTTTAAATAACAAACAGAATTCAGATAATATTACATGTTTGAGTCTTTTATTAAGACTGTTTTGGTGTACATCTCTAATAGATCCTTTTGAAAATCTTGATTAACCCTTTCAATGATGATAAAATATTTTCATAGTTGAAGGCATGAGTCAATTGAAGCTAGACCACCAAGGAAAACCTGGAAGCACTTGGTGGCCCCTTCTGATGATAAAATAATTAAAATAGTTATAAACTAATGTATGGTTTAAACATTCAGACATCTACGATATAAGAAAATTCATTTTCCTGACCAATTAAATCAGAGAATTATATTTTTGAGATAATATGCCGGTGAGATTCATTCTATGTCTCCCTTATCTTATTCCATTTGAACTCGCTTCGGATCAATTTGGTACATACTTTTAAATGATAGGTAATAAAGAGAAATTCCTCGATGATGATGATGATAATAATAATAATAATGATGTAGGGTCAAATTCATGGGTAAAATGTCCATACCAACCATTAAATAAGTAGTTTTCTGTTATAGAATAAGTACCAAATCTTCATCGAATGAGGCGTTTCGAGCATGTGTTAAGTATACTTAACCACCTCCAAACTTGACGGGGGACCTATGTTAGTTAAGAATTAGCTTAGAAGAAAGCTAGGAATGGCCAAGTCATGATGGGAAGTCAGTCCATGAAGCAATTGATTGTCAATCTGAATAGTGTTTAGCTATACAGACTGTTAGGAGTCCTAGCGATAACCTCTATCAGTGTTTGAAGACATTGGGCTAGATGACTTAAAATCATTTACAATGGTTCAGGTGCATTCGCTCTTTGTTTTACTCTAAATATTGAGTTCCAGTGTTCCTTCATATAAACCTTTTCATTTGGTCTTTTCGAAATAAATACTGAATGTTTAGTCCTTCCTATTATCATTGCTATCATGGTATATCGATTCTTTTGTTATTCATCCCATTAATTACATCTGATTACGTTAATATCGTATGGTAGCTTGGGCTAGCGCACATATATTCTAGCTACTATATTGATTATGATTGACTGATGGCTGAAATATACCATTTTTTTTTGGGAGATATGAACAGTGCTGTTACTTAACATCTGATTCATATATTAAATGATTTACTGATATATTCAGTGAAAATAGGTTGCCTTCGTCTATCACAATAACACACTTATATAAAGAATATATCATATAAAGTTGGTCATGATTCTATAATTAACTAAACTTTCTGCGCGTAAACTATGAGGTAAATTGCTAACCGCTGGTTATATTCCAGATTTAGAGGACAATTCCGTGAGACAAACGACTGAGATTCCTCTATCACGGTTAGGAACTTATGTGAACTCGATAGTACAGCCATAGACATACACAACACTTCGATAAAATGTCAGCAGAACCGTACTGACTGGTTAGAGACCTTGAATGATATGGCTCAAAATCGTTTTCATCCACCCTCTATGTTCTTCCAAATTCTAATCTCCTGAATTCTTCATGTCCCTATCTTTTTTCTCTTTCCAAATTTATTTCACTGGATTATACTCCTTGAATAACGTCTTCAAACTCTAATCTTTCGGATTACTGCTTATACTCTTACTACTTCTATCACCAACTTGCGTCATTTATGGCGTAGGCGAGATATCCGTCTACCAACCAAAGAACGGGTTTACTGTGCAGCAGTCCGCTCCGTTCTACTTTATGGCAGTGAAACATGGCCGATAAGAGTAGAGGATATTCGTAGGCTACTAGTATTCGATCATAGGTGTCTTCTAAGCATTTCTCGTATGTCCTGGGACCACCGGCTAGGTAATGCAGTTGTTAGGAAACGAGTACTAGTTAAGGATGGCAAATCGATTAATGAAGTAGTGAAACTTCATCAGTTGAGATGGCTGGGATATGTGTTACGTATGCCCACCCACCGACTGCCCCGACGTGCAATGTTTTATGGTGTATGATTAGGTTGGAAGAAAGCTAGGGGTGGGCAGATCAAAACATGGCACAAATCCATGAAGCCACTGACAAGTGGACTGAGCCATGTTGGTAGGCGTAGAATACCTGGTTGAGATCCGCGAGATGATAGCAATCGATGGTTAGAGACCTCGAATGACATGGCTGAAAATCGTTTGCAACGGTGAGGGTGCATCCACTCTTTGTGTTCTCCCAAATTCTAATCTTCTGAATTCTTCATGTCCCTTTCTTTTCTTTTTATTTCCAAATTTATTTCACTGGATTATACTCCTTGAATAAAATTTTCAAACCCTAACCTTTCGGATTACTGCTTATACTCTTACTACTTCTACCACTGTGGGATGTGAATCGACAACTGTATATCTGTGCTATTGTGATATGGCAACTCGAACTGATGTATGTACGTACGAAGTTCTACGTTGTAACTGACTGACTGACTTTCACAGTCATTCTGAACAACATTATCAGCTTCTACTTCAAAATATGACCCAAAACAATAATTAATGCTTCATAACTAAACTATGAAGCCTAAAAGACATACAATATTGTCAAAAGCATCCATTTGAGTCATTAATTTTCTCTGTTATTTCATAATGCTAATCATTTTTATTGACCAATCTTCAATACCAACCACTTCATAATTCTTTATATGGCCTCTGTTTTGTTTCTTCTTTTTTTAATTTCTAGAATGCTTAATGGACCAACTGTCCTATTAAAAACTAGTACAACATCATTATGTAATCCAACAAGATCATCATCATCATCAACAAATAATAATCATAATAATAATGATCCAATTAAAACTGATCTATCACCCACTACATTATTTTCTAATTATTCAATGCATTCAATACATAATCATCCTATATACACTACAAATCTATCTAATCTAACTTCATCATCATCATCATCCATACTCTATAGTAATACTATATTGAATATAGATAATCATTGTATGAATGAAACCATCCAAACTCATAGACTATCAGATTCATTCAAACAAACAAATGTAAAGTGTAGTAATGATACATTGTTAATTCATCAAGGAATCAATCAGAAAACAAAATCCTCAGAACAATTAACATTGAATAATGATGAAATGATGACCATTAGACGAAGATTACCACCATTAGGTAAAAGTGATAGTAGTGAAACAGGTTTACAAATCGATAATAATAATAATAATAATAATAATGAGACTAATAATAGTATCATTACTATGGCAACTAAAATTGTAATTGAATCTGATTCAAATGAAAATTCTAATGATAAGAATAGTAATATTAATAAATATAAAACTATTGAAGGAGGATATACAAGTAATGAAGAAATTGCTAGTGGGAAAATGTTACAATGTCAAACAGATGTAGTGAACATTGAACATAAGTAAGTTTGTTGTTATGTTTAAGTGATGTCTTTAGTATAAGGATGTTGTAGACTCTTGAACTTTGTTGAGACCACGAAGTTGGACAACTATTGAAAAAGGAAAGCACCGGATAGGCATTTCTCCCAAGAATGGGATTAAATAGTCATGCGTATCTACGGGCCTGCCACTGGGAATCTAACTCAAGATCCTAGGTCTCGAGCGTGAATGTTGAACTTCTAGACCACTAAACCGGGATCTAATGGTATACAAACATGACTTTAATCAACCTTCAATATTGCTTACTGCTGGGGAGTATTTTTTAGTCTTGTCATATTTATCAACTTTGGATGTTTTGATAACTAAGTACAAGCTATACACCACCTTGTACTGAATTTCACTCAAGTATTCAATAACCGATATCTTAAATTTGGTTGGATCGTCGCTACAGTGTAGTTCCGCCAAAATAAAATGGAAAGGGGAGTCATGTCAGCAAGTTATGGAATATATTTAAGTGTCAGGGTGGTTGATGTAGTCAGTAGGAAAATCAACACCACACTTATGTCGTACCAATTGGGAATCATCAACAAAGCGCACATGTAGTCTTGAGACTGATGTTCTATGTAGAATTCAAATTTCGGTTACCCAGTTTCACGGTGTCAATCTCTATCACTGAGTTATTCAGACAATGACTGATTTCTCATAGAACTGAATCTTTTACATCTCTCAAGTATTGAGTATTGACCAGTGTCATGTTTGTCTAGTCTGTTAATGCTAATAGAATTTTATAAATCAAGTTAAAATTAAGTGTTCGTTGTAGTCGATCAGTAACCATAGTAACTAATTTCATGGCTAGATAGAGCATGGATGATAACCCATTTAAAAAATATATACCATAGATTTTTTGTACATTTCATCTATTTCAATTTTTACATCTTCATGCAAATATAAAAGTTGATAGGTTCAATTCACGAGAAATATTACTATACTCGGAAATCTTTTGGTTGAGTTAATGAATCGATGAGTGTCAGACCACCACTGAAAACCTGGGAGCACTGGGCAGCCGTTTTGTTCTAGTGTTGGACTCCTCAAAAGTGTGCATCTACCAACTTACGCAAGACATCCGAACCAAGGACCTTAGGTCTCGTGCGCTGACGCTTAAATTCTAAACCACTGAACTGGTATCTAACACTGTTAATGTCTAACTTCAATCGATCCACAAAGGTACGCGACCATCTTCAGTTGTCTGAGGTAAATACCTGTCTCTACCTGATACGGATTGGTTCCACTCGGAAATTTGTTGACAGTACATTTTTGGCTTATTAGAGAACATAAAAATATTGTATGCAAAGATGGACAATGAATAGCAGTGGAATCTAGTTTGACGCGCGTTTCGTCCTATTTGGGACTCGTCAGCTGGATGCACCTGCATCCTAAAGTTTATGTCCACTCCGGGACTCAAACCCAGTGCCATTCAATGCGAAGATTCAAACAACCAATACAAAAAATGTCAGATCTTTTTTTAATCTTTACTTATTTTTCCATTTATTTTTCTTTTAGTGGACTAACAAAACCAACTTTTCCAATCACATCATATTCTAGTCTACGTGATATTGATAATGATCAAAGCATATGCCGTTATTGTCATAATCGATTGCCAAGTTGTACACATCAATTGAATCTACTTCAACCTACAGATAACACTACTATTACTACTACTACTACTAATAATAATAATAATAGTAGTTTATCAACTAGTATGTTGGGTAATCGACAAAAATCCACATCAGCTATACCATCATGTTCAACATATGAAATTAGACCAAATACAACAGGGAAATTATCAGAATATAAACATGAATCTTATGATCCTTTATCTAGTAATAATAATAATCCTTATTTTTATAATAATCATCATAATGGTACAGATAATGATAAACTATTATTTCCTGCTAATTTCTGTCATGATAATTTATGTATTATAACACCAAGTCAATATTCAATTAATTATGTAACAAGCGTTCAATGTTCACCATCACATCATACATATCTTGAATTAAATAAATCAAATCTTTCATATACTACTTCCATCACTACTACTACTAGTACTACTACTAATACTAATACTGATACTAATACTACTAATAATAATATAAGTAGTAATAATGATCATGTACAAAGCTTGAATTATCTCCATAGTAATACATTTAATACTCCAAATTTCACAGGGGAAACACTTTTAATACATACTAACAATAGTAATGATAATGATAGTAATCATAATAATCATTATACAAAATCATGTACAAAAGTGGATCAATCTCATTCCGAGTCCATAAGTGGACCATTTCAACGCATATCATTATATTTTACAAATGATACTCAAAATACTAGTAATACTAATAGTAATGACAATCATAGAGAGAAACCACAACAATTCAAATCAGTGATTCGTAATAGTATTCCAAGTTATTCTATATTACGTGGTTCATTAAAAAGTTATATTACTGAAGCAACATACAGAACTAGTGGTAATCGTGGTATAAAAACAGTAAGTCATCAACATACAATAACTGTACCAACAGATTCAACGAATTCATGTCAAGCTTCATTAATACGAATCAATACTACTACTAATAATAATAATAACAATAATAGTAGTAATAATAAAAGTACTAAAAATACAAATGAACATTTTAATACAATCACTGATGATAAACATACTGATGAAATGATAGTTGATAATGAAGTATCAACAATAAGACGTAGTTTAAATTCAACAAATAATACAAGTCAAATTATACAAGATCCAAGATCAAGAACATGTTGTTTTTGTTGGTGTTGTTGTTGTTCATGTTCATGGTAAGTAACACACAATGTTCATTTATAAGTAGAGATGGATAGTGGCTAACAGTGGAATCCAGTTTGAAGCGCGTTTCGTCCTATTTGGGACTCATCAGCTGGGTGTATCTGCATCTCAGAGTGGCTATCAGGACTCAGTGGCTGAGTGGATAACGCGATGGCGTTTGAACCGAAAGGTATTGGGTTCGAGTCCCAGACTGAATATCAACAAGTCTGAGATGTAGGTACATCTAGCTGACTAGCCCCGAATAGGACGAAACGCGCATCAAACTGGATTCTACTGCTAGCCACTATCCATTTTTGCTTACAATGCTTGTGAATTAAGGCAATATCGAGGCAATACGCACAGTATGCACATATGTCAATTAGAGACTGACCAGTTGCAGTCCTAAACATCAGTGGGAAGATTCAAACAAACAATACTAAATGAATTTAATGTTCATCTATGTTGTATAACTATTTGTTATAATTTGTGGCTAATTGAAGGTAGAATTAAGATTTGAATGTATTTTAACTGTTGAATCCACGAGTAAATCTAAGCTAAACCACCATTGAGAACCTGAAGGCACTTTGTCCTAGTATGAGATTCCTCAGCAGTGCGTAGCCACGATCCCGCACGCGGGACGTCCAGTGCTTCGAAATTTTTGTAATGGTGGTGCAGCTTAGATCGACTCATGAATTCAACTGTTTAAACGCTACAATCTCCACAAATCCCCATACTGACTTAAATCGATGTTATAGCTTATAGTATGAGATATCAAGTCAGTGTACACTGATGATTCTTTCATGGATTGAAAGGTGAATATTTAAATAGTTTAGTGAGAAACAGAAAGATAAAATTACATCTCTCAGTTGAGATTCAATGGTTTAGATTGGTGACTACAATTAGTTTATAAAAATATATGTACCATGTTCATTGTTAAGTGGTTGGAGATAGTCGACAAGAAATCTTGATTGACATAGATTTTGTGCTATTAGGAACTCATCAGTAAGGTATACCTGCAATCTTTAAGGTTTAGTTGTTCCTTGATGGATTTAAACCCTGATCATTAAGCTTTGTAATCTGAGGCATTACCAAACAACCGACTTCTTGTATTGTGGTGTATGCTCCTTATATCGACAGACATAAGTAGTATGCAACACTGATCAGAAGTGGAATGCATGATAGCAGAGGGCTAAAAGATCAAATTGAAGAAAACAGAAAGGGAAATAGAAAGGAAATGCGGATTGGAAGAATCATACAGAATGTGAGGGACAGTTGATGGAAGATGTGTAAATGAAGTATTTCATGTATGGCTCTCATATTTTACGAAGAGATTCCGTAATTTTGTACTAATTAATAAATTGGTTTCTCACATCTGAGCCTTGTTCACTACAGTATGGCTGATGTATTTGCATTGGTGAATTATTGAGTAATGACTAATGTCATATGTATATAAACCTGACACCTGAATAGTTTTGTCCATCATGTTGCTATGTATCAATCACAAGCTTTGGTGACTCAATGTTATGTGCGCTAATGGTGATACTGAGATCATAATTAGATTAGCATTTAACTGTGAAGCTGTGACTGATAAATTACTGAGAAGTCCCACAATAGGATGAAACGGCTGTCCAGTGCTTTTAGGTTTTCTATGGTGGTCTAGCTTAAATTGACTTATGAATTCAAATAGAAAATAACAATCATTTAGAGATAGGAAATGAAATAATAGTGAAAAGTTTTACAAAAAGGATTATCAATTAATGAATAAATATTATCATTGTATAATCATTATTAGTCTCAACCGTAAATGGTAACTTGATGTAGTGATTCGGATTGTATATTATCATAATACAATCGACCTATGTTGTCTGAAACATTGGGTTTTTTAAGTTTCACCATGAGAAGTAGATCATTTGGGGAGCAGTCAGTCATTGAATACAGTGGTCTTGAGTGCTGTTAGAGGTATGAGGGCAGTTATCACTTCCCGGTTGCCCACACCGTAGAAGGGTTCTTCTAGAGGTACCTGAAAAGGAAATTGGGTTAGAAGTGGTCTTAATGACCTGAAAGCGTGACCGCAGTGCCCAAGGGACAACTGCTTGAGGCCGGACACGCAAGGCCTTTTTGTGGGGGATTTTTGACGTGTTAGCTCCGTTCTTTAAAGGACCTTACCGTCGGAGACGGAAATCCATGGGATAAGGCGAGGTGTGCATTTTTAGGGTCGACCTCTTCTAACCCCACCCCTCCTTGTGGAAAGGCAGCATCGCTGTTATGCTGGATGTCTGAAGGAAACACCTTACTGCTGTCACACCTCTGTACAGTCAGCAGTACGACTTCGCCTTCGGACCTTGGGTTTGCTGCTTTTAGTCTCACCGCTCTTCAACCGACCTGCCTGGCATGGTAGGACCTTGAGGAACGATTGTTTCAGCCAATGTAGCTCGATCGGTTCATCACGATAGGCAAGCCCGACCACCACGTCAAGGTAGCAGCAACGGTCGGGAGCAGTATAAATAAAAGTAATAAATTAAGGTCCAAGGGCGTAGTCATACTACTGACTGTGATGAGAGATGTGACAACAGTAAAGGGTGTCGCTCGGACAACTAGCATTTGAAATGATGTTAACTTTTCACTATTGAAAGGATCCAAATGGACTTTATAGGGTCTTCACAATATTCTTGACTGCAGTTTAGTAGTTAGGGTAAGGACAAAAAGTCTACGACTAGAGATTTTACCAAAAAATGACATTAGACAGATGGAAAAACGCTCTATAGCTAAATAGATGAGTGAATTTAGTGCAAAAAGTAGGAGTCTCTATCTGATAAGTTCTCACATAAAATATAACTCCATCGAAACGACAGTGTCTGTCTGCTTGTTATATATAGTCTAAAGATATAGAATTAAGCATTTGATACGTTTAATACTATCATTTCTACTCTATGGGGGCAAAAATTAACTGTTTGGTATCATTTTAGAAATTTTGAGCAGTATACGAGGGTATTTCAGTTACTCGTTATACGTAATATCAGAATTCAGAGCATAAGCCTAAAAGTCTTATCCTCCATTCTGATTGCCTAGCCCTTAAACTATACTTTTATCAAGATTTCCTACTTCAATCAAGTATATGGTATTGAATAAACCGAATACTTTAGTAATTACTATTAGTAGTAACTGACGAATGAATTCCAGATTAACAGACAAATGCCTTTATGATTTCATTTTATAACTGCTTAAAATTAAACATTGAAACATGTTTTTATAGAGTAGATGGAATGTGGCTAGCAGTGGAATCCAAGACATGTATTTTGTCCTATTTGGGACTCGTCATCTTGATGTACCTGCATCTTAGAGTTGATATTCACTCAAAGATTCGAAATGATTAGCTAAGCCGATAACCCACCAAGCGTTTAAAGCTAACCATTGGCTTGGTTTGAAGACTCCTAGGCTTGATGGCCCAGGACACAATCCCTGGTGGGGTTTATAAATGAGCACTTCAAGCGAGCTTCATACCAGGACGAAACAACTGTCCAGAGCTTCATAGTTTTAACTAAATGTTTGGCCAAAATCAGTCTGTGATAAGGAACTGCAAAATAATGTGTTCCTAATGACCAAAATATGTTATTAGAACATCAAAGAGATTTATGTAAATTGTTTAATTTGAAATTCTCCATGGATTGTCATCGATTCGAGGACCACCAAAATCAAAGAACACTTTTCAGTAGCGTTAATGTTGTTTGAGATGTGTAGATAGCCTCAACCATGAGACTACCGGAGATCGAACCCAAGACTCCCGATACTCTTGGGATTTACTAAACCATCGGACTAACATGTCAAGGTCAATTAGTTCGTGGTACTGTTAGGCAATCATTTAAATTTTTCAGTGATGACTGTCCCTCCCGTCAACATGGATAACCTTTATCTGTCATGATTCTTCACTCTATTCCTAAATGATGTTTATTCAGAATGTAGTCCATCTGTCGAGTAAAGATATCTCCATAAAAGCTCACTATCATGATCTATAAAAAGCGTTTTTTCATCGGTCTTCTAACCACACTGTTGTTTAAATATTAAAGTACGTAAAAATATTATGTACTTGAATGAGCATTTAAGACAGCTCACATAAGTCTAATAGTGTGTATTTAGTGTTGATTTCTTGAAACATTGGTTTCCATCACTTCATCATATGACTTCCACACCTAGCTTTATTTCCCGTCGCTGGAACTAAGTGCAGGAAGCAGAAAAGTCATCAGTTTATGATATGGTGCTTTGGTTTGAAGAGTAGTTGTTTAAAAACTGGCATCTCTCAGCTCATCATGAGAGATAATCTAATTCATTACCTTAAGATGTTAACACATATGGATCAAAATAGTAGCCAGTAGTAATCATGCTTCTCTTCATTTACGTGGAGCATTTTTTTGATGCATAATGGTACCAGAGTTTATGTATTTTACATAACTACATAGATAAAGTCTATTCTTAGTTGAGTAAAGAAATTTGTAATTGATAAATGAGTTTGTCTATAATTTTTCTTCTTTTGTTTCACATCTGGTATTATGATGAATATAGTATACGTGTACGTGCAAATCTTGGTGAATCAAAAAGGCCGTCGGCATCCAATGATCCACAATCAACAGTAGATTGTCAAATTACCGATGAAAAGTAAGTTATCATCAATAATTTCATTAATTTTTTTACTTCATTGAAATTTGTCTGATCTATTCAACTGACTGATGAAAAGAAGAAGAAGAAGACTTATTGATATTAGAAGGTTGATAAACCTCTTGTTTGGTCTACTTATATTCATATAAGTAGTATATGGTGATGGTCAGACATAGAATGTATTTTGGCAGAAGACCGATAAGGAAAGAACTGAAATGAAGCGCAATTGGTAAGAAAATGCATGAACAATGAAATCAGAGAAGGCGGACTGATATTTACAGAAGGAACAGTGAAGATTGAGACAATTGGTTGTTAATTATCAGAAGGGGTTTTGTGGAGATTTAGTATTTTCATAGTTGAAATCATGAGTCAATTGAAGATAGACCACCATGGAAAACCTGGAAGCATTGGACGGCCGTTTCGTCCCATTGTGAGACTCCTCAGCAGTGCGCACCGCACTCGCGAGATTCGAACCCAGGACCAACCAGTCTCGAGCCGGAGCCATTAACCTCTAGACCACTGAGTCGGCATTCAACGGTGTTAATGTCTAACTTCAACTGATCCACGATTTTGAGCAACCGTTCACCAATTGTCTTCAGTTAGTTCCTATCTCACAAACATACGTGGTTTGAACTCCATTCATAATAGGACGAAACGGCCGTCCAGTGCTTCCAGGTTTTCGATGGTGATCTAGCTTCAATTGACTCACGCTTTCAACTATGAAAATTGGTTGTTAATTTGCAAACTGTTTGCTGTATGGTTATCAGAATCTAGTGAGATAGTCTGTAATTTGTGATTAAATAGATTCGATTGTCCCCAGCCGTGTTTTGTTCACTACAAATCTACTGAATTTATGATTTGATATTATAGAGTGAATTTTAGTTAAACAAACGTTGAAAAATAGAAAGGACTTGTTAAATGTTTTGTCCTATTATAGGACTTCTCAGTAATGCTTATCCATGACTTCAAGAGATATCAAAGATGGGTCATTCAAGCCCCTCAGTGATTATATTACCTTTAGACCAATGAGTTTTCATCGAATGGTATACCAATAATCATCAAATGATCCTCACAGATTTAATGAGAAACCGTGACCAGTAGAGTTCAAAGATAGATATTAGTAATGGTAGTCAGCAATGCTTGAATAATATTGTGAACTGACTGAGACTAGAAGTACGAATCATTGGATACCAAATCGGCGGTTTGAATGTTAAATGTTCACTGGGAGGTTTGACATTCTTAGAGTCTAATGACTGTTGGGTTGATAATTCCACACTTCTGAGGAGTTCTGCACTATAACAAAACAGTTGTCCAGGTCTTGTGAAGAATTTCAGTGGATTAAATTTTACTGACTAATTGTTCTATCTCTTAATAAACGTTAATTTAATAAAATTTTGTTGAAATATTGGATACCTTAACAATAAACACATGGTATCTCCAAGGGCGTTACCATATAACTATTGATTAGACATATAATCGTTCACATATCTAACTACTTCACGACCATCATCTATTGTTGCCATTAACAAAAGTCTCATTTCTGATGTGTGCAAAAGACTTAACCTGTCATGCTTTTTCACTAAAATTCCGGGCATCTTTCTCCAGTTTCATTAGAAATGAGCAGATGTTTAATATTAGGATAGTATTACGATCCATGGCGTCCAGGTCAGATAAATATGTTATGTCAGATTATCACTAAGAGAACTTCCATAGTAAATCCACCTTGAAGCTAATCACTAACGTGTTCAAGACTTATTATTATTACTACTGTGGTGTGTACTACTGATGTCTACATATATAAGTAGTATGTATCACCAGTTGAAAGTGAAATACCTGGTGGCAGAAAATTAAGAAGATCAAAGAAAAGAGAACACAAACAGAGAATGAATAATGTGGAAACTAAAAAACAATGAAGTCTGAGACAATTGATTGATATTTTGCAAATGAAGTATTCACTATATATGGTTCTCAGATTTTATTAAGATGTTCTGTAATTTTGTATTCAATTACATTTGATTGTCCCCACTTATGTCCTCATTCACTATACTACTACTCTGAAATAGTTTGAGTCAAATTTATTCGTTAAATGGAATTGTTGAAAAGAAATTAAGTCTATGAATCAGACTTAAATAACTAACTAAGTAGATAAAGTTAGATATGACTGTTTATGAATGAAGATGAGGAATTCGATACATTTAAAATATAAACTGAAAAGATTTTCAGTATTGGGTTTTGAAGATTGTTAAGTTTTGATTAAGATCATGAATTGATGAATGTTAGACCACCATTGAAAGCCTGGAAGTACTGGATAGCTGTTTCATCCTAGTATGAGATTCCTCAGCAGTACATACTCACGATCCCACTCACAGGATTTGAACCCAATGGGTTACACTGCTGAAGAGTCTCACACTAGGACGGAACGGTCACCAAAGTTTTCAATGGTGATCTAATATCAATCAATTATCGTTATTTCACCATTTTACTTAATTTTCATTTTAGAATAACCCTGGAAGAATTAGAGAAATGGGCAGAATCATTTGATATATTAATGAGAAGTTCAAGTAAGAGATTTTTTTGTTGTTCATCTTATTATCATGTCTTCAGTGTTAAGATATTCATATTCTATATTAAAGTATAATTTATTGATTACATATAGAGATATATTGTATCAGCTTTTATTTGTACTTGTTCAGGAGTGAGATCTGCTGATGGTGATATAGTGTGAAGATTTGTAGCTCAGGTGGATGATTTTGATGGAGTTTTGTTTTCGGAGCTGGATGGTTTGGTTGTGTTATTTTTTGGTAGCCTTTCCTTTGAAGGATGATCTTTAAGTATTTTTCTCCATTTTTTCGTGCTGTAATTTTGTTGCAGTGTGTCCTCGCCCTCTTAAACAAGATTTGTACGCAGCTGATTTTGTGAGCTCTTGGGTTATTGCTATTATAGTTTAGAATTTAATCAGTGTTGGTCGGCTTCCTGTACACTTGTATCTCCAGTTTACCTGTGTCGGTTCTGGTGATTAATATATCCAAGAATGATAGATTGTCGTTTGACTCCTGTTCCACGACTAAACAATCCAGCTCAGAGAACAAAACTCCATCTAGATAAGTGATATGGAGTCCCTACATAAAAAGTCATTTAATTATAATTCATTTTACTCAACAATCCACATGTCTTGATCACATCGTATTGGATACTACTATTGACAATAATAAATATTGTTCGTATGACATTGGAATATAGTTACAAAGCAAGTTTATCAAAAGATAGAACTATTTGTAAGCAAAACTTTGCAGAAACGAGGGGGTAATACAATACAGTATTTATATCCTTTTAATCCTGAACTGATGTACTGTAGAAAGGTAATTACATAACCATAACTTTTGATAACAATATTATATTTTCGATTGTAACCTCAAATAACATGAACATTGACTATGTTATATCGTGTGGGTGCGTGCCCAGTTGATACATATGAACGTGCTGATTCCCGCCAATCAGCGAGCAGTGAATTATCGATCATTATCAATCATTCAAATACAAGGTCATTAAAATAAACTAACTTGTGAAATGATAAAGATCTTCACTTCTATTCAAATTTATAATCAATGATGTTTATCCAGAACATTAATGGAAGTGTTACAATTAGACTATCCAATTATAAGAGCACAGAAACTAAATTAAATTAGTCATTGAAAAGTTATTCCATACAGAATAAAGAGTAAGGAAGGAAACAGATCTTTAGTGATATATGAATATGAATTTATTAACTGAGCATAATTTGGTTAACAGATCCGATTATTGATTTATTGCACGATTATTAGCCAATGAGATTTAAGGGTTCCAAGGTTACCCTCAAAACCACTCACCTCCCATAAAATATCTTTTCTCTGATTGGTTGATAAGTATGGCGATAGTCTGATTGTTTGATGATATGAAGGAAGACATTAGTGAACGGTTGCTCAGTTTTGTCGATTGGTCGAGGTTAGACATGAACACCATTGTATGCCCGCCGGCTCAGTGGTCTATCGGTTAATTGCTCGCGCGCGAGACCGACAGGTCCGGGGTTCGAATCTCGTGGGGCGAGATCGTGGATGCACACTGCTAAGGAGTCCCACAATAGGACGAAAAGACCATCCAATGCTCCCAGATTTTCATAAACTATTTTTATGTATTTTTTTAAGGTGGTCAAAAAACATTTCGTGAATTTCTTCGATCTGAATACAGTGAAGAGAATATTATGTTTTGGTTAGCGTGTGAAGATATTAGAAAAGAAAGTAATTTAGAAATTGTTGAAGAAAAAGCTCGTATTATCTATGAAGATTTTATTTCAATATTATCACCACGTGAAGTAAGTTAAAAAAATTTATTTTTGTATTTTGTTTGTTAACCGATTACTGAAATCTCCACAAAACTCGTTCTGATCTATAATCATATGCTCACTAGTGACTGACTTCATGAGATGTTTGCTGGAGTTCTAGTGAGAAGCAGTAACCAGCGGAGTTCAACTAAGTCTGTTGTAGAGATATCAACTCACTGAAGACAATTGGTGAACGGTTGCTCAAAATCGTGGATTGGTTGAAGTTAGACATTAACACCGTTGAATGCCGACTCAGTGGTCTAGAGGTTAAGTGCTCGCGCGCGAGTCTGGTAGGTCCTGGGTTCGAATCTCGAGAGGTGGGATCGTGGATTCGCACTGCTGAGGAGTCTCATAATAGGACGAGACGGCCGTCCAATGCTTCCAGGTTTTCCATGGTGGTCTAGCTTCAATCGACTCATGATTTCAACTATGAAATTACTTCTTTGTTTGTTAACTGTAAAACTTGAAAATGAATCAAGATCCACCCCAAACATACAGTTCAGAACATTAGTTTTTTTTAGCACTTTCATGGTATGGTAATAACAGAGTGAAGAAGCACAGGGGTGGCTATAATGGAATGTATTTTAGCACAAATTACAGACTATCCCACTAAAATCTGATAACTATACAGTAAACAGTCAAATTGCAAACTATCAATGAATTGTCTCGATCTTGACTGTTCCTTCTACAAATATAAGTCCATCTTCTCTGATTTCATTGTTCATGCATTTTCATACCGATTGCGCTTCATTTCAGTTCTTTCCTTATCGATCTTCTGCTAAAATACATTCTATGTCTGACCATCACCATATATTACTTATATGGATATAAGTAGACCACACCACAATACTATGTTCTTAAAAAGCAACCCATGAACTAGAGTAATCTGAATAGTTGTTTGTTGTCCTAGTTTAACGATGATCAGTAAAACATATTCATCAGTAACTGTCTCATTTTTTTGGTGACTAAGTTGACTTCTTAGAGACATGTTGATGTTAATTACCAAAGTATATACGATTTCTATCCATTAATTTTATATTCTTCTAGAATTTTCTCATCATTTTAAGTAAAAATTGTCCATTTAATCAATTCAAATGACCAATTACAGGCTGACTTTGGTTCGATTTTTTTCTTTTTTTTTACCTCGTCGCCAGTTGTTATATCGTGTGAGTGCTTGCCCTGTTTAATATATAAACGTGATAAGACCGCCTATCAGCGAGCAGTGAATTATCGATCAGAGCAATGATACACAAAAGCCGTACGAGCAGTCTTGAGTACTTATCAGTCCTGCTTTCTGCCTAGTCCAGCCAGTTAAGTCCAGAACACCAATAATAACCTCTGCAATATGAATCATTATTCTCAAACATACTGGGTTTATATACCAACCAAACCGACCACATCACACCACAAAATAGAAAATAACATTAGGACAAGATTCGGCAAATGTAGCTGTGAATAGGGGGGAACAGTAATTAATGGACTAGGGATAACTCAAGAATGGTAAATCGTATAATAATAGCCTATGGGTCAAAATGAAGCTTATAATAAAAGGAACACGAATATGGATACATTAGTGACTTAACAATTATACAATAGGAAATATACATATCATATTGGTCCATAAATAGTGTTCAAAAGTTACCGTTCATAAATCTCCACGGGATATAACATTTTGGTCAAAGATATAGATAATGATCATGGTAACAAGAACTGTTAACATCTTACAAAATTGTCGAGTAGAATGAAGTTCCATTGTTGAATTCATACTTGTATATAAAATCATAAGTGAACTTCCCTGGATAAATCTTAAACTTAGATAAAGTTATCTATCAGATTGACTTTTATATAGTTCAGATCATGAGTCAATTGAAACTAGACCACCATGGAAAACCTGGAAGCACTGGACGGCCGTTTCGTCCTATTGTGGGACTCTTCAGCAGTGTGCATCCACGATCCCGCCTCGCGAGATATCAGATTGACTGTCATAAAATCTTCAAGAATATGTTGATAAGGCCTATCTCTAATTGAGTTTCATTTTCAGACATAATCATATTCGTATTTTCATTAAATTTCAGTAGGATAGTTTTTCAGTATGGAGTTATGGTGTTTGTTAGATTTTATTGAAATCATCGGAGATGATCACACAATGTTTTGGATTGAATAAAGTTAGATATTGAAACTAATAAGCTGCCTTTATGTCCAGTTTTATACAGTCAGTCAGTCAGCTACAACGTAGGACCAGGCACATATATGCATCGGTCCAAGTTGCCATACCCCGTTAGCACAACAAGATGAACACTGGATTCATAGAAGTAGTTAATTCAGTGGTGGTAGTATATAAAAGAAAGGTTGTATATAAGGATATAGTATAGGAAGAAAGACAGATATGAAGCAATTTTAATCTCAAGGTTTAAGGGAAGATAAAGAGTGTATACATCTACGCCATTGTGATCGATTCTGAGCCATGTCACCTAGAATCTCCAACCATTGGTTACGATGACAACGGAAGGAAGATGTGCAAATAAGATCATTTAATGTATGATTTCCATATTTTACTAGTGCACTCTGAAATTGTGCATCAAAACAATAAATTTACCCCATCTAAGTTTTTGTTCACTACAGTGGAGCCAGTGATACATACTACCGAGGAGTTTTGTTTTTAAAGGGCCAATCAACTATACATCATTTTCATGGTTCAATAAGGACACTAATCTATTTGTTGTATTCATCAAAGATTAATATCTGTCAGGATACCATTGGAAACCAGAAAACACTAGATAGCTGTTTCGTTCTAGTATGAGAATCCTCAGCAGTAAGTACTTACGAACTCACAAGGCATCAGATCCAGAATCTTCAAGTCCATAAACCAATCCTTACAAAATCACTTCAATTATACTGTGGTGTGGGTTACTTATAACCACATAAGTAGTATATGGTGATGGTCAGGCATAGAATGTATTTCACTAGAAGATTGATAAGGAAAGAACTGTAAGGGAACTCAATTGGTATGAAAATGTATGAACAGTTAAATCAGCGAAGATGAACTGATATTTGCAGAAGGAACAGTGAGGATTGAGACAAGTGATTGATAGTTTGCAAATTAACTATTTACTGTATGTTCGTCAGATTTTAGTGAGATAGTCTGTAATTTTCATGTCTAATACACTCGATTATCCTCACTCCTATTCTTGTTCACTACAATACCATTGTAATCAACTCACCAGTGACTCACTTCAAGATTTTCGTGAAGTTCTGATGCGAAATCGTTACTTACTTACTTACTTACGCCTGTTACTCTCAATATAGCATAGGCCGCCGACCATCATTCTCCAACCCACTCTGTCCTAGGCCTTCCTTTCTAGTCCTATCCAATTTTTGTTTATTTTTCTCATGTCTGTCTCCATTTTTCGGCGTAATGTGTTCTTTGGTCTTCCTCTTCTCTTTTGGCCTTTGGCCGGTCCCAAGCCCGGGTAAAGGAGGAGGGTTGGGCATGGGGTTAGCGACCCCATCCCGTAGAAAACCAACTCGCTAAAAAACGCTAACCAGATGAGAAATCGTAACTGGTAGATTTCAGACATACTTTAAGTAAAACAGTTGTTTGACAGTTGTATTTGATGTTCGTCATGCTTTATCACTGATTCATCAAAATTCGAAACTACACCATTGTATGGTAGTGGCCAATTAATTTAAATGATCAGGTGATTGCTTTTAGACCTGAAGGTCATGCATTCGATCCTTGGTGGGATAGTGCGTGGGCGTTGCATGGTGTCTAATATTAGAACTAGGCAGCTATCTCTGTTTTTCAATGGTATCCAAATTGGGATTAATTGATGATGAATACAACCCATAAATTAAACTTATTTTCACAAAACCCAATCAACTCACTAACAAGTCGACTTTTTACTGTCTTGGCAAGCTTTTTAAGTGATACAATCAGCAAAAATAAACAGTATTCGTAAATTTTATTCAAAAAGAGTCATGTCTTTTTAACTTATCAGCTTTATTCCATCTTAATTTACTGAAATATCAGAATCAGGAAACGGTACGGTTTGCCTGATAAAATTCAGTAAGCTTATAAAAGGATTAGACAAAGGCATTATTGATTTTGAAAAATTAAGTTAAAGTAACTCACTCGTCAGGTACTAGGGTCTAAGTTACGCCCAAAGTGTAGTGATTAATGATACTTCACAGTTGTTTGAACTTAAGTAGGTGTGAAGGGGTTTCGAACCCTTCACCACTGAGTCACCATTTCAATGATTATTGAGTAAGAATGTATTTCTATATGATTATACATTTTGGAAAATTTTATAACCCACTTAAAATCATCATGTATACATTTATGTTTCCGTGATTTTTTATAGTCAGAACGACACCCTACTTGACTTAGTTTCCCTGATATTTAATTCTAGTCAATGAAACATACCTGTCATCTCGAGAGAACTGATGTTCACAAATAGATTCTAACCTAGATCATCATACTATATGAACCACAACTGACTTCCTTTTTTTGATGGAGTTTTCTTCTCTGAGCTGGATGGTTTGGTCATGGAGCTTTCATCATCCTTCTGAGGGATTCAAGGTCGTGGCGTCAATTTTAGTACCTGGTGCTCACATATGATCGGTTCACAAAGGATTTCAGAGAAGACTTGACAATTAAGCAGCTACAATAAATGAGATTACTAAGAAGTTCTTTTATTTGGAATCGCAGTAATCAAATGACTTGTAGACCTTGTTCAGACTTCCGTGATGTCATTCGATGTAACATATATTTCGAAGAAAGACGTTTGCTAGAATAGGAACCTCTTTTGCTCGATCCAGATTGAAACTAAGGCATATTATAATAATTGCCGCGATCTGTATAATAAAAGCACCAATAAAATTGGTTGCAATAATCTCAGATGTCACTGAAACTTAGGCTGTTCAGTGGTATGAATATTGTAGGGACATATCCATAATAAAAATGATACATTTACACAACCGGAGTACACACAAACAATATTAAAGCTATGTGGTGGAGGCCGAAAAGGTTTTTGTGACCTTATCATGGCTCCAGAGACTGAGTATTATGGAGCCATATGGATGAGTTCCCCTACCTTATGCATTACGATTTTAGAACCTTTGAATCTTTTTCTAACCTTGACAAGTTTTTGCACCATGTAAAAGGAAGTGTATCCACTTTAATTCTTTGGTTTTGCATAATATATTTTTACTCTGTGCTGAGTGTTTCCTGATTGGCTAATATTTCTCAAGGTCGTCCATAAATAATAATCCCGCCAGAATTCCTACTTCATTTTCGTTGGTTACCAGATGCAAGATAATAGAGTTTATCCTTATTCATAGTTAACAAATTTTTCAAATTAAACAGTCAATTTAACCGGTGTACAATACACTAAAATCAATTCCAATCTTAAGAATTGAATGTTTTAAAAGTGTAGCAATCCATAGAGAAAAACAAACAAACAAGCAAACAGAAAAGGCAGTGGATACAGTTGAACAAAAGTAGACTACAATGTTTTCAACAAAGAATACATGATTTCTTCATTCAGAGAAACAACTTGTGTTTATTTTTTCTACCCCATGAACATGGATAATCAAGTGGTTGTAGATGTATACCCTATAAACTCATTACATTTGTAAGATATAAGTAATCTAATATATATCTTATTATTGTTTTCTCCGTTGATCATGAGGTTCTATGGTAGTGTTTGTCACTGAAAGGAGTATCAAAGAAGTATATTAACCTTATAAAGGCTCTCTACTCGAATACAGCTGAGCTTATGACAAACTGTCATCAGAATTGATTACCTCAAGTGGTGTTCGTCAGGGCTGTCCACTCTCTCCATCTTTGTTAAACTTTGTCGTTGACATGCTTTTAGAGATAACACTTTCATCATCTAAATCTCCAGGAGTTGGACTTTTACGGGGAGACTCACTTGTTGACTTAGTATACGACGATGACATAGTTCTATTTTGTGAAGATGATGACAAAATGTAGAGTCTTCTGACCACCGTGAGCATCAATGCCAGCATGTTCGGGATGCGATTCTCTCCCTCGAAGTGCAAAATGTTACTTCAGGATTGGGTTGCATCGACACCCGAAATAATGATAGGGAGTGAAGTAGTTGAGCGCATCGACCACTTCACTTATCTTGGAAGTCTCATCAGCCCTTATGGTCTGGTGTGTGACAAAATCTCAGCACGGATACAGAAGGCTTGACTAGCTTTCACCAACCTACGTCATTTATGGCGTAGGCGAGATATCCGTCTAGCAACAAAAGGACGGGTTTACTGTGCAGCAGTTCGTTCCGTTCTACTTTATGGCAGTGAAACATGGCAGATAAGAGTAGAGGATATTCGTCTTTTAATAACACTGATAACATAGATTCTAAGTTGGCTAGCTTTCAACTGTTGTACATCAATGAAATCTTAAATGATTTAGTTCTGTTTAATGTTGGTTAATAATCACTATCAAAGTAATTTGAAACCTCATGAACATCACGACTTGTTTACTTAATTTGCAAATTTGTTTCATGGACTTGGTTTAGTTGGATAACTATTGTAAACTAGGAAACAGTTAATAGCTAGTTTGACCCAATATGAGATACCTCAGTAGTACGTATTCACAACCTCATTGATGATCAAATCTATGACCTTTAGATTTTGTATTGAACGCTTAACACTTAGACTATTATCAGAAGGGGGTTTCGTGGAGATTTTAGTAATTTTATATAGTTGAGATCATGAGTCAATTGAAGCTAGACCACCATCGTGGATGCTCACTGCTGAGGAGTCCCACAATAGAACGAAACGGTCGTCCACTGCTTCCAGGTTTTCCATGGTGGTCTAGCTTCAAATGACTCATGATCTCAACTTAGACTATTACTGAATTTGCTTCTAGTAGTTTACGTCTGTATATTCAATCAACTCTCGACATGGCTCAACTATCATCTAATCTGTATTAATTGGTAGCTTTCCCATTTCCAACAATGTTTCAAGTGGTAATTTCCTTAGTTCTAGTAAAAAAGCAGAACCAAGATATACCTCTTTGAATGATAAATTTCATAATTAATGAACATTATGAACGTATCCTCAATGATAAATAACCTCAAGTTCGTTTAGCATAATGTTTTAATCAGTAAGGTTCTATCATGTTGAATTTTAAAAAAAGATGTAACTGACCATGTTATTGTAAAAAGAACATGGTAACATTAGAATCCATAAATGACCTTTGAGCAACGCCCAAGTAACCTTGAAACGAATAGCCTACTTAATATGATGAAAATAGAGTTACAAATTTTGTTTTGAATCTTCCCACTGATGTTTAGGACTGCAATTGGTCCGTCTCTTATTGGTATATGTGCATACTGTGCGTATTGCCTCGATATTGCCTTAATTCACAAGGATTGTAAGCAAAGATGGATAGTGGCTAGCAGTGGAATCCAGTTTGATGCGCGTTTCGTCCTATTTGGGACACGTCAACTGGATGTACCTGTATCTCAGAGTTGATGTTCACTCTAGGGCTCGAACCCAATACCTTTCACTTCAAACGCCATCGCGTTATCCACTCGGCCACTGAGTCCTGATAGCCACTTGCTTGTGCAATGGGTGAAGTTTTAATTCACTTAGTATTGTTTGTTTTGAATCTTCCCATTGATTTTTAGGAGTTACAAATTAGTACAAGGAAGTGGATTAAAGATTTAAACTTAGAATTTGTGGTTAGGAGTTAGAGTTAGGGCTTTTTTTAACCGAAAACTGACATCACCAATAATAGCAAAACACTATTCCCTCATCTCAATGAATGGATTCTGCGCCAAAATCCATGACCTATTGTCTTAAGTTTGATTGGTTCGTTCATAAATTAGAGTCTCACCAAATTCATTTTTTTGGTTTTTAATAATTCCCCTCCCAAGTATCATGGCAAATATTTATGCACAAATCATACGCAATCTGTTGGTAATTAGTTCTGTAAAACGATTATTTTGTTAATAACTAGAAAAAAAGAGCTTGTGTTTCTTCTTCACCAACGTGATCGTCGAAACGGAATATCGTAGTGACCCATTTAAACTATATTGACTGTTATTCTCAATAATACCATACAAGAAATATCGGTTGGAGAACAGTAAGACCAAAACTAGCAATTAAGTATCCAAGGACGAAGTTACACCGCTGACTGTACCGATTTATACTGGTAGAAAGGCGTTTCCTTCAGACAACCAACATTTGGAGCTTCACTATCCTCCTATAACAGAAAAAGAGTAGTTATAAAAGGTCGACTCTAAAAATGACTTATCTTACCGTGACCTACGGGTTTATCTTACTGTGGTGTGGTCTACTTATGTCCACATAAGTAGTATATGGTGATGATCGGACATAGAATGTATTTTGGCAGAAGAGCGATAGGGAAAGAACCTAAATGAAGCGCAATTGGTAGGAAAATGCATGAACAATGGAATTAGAGAACATGAACTGATATTCACAGAAGGGACAGTTAAGATTGAGACAATTGATTGTTATTTTGCAAATTAACTGTTTGTTGTATGCAAGATGGATAGTCGCTAGCAGTGGAATCAAGGACGCGCGTTTCGTCCTATTTCAGACTCGTCAGCTGGATGTACCTGTATCTCAGAGTTGATGCTCACTCTGGGACTCGAACCCAGTACCTTTCACTTCAAACGCCATCGCGTTATCCACTTAGCAACTGAGTCCTGACAGCCACTTGCTTGTATGGTTATCAGAATTTGGTGAGATAGTCTGTAATTTGTGCTTAAATACATTCGATTATACCCAGTCGTGTTCTTGTTCACTACATTACCATCTATAAGATCTTCACAGTATGTAGCTAATACATTAAGGATTACTGATATAAAGGTTGCGTGCGATTCGCTCCAAGGAGCTGCTGTTCGGGCTCTCAGCTCATCAGTATCACTTATAATTCAATTCCCTCTAGATATACCTCGAGAAGAAGTTTCTTCCTACAGCTTAGGAAACCGGATAGAGATAACTGCCCAAAAACATCTCTAATAGTACACAAGGTTTAATTTTTTTTATTTAAACACATAAATATTGGTACAAGAAGGCACTAGATATATATGCGCCTCACAAATCTCATTTGATTTGTGTGAGAGATGTGATACTGCTCAGGTGTACAAACTGAAGCAGGTGGTTTTCTTAGGCAGCCACCCGGAGCCTTTAACCTAAAGATCTGATCCACAAGGCAGTGGAGCAACGTAAGGAGATGCAGTCCCATGGTAGCCGGTGACCAACAATTGATTCATACACCATTTGTTCTCTCAAGATACTGGAGCTCATGTGCACCATTGGTTTGGAATCAGGGTTTTCCAACTCCTCTAGGTGGACTTTCCGTGTCCATCAACCCGGTTAAAGCGCCGGGCATTCACTTTTCGCTTTTCGACTTCTCAATTCCATAAACAACACACCCGCCATGAATAGGCAATACACAGGGTTACATGACCTGAAATGAATACTTCAATTTTATATGATTAACATTATGAATCTTTTACAAGATTTTACTTCATCTAAGTATCATCATTATTGTTTCATCTATTCAAGGTTAGTTTAGATTCTCGTGTACGTGAAATTATTAATTCTAATATGATTGAACCAACACCTCATATATTCGATGAAGCACAATTACAAATTTATACATTAATGCATAGAGATTCATATCCACGTTTTTTAAATTCTAAATTATATAAAGATATGATTGAAGAAATTAAAAATGAACAAAGTTGAGTTTCAAAACCAATCTAACTTGTATACACTGACACACACACACACACACTTACACATAGATACAAAACCAGTCAAATACCGATGTAACTTGTATACACTGACACACACACACACACACTTACACATAGATACAAAACCAGTCAAATACTAATGTAACTTGTATACATTCACACACACACACATACACTTACTCTCACACACACTTACACATAGATACAAAAGCAGTCAACTAATGAGGAAGTAATTTTATCCTCTCACTCTTTAACTATCTTAATCTATCCTTCTCACTCTCTCTCTCTCTCTTTCTCTCCTCTATTCCATGATAATGTGATAATGTTTTCAATCAAAATGAATGTTATTTATTGGAAAATTATAAGATAAAATTTTTTTTATCACTTTCAATCTTAATTCTCTCTTCCTTTTTTACTCTATAGAGGAATTTACAATGAAGTTTGTTTGTTTGTTTGTTTGATGAACCTCTTTTTTTACAACTGATCTATGATTGTTGCTACTACTACTAATACTACTGCCAATACTACTACTTATATTCATATTAGTACTATTATACAAAACTGTATATAATTAGGTGTAATCGTTTGAAATAGAAATCCAAAATCATGTCCTCAGTGAATGAATCAACTTTTTTTTCTCTTTGTATCATCATTATACTGCTACTAATAATACTACTTATAATATAATACCCAATATTGGTGGTAATCTGACTGACTGACTGACTGGTGTCTATTCATTCCAACAATGTGTTTTTTTTCTAAAACCTTCATGAAGTTACACACACACACAAACATGAGCACAAACGCACATCTACACACACACACACACAAAACCCCAAATCAATACAATGATCATTTGTTTTTTTGTCTGTTTGTTTGTTTTGTTCTTTTTTTTTTCTATTGATGTTGTATCATTGATTCAAACAGGCTGGTTCCTGTATTACGTGATCAAGTATTTTTTGTTTGTTTTTTTCTCCTTTTTCCATGTTTGATTTGATTATGTAATTGTATGTTATTACTGTTGTTGTTATGATTATTATTTTTCATTAAAAGGGTAATGGTTATGATTGTTTATTTTTTTCTTTCAGTGTTCCTCTTCAATTTGTTTATTCTATCATTAATGTTTATTTTTTAAAGTTAGGATTACATTAAGCTATTTGAATGAGGGGAGGGGGAGGGGAGAGGAGGAAGGGGGGACACTCATGCAATACATAAACACTACAGGAATATAATGTGAATAACTTACAATGTTTTTTTCTTTTGTTTAAATCATTGATGTTACTTGAATTATTTTTTTTTCTTTATATTAAATTGTTTATTTTTTAATGTTTATGAATTATTGATTATTGATCATTATTAATGACCTTGAAGCAGAAAAAGAAAGGAAAAAGAAAGAAAAGAAAGAGAAAAGAAAAAGAGAGAAAGAAGGAAAAAAGGAAAAAAAGTGTCGTTTGTTTAAATCCACTTTACTATTATCATTATTGATCAAAATAATATTGATTATTGTGTATTGATTTATGTATCTATGATTGTTTGAATAAGATTGTATGAATGTTGAATGTTCATCATCTTCTTCTTCTCCTTTTTGGCAACAAAAGAAAACAGAACAGAACTGTATACCCAGTTATCTATTCTAAATAAAATTTGTTTCCAAATAGTTATATATACAGTAACTGATAGAAGTACAGTCCCAGCATTTATGATAATAATAGTAAAGACCTAAATGAACAGTTGTGAAGATACTACTTATTATTCAATAAAAACCATTATTGTTTTAATATTCATATTATCTTTATTTTTATTGATGTGTTTTTATCTTTTTTAATCTTCTCTTTTGTTGTCGTTCTTCTTCTTCTTTTTCTTTTCTTTTTTTCTGTTTTTTTCTTTTTCTTCGATTTTCAATGATTCAAAATTAAATTTTTACAAAAATTAAACACCTTGACAACATGATTAGAAAGTAACAATTTGAATTGATCACATTGAACCATGTATTCTTGTTTTTTTTGTGTGGGGGGGTTGATTTTATTTCAGGTTGATTAAATGATGATTTAATTCTTTTAATTGTGTATGTGTATGTGTGTGTGTGTGCGGTTTCTTTTATTTCTTGTTTGAATGAGTGAAATTATGACAATTTGTAAACATCCCATATTTGATTGTTTTCTTTTTTTTCTCCCTATCTCTCCCTCCCTCTCTCTCTCTTCGTGTTTACATATATACATATACAATGTATACATTTATTAATGTATTATGATTAGCACTTTTTTATTAAAAAAAGAAAAAAAAAGAAAAATTAATATGAACACAAATGACATCATGAAGGGGGGGGGGAGGAAAGAGAGTAAGAGTAAACTAATAGAGAAGAATATAAAAGGCTGAGTGGAGAAATAGCTGTTTATTATTATTATTGGTATTTTCAATTTTTTTTCATTAAAATTTATTCTATCTTACTTTTACTAAAAAAAACTTTAAATAGTATTGAAATAAACTGATAGTTGTAATTCGTCTAATTTTTATTTATTTATTTATATTATTGTATTAATGAAATTGTAACCAGAAAACAAAATTGACTTTTTATTTGTTTTAATTTTACAAACTACTTAAAATGGAATCAGTAGCCACACTCTATTCATATAATTTTTTGGAATTTCCCAATCTTGATTTATCGTTCACAAAATTGATCTTTGATGCAAATCGAATTGATCTTAAATGATAGGATCATATACTATACAACCATATATATATATATATTGAGGGACTAAACTGGTTATTAATGTAGGTCTTAAAATAATTTAGTGAAGCTTCTACTGTTAAGGAAATTAATATGATTTTTAAATAAAGTTCGATAGGGCCTTTGATAAGAATTCAGGACGCGAGTTTTTGTTCTGTTTTGAAATTATCAGCTTGATGTGCTCTCATCCTTACTCTGATTTTTACACAGAGAACCGGACCATTTTGTTTTAAACAAATATCTTATCCAGTTACCTATTGAGTTTAGATCACTACCAGATTGAGTAACAAGAATGAATTTTTAATTCATTTGTAAGAGTCTGAATTCTCTCGCTGCTAATGTTGAGGATTACCGTTGATCAATCTCTTTTGGCATATGTTCATCTAAAGCAGATTGTCATGATATTTAGGCCTTTAGATTGAACAATAACATTATGTCGTATACACCATTCACAACCACTAGTAGACACCCGGAATACACTCTAGACAACAACCTACCATACACTATTATAAACAGCCTATACTTAATAATTCCAGAGTAAAAACCAATAATACAAAGGTAACACGGGTGAAATTGTTATTAATCTGTGTATGTCAATCTACACTCTTTATCTAATCATATCTTATTCCCACTAGCCACAGATCAGCATCTATGCAGAAAATTAATTGATCACATCTTCATTTTTTCATTCAGTAAGAGTAATATATTACTTACTTGCTTACTTACGCCTGTTACTCCTCGTGAAGAAACATAGACCTCCTACCAGCATTATCCATTCAACCCTGAGCAATTCTTTCCAGTTGTTATTCATCTTTTTCATGTCTACTTCAAATTTCCAACGTAGTGTGATCCTCGGCCATTCTTTTTTCCTTTTCCATTCAGGATTCCAAGTTAGTGCTTGCTTCATGATGCAGTTTGATGATTTCCGAAATGTATGTTCTATCTACTTCCAACGTCTTTTCCTAATTTTCTTATCACATGGAAGCTGATTTGTTCCCTCTCATAGTAGGTTGTTGTTGATGATGTCCAGTCAATGGACAGTGAGTATCTTGTGCAGACAATTGTTTATAAATACTTGTATCATTTTGATGATTGTTGTAGTCAGTTGTCGAAGTTTGAGCTCCCTACAGTAGAACTGTTTTGACGTTCATATTAAAGATTCTGAATTTGATGTTAGCTGAAAAATGTCTTCAGTTCCATATGTTCTTCAGTTGTGGGAATGAAGAACTTTCTTTTCCAATCCTTACCTTCATATCTACATCAGATGTATAGTGTCTGATACTATCATAAATCCCACATAGATTATTCTAGTTTCTAGACAGACCAGTCTATTCATTCTTCTCAAGCTACATTTTGATCTTGTTGATTATTTGCTTAATAACCCTGACTGTGTGTTCATTGCTTACCTCATTCATCACATGTCTGTAACTTGTTTTCGTCACGCTTGATCAAAAAAAGAGTTGGTTCACTCACCTTTCCCACTAAGTGTCACTTTGTTTCACTTCATTTCTTTCGTTTCATTTCTCTAATTGTCTCTATGGATCAATGAGTACATCATATATATATATATATACGTATTCAAAATTCATTCTCATATTTGACTTAGTTCATTCCTATTATTCTCTTACTTGAATTAGGTCGATAAAAAATATACCACAGTTTGCAGTATGTATAATTCAACAACAATCGGCATATGATTTAACTGGAGTTAAATATACAGCAAATAAATGATCCTCCTAGTTCATCGATGATACTACTCAGGTACATGAAAGTTTACACGAATTCCAGAGCTCCTCCAAAAGTATTATATAAGTTTATTAAATAAGCTATATTGACAGATCATCAATCAACTGAATCTAACTAAATTCAGAGTGAGAATTTTCACTACGAATATCAAGGCAATCCTACTGTACGGAGCTGAAACGTGGAGAACTACTACATCCACCGTCAAGAAGGTACAAGTATTTATAAACAGTTGTTTACGCAAAATACTCAACATCCATTGGCCGGATACTATCAGCAACAGCGTTTTATGGGAGAGGACAAACCAGCTTCCAACTGAAGAGGAAATGAGGAAAGGACGTTGGAAGTGGGTCGGACATACATTCAGGAAATCACCAAACTGCATCACGAGGCAATCCCTAACTTGGAGTGGTGAAGGGAAGCGGAAAAGCGGAAGGCCAAAGAACACATTAAACCGAGAAATAGAAGCAGATATGAAAATGATGAATGTTAACTGGAAAGAACTGGAAATGATTGCCCAGGAGAGAGTTGGATGGAGAATTCTGGTGAGCGGCCTATGCTCCTCCACGAGGGGTAACAGGCGTAAGTAAGTGAGTAATCAACTGAATCTACTACTTGCTATTCTTATTGAGATTGTGTGTTTTCCCTCTATTGATAAGAAAGACTACACTTAATCACTATCTGATAGTATGTGAGTTTCTTGAAAAGATGATTTAATGTTATTTATAGTTATGTGTTGATTCTACTGTGAATAACAGACAGCAATTGAATACAGAACTGACTTAATTGAACATCAAATATTCTACTAATAGCTAAGTAACCTAACTACTTGTTATGTTCAATTAAAAGTCTCTTAATACAAACGTTGTTTGTTATATCCCAAGATTATACGTAAACCTGCAGATGATCAAAGTAGATGATCTGCGTCGAACGATCGGGAGCCTACTCGAGTTAGATGGGAATGGTGTCACGAATCAGCTAACTTCGAAGTCATACCTCACGGTCAGCACCTAACATGAACTACCCATCTGTCCCACCAAGGTACTATGGATGTTTTGAAGACAGTACAACATTAAGGACGTTATTACAGAAATATATTAGTTAAAGTAGGTACAAGAGATAGTGTGACCACCACCTCATGGGCGAGTCCATGACGTACGATTGATTGATGTGCATTGGTTGGCCTTGACCTTGACGGCGATCGATGATCTGTTCGACATTCAGTGACCCAACTGCCGAATGATTTGGCTAGGCCTCATTGATATTTCACTGACCCTACAAACTCTTTATAACACTTCATTTTTTAAATTAGAACAACACATGAAGGCTTACATTACTAGTATCAATGAGATTAGCAACCGGCTTTACGCTAATATATAGGAATAATCGTAGGGATTTGTGAAAGTATTGAACGTAAGTAAAGCACTTTATTAGCCATTGGTCATAATCAAGTGGATTACATAACCATACACAAAAGGTGAAGAGTAGTATGAAGACAAGTGTACGAATAGGGCAATGAATAATGAAATGGTTGAAGTTAGACATTAACACCGTTGGATACTGGCCAGCTCAGTGGTCTAGAGGTTAAGCGCTTGCTCGTGGGACCGATAGATCCTGGGTTTCAATCTCGCATGCCGGATCGTGGATGCGCACTGTTGAGGAGTCCCACAATTGGACGGAACGGCCGTCCAGTGCTTCCAGGTTTTCCATAATGGTCTAGCTTCAATTGATTCATGAATTCGATCATAAAATAATAGAAGTTCTAATCAATAGTTCAACATAAGAACTAGGTGAAACTTGGATAAATCGATACTAAAATAGTAATCACTAAAAATCACCAAAATTACGCAATAAGGAGTGTATAAATAATCGGATATTGAAGAATATAAACGAAAGGAACTGCAGAATGACAAACAAATTTCTGATTTGAAAGAAATTATATCCAACCAAGGTAAAGGAATGCATAAATTAGGGTTATATGTTTGGATACTTATATCCTATGTCATATGTAGGGGACAGAATTGAACTCTATTTGTGGATACGAGAGACCACTAGAAATGTTTGGATCTTGTTTAGTATGCGATCACGATCAACCAGTTGAGACATAAATGAGATTTATATTGTCTTCGTCTGTTCATTTCCAAACCACACAGGGAGATGTCCGGAAAGACAACCGGTAATTTGTTGATATGGTGGGTACTAAATAAGTCTGATCAATAAATATTGGGTTTAAAAGTTAGAAAATAGTTTAAAAATTCGGATTTTACAATCGTTCATATATATTTCAGTGACATTGATCATATTTGAAAGTTTAACCAGGCCCTAGTGTTTTCATGATTCTTGATCAGTGTCGTTAATTCATAAAAATGTTTTCACTCATTGTTGAATATTTTCCATCAATTACAATGGTGTCTTCTTGCAAGTATAGTCTCTTCCATCTTCAGAATTTTTTTCTTTATCTCATTGACTTCTTTACACAACGATGCCTGACATAACTGAAATTCACTTGTTGTTGTTTGCATGTATTTTCCCATTGTTATTTAGGACTGCAATTGATCGGTCTCTTATTGGCATATGTGCATCCTATGAGGAATGCCTCGATATTGCCTTAAGTCACAAGCTTTATGAGCAAAGATGAATAGTAACTGGCAGTGGAATCCAGTTTGACGCGCGTTTCGTTCTATTTGGGACTCGTCAACTGGATGTACCTGCATCTCAGAATTGATGTTCACTCTGGGACTCGAACTCAGTACCTTTCGCTTTAAACGCCATCTCTTTATCCACTCAGCTACTGAGTCGTGATAGACACTTTCTTGTGCAATGAGGTGAAGTTTGAATTCACTTAGTATTGTTTGTTTGAATCTTTCCATTGATGTTTAGGACTGCAACTGGTCAGTCTCTTATTGGCTATATGTGTATACTGTACGTATTGCCTCGATATAGCCTTAATTCACAAACATTGTAAGCAAAGATGGATTATGATGCTTAACATAACCGAAATCAATTTGACTACTTAAAATATTTTGAGTAGTAAGATTTAAAAATATTAATTTTCGTATCTAACAAGTTTAAACACAACTTTTCCCATTAGATTTCATTGTTCAAGTAATGTCGTCATGTATTTTCTAAAAACCCTGAAACCAGACTACGAATGTTCATGAATTTTTGATTGGAGCGAATCATTCATCCGATATCACAAATTGATTCGATTTGTTATTGTATCCATGCGCAACAATCCAGTTGTTCTGAGAGTTTATAATTTACCGCATGGCATAAAAGTTCTAGGCTGATTCCATGGTGGAGTGCTTAGTGAGATCTGTTTTGAATTTTCATATTAGGGTGGAGCAGCCCTTCAATGTACCGTTTTTTTAAACGGTACATTAACACTCAGGAAAACAGCCTTCGATTCGATTCATTCTTAAAGCAATCAGTAACATTTTTCAACTTGGAATTTGTAAATATATTTTTCGATTATTTTCTCTACTCAATGGAGAGAGGAATTTGAGCAGTTTTTTTAAATTTTTTATTTAAACACATAAATATTGGTACAAAGAGGCATCAAATATATATGCGCCACACAAATCTCATTCGATTTGTGTGAGGGATGTGATACTGCCCAGGTGCCCAAACCGAAGCAGGTGGTTTTCTTAAGGGGCCACACCCGGAGACTTCGACCTAAAGGTCTGATCCACAAGGCAGTGGAGCATTGTGAGGAAATGCAGTCCCATGACAGCCGGTGACCGACAATTGGTTCATACGCCATTTGTTCCCTCAGGATACTGGAGCCCATGTGCACCATTTGTTTGGAATCAGGGTTTTCCAACTCACTTAGGTGGACTCGCAGTGTCCACTAACCCGGTTAAAGCTCCGGACCTTCGCTTTTCGTCCTCTCAATTTCGTAAATAAAATCCGTGGTGCGAGAAGGCAGTAAGTACTTCCCTGGCAGAGGCTATATACGCGTGGTCATGTGAGAGCATTTGGAGAGGGAGAGCGGACTCTCCCCACTCTCGGTCGTATCAGGGCATTTGGAGGCTTTGGATTTCTAGAACTCATTAAGAGGTTAATTAGTTTAAATGGTCAAATAATTATGATATAGAGAGCGAACTCGAAGTAACCTAATGAGAATGTCAATCAATGTCAGTCAGAAATGATCTAAAGGACAAGAGCATTTCATTGGCTAAGAAATGGATCAATTTCTTAAGGATTAGATTGGTATATATATATATATATATATATATATATAATCCCTTCAATAATGAGAGTCTACCATTGTTAACGAATGATAACTAGTAAGTGAGATTCGAGTAAGGTTTCCTATCAATTATCTTCAACCACTTGACATCTCAATGATTTTGCTTCAACAGACATTCATCGACTGTACACAGTCATTTAAATGGATACTGACTCAACAGTCCATGACGTTGGTAAAACGTTCATTCGGATATGCTTTCCTAAATCATAAATATGGAGTTTTAGTAAATGTTCAAATATCACATGAAGCAATAGTCCTCTCAAGAATTAGAGTCTATCATTGTTAACGAATGGTAACTAGTAAGTGAGATTTGAGTAAGGTGTTCTATCGATGATCTCCAACCACTTGACATCTCAACGCAAATGATTTTGATTTATTTTGCTTCAACAGACAGTCATCGACTGTGCACAGTCATTCAAATGGATACTGTCTCAATGGTCTAAGAAGTTGGTTAAATGTTTATTTTATCAAATCAATTTATGTAACTGTTCATTTTCGGTATTTGATTTAACCATGTACTATATAACTTTATACTGTCCGAGATATGGACAGTTAATCAATTTTTGACCTTATTGAAGGATTTTATTATATTGTCTGTCTCCAAGATTTAGGTAATTTATGAACAAAGATAAGATATGTAAAAACTAGTTCAATTAGTGATACTGTAAATTAACCTTACACAAATTACTAAATTAGTGATTCTAGTCTAATTGTAAATGAGAGAAATCAATAGATTTGTATAGTTGAATCATTATGATTCTGATAATGATCTAATCTGGATAGAAACAAAGAAAGAAAGTGTAATTGATTCATCATTTAGCAGAGTTGAATTTTCAAATATGAATATATTTTGCATATAACAAAACAAACAAACCTTACTAGACAATGTATATAAGACCCTTTGCAAATAGATAGACAGAATCTCTTTCGAAACATGATTTATTCAGTTGAAATCCGTATGAATCTAAGTGAAGACCTCATGAACTGACAGATGTTTGATGGTAATCAGTAGAAAGCCATATTTGATCTGGGTTCTACACTTGTTAGAAAAGCATACCTGGAGTTTTGTGGGAAAAATCGATGGTTCTTTTAGGACACATCACCACGTCGATTAGAACCATATTCAGCGAAACTATTAGTAAAGTGTTCAAGTCACAGTTCTTGGGGGACTGAGACCTTACATTAATTAACTACTGGAAAGCAATCAATCTATGAATAAACGTGATATTAGCTATCTCGTACCAACCAATCTGTATAAGAGTAAAATGTCAGTTTATACATTTTAAGGTTTTGAACCTTAATACTAATTTTATATTATGTAATCCTTTCGGTAAGTTCTTATAAGATCTAATCGGTGACATAAGATATAGATCCTAAATTATGAACTGACTTGTTTCAGGTCATTAGATCCTCACTCGATCTCATTGCTTGTTTGTCGAGATCACGTGATTCTAAAGAATGGAAAACTACGATGTAATAACTATTGAGTTAATCCCAGTTCCCAAAAACCATTCATTTGGCATTTTATATAGCAACTGACTTAAGTAATGTGGAAACAAATCTAGCTACCATAAACATTAGATGGCTAATTTTATTGAATCTAAGCCTGATTTCAAATCAATACCGGGATTAAGAAGACTAATAATAGACTTGTCTTCTGTCTATGATAAAGTAGTGACATACTAAAAAGTACGGTACGCTAGTTACTGGTCATGAATGGCATATGAATGACGAACCACATACACAAGTTCTTATCATCTCATTTAGATTTTCATGTTGTCTGAATGACATGCCACCGTTAAAAATACACATCCAGTTTCATCCAATACACCTACATTCTGAACGCCATTGAACCATTAGCTAGTCGCCCTAGATCAATTTCCTAGAAATATTCAATCAAATGGTTACTTTGCTCTCTACAACGAGTCAATAAGCTCCTTAATCTACTGAATTTCACTTTTCACTGAACTTTAGAATTTTACTACAACACTACACAATTTATCATGCCACATAAACGTATTCCAGTATTCAGCATCTTCGTAATGAGCTGTTGTATATCACATAAATTCTTCCAGCTAGCTTCCTGATGTATTGGCAAAGTCACAGGTCATTAGTTATGTTTATTTGAATACAGTCCAATCACTTCACTATGCTGGTTATACACAGTTTGGTATTTGTCTGTGGGTTTACTTATCCAACAATATGAATAATTCTGTTCATTTCGGAGTAGTGCGATCTCTACAACCAGTATCTATCACACTATCGGGTGAGAGATTGATTGGTTGCAATGAGAAAATTAATAGAGGAGAACTTTGAAACCAGAAAAGCGAAAAATGTGGTTGGAGAAAGTAGTAGATAAGGTATTTAATTACGCGAACAATTTGAACGCACAAACATGTAAGTGAAAGAAAATGACAAAGAGCGAGGTAGGGATAGGCTGATGTTATGTGGTGGTAGTAGTAGTGATAGATAAGTTGCTTAAAGTGTATTAAATAAACTAGTCACAACAGGAGGTGATGATCCAGTGGCCTGTGGACTCTTTGTCTGGCACAGCATTCCTTATTAGGCAACAGTCAGTAAAAAAGAATAGGAACGTGTCTAGGTTTCCGATTTCTGATGAGTAATATTTTGAGGGTCGCCTCATGGAGTGAGAAGGCTTGATTGAGATACGATGCTCGTGTTATAGTGAGTTTCTCCAATGTCGTTTACATATCAACTTACTTTATTATTAAGGGTCTTTTCGATTGTTAGAAATCTCTCTAATAAAATTAAAGTGTTAAAAATTCATATAAGTAACTTAATGGTCGTTATCAGAGAACTTACGGTGTTATATCTGATATGTGACGAAATTTTCAGCATTTAGTGGGTTGCTAACCGGTGCATTTTCGTTGATTTTGCTATTCATGACCTTCTGGAGTTCATTCTAAAAGCCGTGATATTATTCTCTGAAATATCTGCGCTAATATTAAGCTTAAGAAACGTTTGTCAAAAGCAGATATTTGGCACTCATAAGGAATATTTAAAATAAAATTCCTACATTCGGCAAAAACTAAGTTTACAAGGAACAAAGTGTCATCTCTCAAGGGACAATGACAGCAGACGGCTCAATACCTGCGCTCAGCAGTTATGGAATAGGAACGAAAAAATCTCAAAGGCGATAATCTTTCTCAATGAATACTAATGTAGTGATGTGAATGTAGAATTAACTTGATTCCTTATTTTGAGTTAACTCTTCTGAATGCCTTAAATCTATTTCAGACTGATGTGGTCAGTAGCTGGGCAACTAGCAAAAACTTTGAATTCTAAGGCTGCTTCTCTCATGCTGTTATTAGAAGATTCAACTTATTTCACATTTTCAGCCCCGGGAATTGTTGATTCAGTGTTTCTGGCTTGCTAAACTGCAATCACGAAAGTTAGAACAGTTGGATGAATAGAAAGAATACTTTCGAAATTCTCTTTAGTCTTACCTTGAAGGAGATGGAAAGAGTTTGCTGGTCAAATGGCAGTATTTAGTGAATCTTGTATAATGTTTAACAAAAAAGTTGCGCTATTCATTATTTTGTTACATTTTCTATGGAAGCGCAGCCAACGAGGTTCCTATGGGTGATGCGAGAAAGCAATATTCAACTCCTCATTTTTTATTTATTAGTTTTCTAGAGGAAATATTTCCCTTGATTCACCGGTAATTTCAGCCGCCAGGTAACGATCGTTGCCTTTCAAACTCGATTCGTAAAAGCCACGCTAGGTATTTCACCAACCATCGACACAATAACATTTTTCAGATGGTGCTCATCTACACACTTATGAGTATATTACATGTGATAAGGACATTATAAATACAAAATCTGTATACTTAGATCATCAAATAATAAACCGAAATGTTATCAACGTTTATACACCAAATACTTATTGCAGTTGCAGCCAGGAACAGAAGGTCAATACGTAGCATGATTAACATCCGGTAAATCCGTAAGAGAAATGAACGATAGTCAAGGAGACCCTCAGTAAGTCTAACTAATCCTGGTAAGGTCGCTATTTAAACCATCTGGGACCTTGGTAACAAACCTGGATAATGCTATATCTCTTTAGCATGATGTCTTGTAATTTGAGGACAGCTTTAAGATCCGTCAAGAGTGAGTTCCGTAAGTCAGTAAATAATATTGTCGTAATCTGTAAATATCAAAATAATGAAACAGTCGAAGTAGAAAAGCTTACCGAAAACTAGTGAAAGAAGATTTATCTTGTGTTTCTGGTACTGTTGCCCCGCTACAATAATAAAATTTGTGGCTTACTTCAAGACAACACGGCCTTTCATATTTTCAGATGATTCAGCTTTTACATTATTTTCAGCTGTTTCATTCACAAGAGATAAACTATACGAAAAAGTAAGCCTATATCTGGAGAGAGGAATTTTGATGATACACTTTAAGTTCGGAACTCTTTGGCAGAATGATGTGGATCATCAAGTGTTCCCATGTTGTTTTGAGGTTCTCGTTTTTCCAAAGTAGTTACATGGTAGGTAGCCAGTTAAATAGCTAGCTAATCGGACAAATAATTAGGTTATTACTTTACCATTCTATAATGCACTAGGCCATGAGTCACTAGATCTGCGAATTCATGTCAGCTTGTTAACCGGAACTCTAAAATAGCAGCTTTCTGTACAGGATAAATCCTACGACATGTAATCCATGGGCCATTACATATCACACATTGTTAGGGCCAGCTGTGAGCTGTGAAGTACTACGTTTAACAGTTTTGTGGTTTATAATAAATAATTAAGTTTTAAGAACTTTCTTGACTTACCGGTCAAACGAATACATTATGAATACATATACGGAGGAAAATGCCATGTTTGTTGGCAGTATCAGGGGAAGCTGAAACACTTTGTGGTTTATTCAGCTTCGCCATAATCTTGCCAACAATAAACAGCATGTTTCTTCGTAAAAGTTTAGACAGGATATGCGAGTTCAGAATTCGTAGTTTTGCTGAAACGTCCCACTTAAAACAACAAAATTCTGATTGGCTAACCATAACATTTGTAGAATAGTGCCTGAGAAAACATTTTTGATCATTTGTAGGATAATCTACCAGCTTTAAAGGTTTTTCAAAAGAACTTTACTCCTATGGGTTTTTTTGTTTAAATGACTCAGGTTATATGCTAACTTGTTTTACTCACTACTAGAGCGGTTGTTACCACGAGGATGAAGTGGGTCCCTTTTTTTTCTGTAAATAGTTCAGTAGTACTTTTGCTAGTGTTAATAAAGTTAATTTGTTAGAAGTAGTATTAGTTGTGTAGGCTGTTTGGTACACTACGAGTTCATAAGGAAGGGATTGATAATTTACATCAAAACTGTTAGCTCGTGTCATTTTGAAAAGTAGCCAGACCTAATCTACTGTTAGTCAATAATGATATTAACATATTGGTAAAATAATGGGTGTTTTGTTATGATGGTTGTCTTGCAAGCTAGTATCTGGCCCTTTTGTCACTGCTGTTTAAACTTGATCGATATAGATATTGGTCGGTGCATGAATATTTAGTTGTTTTATTTGCAGGAGAGTTCTTCCCAAATGAAAGTAAATCGTCATCACCAGCATGCTTTATCCTTTTGTCTTAACCTCTCTGGTTCTTGTTAAAAGTTTGCAATAGGCTAAACACTCGTCATACGTTATTTGGGCTTATAGCTTGATAAGCTATTTAGACTGGTGTGATGAGTTGTCGCCTTGTAATGTTTAAATTATATCTATAGTAAATGCTAATCACTATGTACTAGATGTATCATGAAACATTTTATACCCATCGAAGACTCATGTTCATATAAATCAATTATTATTACTTTAGGTTAGAAGTGTGCTCTTACAGTGGTTTTAAAGTTTATCCGGGACATGGAAAACGCGCTATCCGTATCGATGGTCGTGGGTTTTACTTCATAAACAAAAAATGTGAACGGTCTCATTTCTTAAAGCGTAATCCGCGTGAAATCAGCTGGACGGTGCTCTACCGAAGGAAGTACAAAAAAGGGATAAGTGAAGAGCTGGTAAAAAAGCGAACTAAACGTGTAACCAAGAGTGCTCGAGGTATTGCAGGAGCAAGTCTGGCTGAAATCATGGCTAAACGCAATCAAAAGCCAGAAGTTCGTAAAGCGATGCGTGACCAAGCCATACGGTAAGTTGGTTTTTTTATAAATCCAACATTAATATAGTGCAGCTAAAGAAAAACAAAAGCAAAAAGAAATGGAGAAAAAGGTGAAGAAGGTCGAAAAGAAAAAGCCCCAAGTAGCTCCTTCAAAACAAAAAGCTACCAAGATTACTCAAAAGGCTGCTCCTAGAGTTGGTGGAAAGCGTTAATACATATGTGACATGCTTATTTTGTGGAATAAATTTTTCTTTGTATTTCATGTGTTGAGTTACTAAGGTTGATTAGTCCCTTGAATCACAAGATTGCTAGTACTTGAGGATGTTGTTCATTTGTAATATCTCAATTGCTTATACACCAAACCTTCATCTCGGTTGGTTTTTGTATGTAAATAGTTCGCCTATTTAGTCAATTTTAGTATAAAGCGTATGTCAATCACTCATTTAAACTTAAAGGGAGACTCAACAAACCATTAATTCCATGTTACTGGGTAAGGATTAATCCCTTCTTGATCCCATTTAAATATATCCGCAAACCTTTCAAGCAGGTTGTGCTTCTCCCAATTCTAGTAGTTATTGTGACCAATGATGTGAAGGAAGCCAACATGTTGTTCCGTGTACACTTGTTTGTAACCTTAATGTGGGTAATCATTTTCATAATTTTATACCGACTTCTTGATAAGATTTGACTAGTTGTACAGGTGCTCACCAATATGGTCCTATCTTGGTGTAACTCACCTATGCGATATCAAATTTGCATTCGTATCTGCATTAAATATTCAGAGAAGTTGTTCACGATATACAGCCAATTAATTAGATGGTGGTGTGGAAATTGTAAATAATGTCATGATACCAAAAGCAGATTAGCGGTATGTTTCCCCGTCTTGCCTCATTACAATAGATGCTCTCATCAAGTAGGCCAGTTTTTTACTCGTGGATGTGGCAAATTACACTTAGGGTCGATTTCATGATGACTTGAAGAATATATTCAGCCGAGAAATAGTTCGACAGCCACTTGAATATGATCCTTAGCAGGGACTGAAAGTAGCGGTAGGGTTCTGGTCTCGAATAAAAGTTTGAGAGTAGCGAAAGTGTGATGTGAGTAAATGGAGAACTTGGGTGAGTAGGATTGGCGTTAGAGTTACTGATGGTTTCTCGCCTGGAAAACCCTTTAAAACCACTAACAATAATGATTTGGTGATACTCTAAGGGATAATCTGTATGGTCGTTGTTCAAATTTAAAAGTTGTTATTGGCCTACCATAGCCTTAGAAGCGATAATAAACCAGAAACATGTCATCTTGAGTGTGCTGCCTTTGGCTACATTGACTTGACACTTCCTAAGTTATCGGTCCTTATGTTATTTTTGCAATATTTCTCTAAATGCTAGAGTTTGTTTGAAAGCCGTTAACTTATATTGGCAATAGGAGTCCTGAAGCTATTAGTGTATTTAGTATTATTACTATCATCACCTCATATATATACAACACAAGCTGTCTGTCGATTATATCGTAATATTGAATCATGCCTCTATCCTTTGTTAGGTGACAATTAGTTCCGTTTTTCGTTCGGTGGTAGGGTTTATTTAACAAGCTAACTTGAAAATCACGTATCAGGGTGTGTTTGCACCGATTTAACCTGTTTTAGACTTAGTCCCAAGCGCTTATTCGTTCATGTTTTTCAGGTACCGGTCCAATGTTCAGGTTACTTAGTTGAATATATTTCTTATCTGACGAAGTGGAGACGTAGTGTTGCTTGGCACTTTTCCAATGCGACTTAAAATTTGGCTCAATGAGCTTTATTGTATGCAGACGCTCTGACTGCATTTCTTACGAAAAGTTATATACTATAGAGTTTCTGCTATCTTTGATAATTTATTTATCGAACATGCACTTTGAAACAAAAGTAAGGTATCCGGCAATTTTTAGCATGTAGTCGTTATTGTTGGTTGTGAAATATCTGCACATTCATGGGAACTAGCCACTTCATCATGAGGTAATCTTCGTAAAGAGCCTAGAATCAAGTGTATTCATCTTAAAAATGCCAATATAGATGCATTTGAGTCTAAAATTATGTAGGACTTGAATAGTAAATTTATGGAATGTCTGAGAAGCATGTGTTATTTCAATATCAATGTTGTAATCAAGAAGTGTTTTAGAAAATGTTGGTCTACGTTTTTAGTGTATGATGCACAGGGTTATGTGTTTGTGTTATGAGGTTTGGTCAACTTGAAGGATTTTATGTTGACAGTTTGTGGCACCATATAAAACTCGTATAGTTAGGATTTCCTAAACTATGTAAGCTATCACCACGAACAATCTTTGTCTTAAACTAGTATGTGAGGATTATACGTGAACAGAGCAACGTTAGTTGCAAGCTACACTACTGTAATAATAAATGCCCATGTTAATGGTGTACGTAAACTGGGAATTAAGGCTGTCATCTATACACATGTGCATTGGGCATTAATTGTAAGAATCAGTGAATATGAGTGGTACCACAGTATTGTCTTCTCCCTAATTTATCAGGAAATGAGTGCTACTGGTTTAGCTTAGATGATATCAGTCATAATTAATGATCAGTATTAACGTTCCCCGAATTGTTCTTTGTCAAACTAACGACAGTAATTTTTATCAATCCTTTGAATTCTTACCAATAAAGACAAGGAGTTGGTGGTGGTATTTATTGCTCTCTAGCTTTGTACGATGTATTGTGTGCTGGTATAAACTGCGTTATGTAAGATGGTAGAATGCCCAATCAATATACAGCGACAAACAACGTGGAATGCAACCGCTGCCTTAAAGTATTCTTGGTATATTCTACTTAACGACTATATGAGTTAAGTTCCAGTGATTTTCCGCCCAGATACCATACCATTTTCCACTTCGTTACCCACCTATTAAATGGAATCAGTTTCAAGATATTACTATGGAAGTGTTCCCTAGGTTAGAACCTTTTTAATGACTAGTGCTCTAACCCATCATCCACAATTTCGTTTAATCTGCCAATCACAATATAAAAGTTCCATTTTTCGATTATTAATAGTGCGATTACACTGTGATTATTGTATGTTATATGGGGATATTTTTATTGCACACCATAGTTTCACAAAGAATCCCTTTCAATCTCTCTCGTTAGGATAAGATGTTCGTACGACATAATTGCTGAATTTGCACCGTTATCGCTGCTAAAATATAAAACCCTATCTTACGTAGAAACGGTCCTAAAGTGACTGAGCCATTAAAGCACTTCACTGCGTTCCATACCTTTCAAATCGAACAGCCGAGTAATCATCCTACATAAAATGTACCTCAGAGCTAGGTACTGGATAGCAGGTACATGAAACCAATGGTCGGATGCGACTGCAGTATCTGAGTATGAATTATGATTGATTTATGCTAGAAACTGACCGCGTTTCTCTACCGTAAATTTTGATTTATGCTGTTAAGTGATTTAATCACAATACAAATGTATGACCTGTTCTATCGTTAAACAAATGGAAATAAGCGATACAAACATTCAAGTACATTTGTGATTCAGCCGCAACCTAACGCACTGAAGATATGTAGCGAGATCTTATTATTCACAGATACCTCGATACAACCTATCCTTTTTGGCTACAGGCTGGCGACATTTTTGTAATAATGGTTAGTACAGAACGCGAGTTTCGTCTGATTTACACACACTAGTATATCTGCATCCTAGTTTTGATATTCACACAAGGAGACTTGAACATTAACAGCCTACTGCTAGGTAAGACAATAGTAATAATAATAACAGCTTAAGGTGCTGGGTTCCAAACTCGAAATATGAACAATAACACCACGATTCTGGTTATTTATTTAAACACATAAATATTGGTACAAGGAAGCACCAGATAAATATGCGCCACACAAATCTCATTTGATTTGTGTGAGGGCTGTGATACTGCCCAGACTGAAGCAGGTGGTTTTCTTAGGGGGCCATACCCCGAGCCTTTGACCTGAAGGTCTAGTCCACAAGGCAGTGGAGCATCGTAAAGAGGATACAATCCCATGGTAGCCGGTCACCAACGATTGTGTCATACGCCATTTGTTCCCTCAGGATACTGGAGCCCATGCGCACCATTGGTTTGGAATGAGGGTTTTCCAACTCCCCTAGGTGAACTATCCGTGTCCACCAATCCGGTTAAAGCGCCTGGACATTTGCTTTTCGTCCTCTAAATTTCATAAACAACACCCCAGTGGCGAGAAGGCAGTGAGTAGGACTTCCCTAATAGAGGCTATATTCGCGTGACCATGTGAGAGCATTTATTATTATTATTATTATTAGCTTTATTCAATATTATATCATTTGGTACAAAATCGAATTCTCAGCATAAAGTATTTCAACATGTTTACGTTTCTTATTTCTTCGTTGCTCCTGATGATAAACATTCAGTGATCGCCAGTTGGATGTCAGCAGTTTAGTCAATCGACATATGAATAATGTATATTCTTTTTGCTGCATGTTCCCAGCAAACACGACATCTCTGATTAGGCCTTTTGTAACTTTTACAGCGAAAGTTTGTACAGTTTTCAGAAACGCACCGGAATAGGTTGTGTGCTTAATAGCCATAATGATGTATTAAAACAAACAATATTAGATAACTTGTTGAAATATATAGATGACGGGAAACAGGTAGCCCAGATGTTTAAGCAGGCCGCCCTTCTTTTTCCAGAGGGAGAGCGGACTCTCCCCCACTCTCGGCCGTACCAGGGCATTTGGGGGCACAATTCAGGTACTATATCTAATTAACATGTAAGTAATATACAATAATAATATCGGGTATGTACACATCACCGCCAACAACAAATCATCATTAAAGGGAAACTTGAATTTATCCATGTGTATTTGTGATCTTTTTTACACGCATATACACCAAAAGAAATACCGGTTAAAAATAGGGGGAAATAAAAAAAAAACAACTTTTTTTTGTCAGTGTGTGTACTTTTCGTTTTAATCTGCGGATATTCTCGCAACAGATTAACTATCATAAATAGAGATTTCAAAAAAATAAATAAAAAATGAAGGAGGGGGGGTTACGAAGGTAGAATTTCATCAATATTGACAAATGAACAAAATGTTCAGCAAAAGACAAACAAGAAAGCGAAAATAAAACAAGATAGTGTGAACACGAAGTATCAACAACATCACAGATTAGGAAATCATTGTCTACCATTGAAATAATAACAATATTAAAGTAATAAACTGTAACCATATGTGGAAGTAAGGTGGGAAATAGTTTAACTTCCATGACACCATTTCAGAGTAGAAGAAAGAAAAGAGCTTATTAACAAATAAAAAAAAACCAAATGGGAAATAACTAATTAAACAAGTCAATCGTATTATAAACTAGATATTTATTTAGCTGGAAGAGATAAAAAAAAAGGAAAGTTCTTTTTCTTTGTATTTGTGCTTTGAAAACTCCCCTTTTCTTTTTAGTTGGGAGAGGACACAAGATTCACTGAGTACATGTGAACCCATGTGTATAGACATATATGATTCACAATAGTATGTTATTGTGAATACAACAGTTTGGAGGAGGATAGTTACTGAAAAAGAAAAGGAAACGAGATTAAACAATAGGTGTAAAAAAAACTCTTCTGGTATAAGATCCAAACCAATATAAGTTCTAGGCGTGATTACTGTAATCAGATTAATAAATCGGGGTCCAATGTTTTACAAGTTTAACTTCAATCAGTTCATCATATTACGCGACCATCTTTCATTCCATACGGTGAGTATCATCCTCACACCCAACACGGTTGTGAGGTCATGGATATACACTGCTCAGGAGTCCGATACTCGGACAAAACAACTGTCCAGTGTTTTCAGGTATTCAATAGTTGTCCAAAATAGATCGGTTCGTGATCTTAGATAAATCTAACTATTTCTACAACTCAATACTGAAAAACTTATTGGTACTTGTTCATGTAGGCAAGTACAGACTATTTAGTCGTTGTCTATGTGATTATTATAACCAACAGTTGAGACTCTGAGTGATAGTTCAAAATCATCTACAATGATGCAAGCTCATTCACTCTCTTTGTCTGCTCTTGGATTCTTAGTTTCTAAATGACCTTTTAAATTTTTTTATCCTATTGACCCATATTTTTCCTTCTCAAATCTATGCTTAATCTTTTCTATTCCCTCTGATATTGTTACTTATGTCCGGCGGTTTAACCGAGTTGGTGGACACGGAGGGTCCAAATAGGGGAGTTGGAAAACCCTCATTCCAAACCAATAGTGCACATGGGCTCCAGTATCCCGAAGAAACAAATGGTGTATGAACCAATCGTTGGTCACCGGCTACCATGGGACTGCATCTCCTTAAGATGTTCCACTGCCTTGTGGACCAGATCTTTAGGCCAAAGGCTCCGGGTGTGACCCCCTAAGAAAACCACCTGCTTCAGTATGGGTACCTGGGCAGTATTACAGCCCTCACACAAATCAAATGAGATTTGTGAGGCGCATATGTATCTGGTGCCTCTTTGTACCAATAAGTATGTGTTCAAATAAATAAATAAAAATACTGTTACTATCCATACTTCTCTGAGATTTGCCTTGACAATTTCATTTGATTATGTTAATGATTTGTAGCATCTTGAACTGATATAAACATGTATCAAGTTCTATACTGGGTATAACTGACTAATTGACACTCAAGCAGATGTGTCCTTTATATCATACAAAACAAAAGGCTGATCATAACGGATGAATTGTATTCGAACTCAGTGAATTCTATCGGGTAAGTCAATCTTGCATAGAACGCATTTATGTAATTGGGTGTTATTCTACTGATATGTGCGCTAGCAATATCAAGTATTTTAACTAATAAGTCTAGTCAATATACAAAAAGCCTATTAAACAATTCTGCACTTGGCAAATGTTAATAAATAAAGTGAACCAAAGTCATAGATAGTGACAGGTCTACGCATAAATATGTATTAGTTTAAGATGTCACAATTTATGCATTAAAGCATAGTGAGAAAGCAAACTGACAACATAAAACTGCACACAATTAGAGTATCATGTATATATGTAAGGATATAAGTATCCCTCGTCTTGATATCAAGAACTTCCAGTCTCTACTGGGATATGTGTATCTTCAGCAGATTGCATATATTTACAACTTTTAGCAAAGTTGGGCTGTGATTAGCAGTTTATTCAAAGGAACGCGTTTCATGCTATGTGAGATCCAGATGGATGTACCTGTATCTCAGGGTCGAAGTTCAAGGCGGAAGGTAGCAGGTTCCGGTTTCAGGGTAAATATACTGAACAAATGAAAATGTATATGGAAAACCTAAAGTGATACCCATATGGATATTACGATTAGTTCCAGTGTGACAGCAACATTACCGAATGAATAGTGTTGAGGTTAGACGAAGGATACTAGGCAAAAATAGCAAATCGGATGAAGAGTTAGTGGACTTTCATCGATTGGGTTGGTTGAGATTTGCATTACACATAGGCCAAGCCACCGCTTGCTTTGACGCACGATGCTCGCTCGTGTAGATTGGAAAAAGACGAGGACTAGTCAGATCAGGACGTCATATAAATCTACGGCCGTTGATCTGAGGTATTTTGATTGGGAAACACCATTTATTTGGGATTCGGGAGACAAACATGATCAGTGATTTGAGACGTTAGTATGAAATACTTCAGAATCGAACTTAGTGGAGCAAATGTAATTCACTTTTAGTCTCCCTTTAATATCTCGAGTTTTAAAATTAATTCATACCTAGTTCTTCTTTTTCAAATCAATTTTTTTATATTTAATCTCATTTTAGCGATTATTGTAAGGATTTTATATGGCAACTTACATTTAAGAACATTTGTATCGGGCTCTAAAGTAATAATAACTAACTAATACATCTCCACAAATTATGAACACACACTTGAACTATTCATTTAAGCCTCCAAATGCCCTGGTACGGCAGAGAGTGCGGGGGGCTCGCTATCTCTCTCTCGAAATGCTCTCACATGACCACATGTACACAAACATTGATAGGGAAGTTCTAGTCACTGCCTTCTCGCCTCTACGGTATTGTTTACGAAATTGAGAGGACGAAAAGCGAATATCCGGAGCTTCAACCGGCTTGGTGGATACGGTGAGTCCACCTAGGGGAGTTGGAAAACCACAATTCCAAACCAATGGTGGACATGGGATCCAGGATCCCGAACGAACAAATGGCGTATGAACCTATTATTGGTCACCAACTACTATGGGACTGCATCTCCTTACGCTGCCCCACTGCCTTACGGATTAGACCTTCAGGTCAAAGGCTCCGGGTGTAGCCCCCCAAGAAAACCATCTGCTTTGGTCTGGGCACCTGGGCAGTATCATAGCCCTCACACAATTAAATGAAATGGTAATGCTTGTGTGGGGCATATATATCTGGTGCCCCCTTGTACCAATGTTTATGTGTTCAAATAAATAACAATAATAAATAACTATTCCATTAAAAGTGCTCTGGCGCGAGACTGGTAAGTCCTGGGTTTGAATCTCGCGAGTGCGGGATCGTGGATGCGCACTTCTGAGGAGGAGTCCCATAATAGGACGAAACGGTCGTCCAGTGCTTTTAGGTTTTCCATGGTGGTCTAGCTTCAATTGACTCATGATTTCAACTATGAAAATCTCTAATTATCTGAAAAATAAAATTTGATTGTAGAGACCTACATTTCACCGTAATTTAACGAGGGATAGAGAGATTAAGCAGAGTAAAAACAATGAAATTACGACATGCAAAATGGTTAAGATTAACGACAAAATCACAAAGACAAGATATACATACACAAATATATGAGATCACCTACCTACTAATAGATTGAATAGATTATTAAAAAAGATTACACACAAAATTGAGAGATTTCATTAATATTATGAACGTGGATTGTTAATTGTTTGTGGAAGTGGGGGTTGAAGTGGATTGATCAATTTATTTGCTCCTGATTCTATAGTGTCATTAGCCAAAATATTTACATAACGTGATCGAGAATTGCTAGTACGTGATGATATAGACCCTGAAGGAACAGAGACCGGATGGTATGTAGGAAACAGAGGTGGATTCAGCGCACTATTATTATTACTACTACTACTACTTAACTCATTGAACTGTCATCATTTTTTTGCATAATAAATGAAGATGCTGGTGCTGGCGGAGGTGGTGGTACCTTGTTCGATTCACTTCCGTCAGGATCATTCACATCAATCCATTGTTTAAGGCGATCATCCCAAACTATCTATAATTGTAAAATATATATGACCCGTAAAAAGACAGTGAGACAAATTTGAAAAAAGATGGTTATACTCAAGCGAAACACAATACGATTAAACAACTATCAGTAATTAAAATAGGATTCAGCGAAGAAACTATCAGTAGACAATTGCCATTAATAGTATAGAATTTCCTATAGCCTTTGGATCACGAACTGACCTCAGTTAGATCACCATTCAAAACCTAGATGCACTGTTTCGCCCAATTATGGAACTCCTTCAAAAGTACGCACTCACGACTCCGCCATAAGGAATCAAACTCAGGACCTTCGATTTCGTGTATGAATACATAGATTCTACGTTACTGAATCGGCATCCAACGGTGTACATATCTAACTTTATTCACGATATTGTGCGATCATCTTTCATTGCCTGTGGTGGATAACTGTCTCACACTCGACATGATTAAACTCCGCTATTTATGGCTTCTTCTAGGACTTCAGGAATAGTATACTGAAGTTAGTCACTACTAAGAACGCACATGCTAATTGTTAGTGTGAGGTTCTGGATAGGTCATGGTTTTCTCGTTGGATGCCAGTTCAGTGGTCTATAGACTAAAAATTTACGCGCGAAACCGAAGGTCCTGGGTTCTATTTCTTGTAGTAAAGATTCGGACACGCACTACTGAGGAATACCATGGTAGTACGAAACGGCCATCTAGTGCTTCAAGATATTCAATAGTGGTCTTACCAAAGTCAATTTATGATTTAAAAATATCATTAAAGCGTATAGAGGAAGAACAAAGATTAGAGCAGAATAATAACGATTTATAAAGTTGAGATCATGGGTCAATTGAAGCTAGACCACCATGGAAAACCTGGAAGCACTGGAAGACCGTTTCGTCCTATTGTGGGACTCCTCAGCAGTGTGCACCCACGATCCTACCTCGCGAGACTCGAACCCAGGACTGGTAGGTCCTACTGAGGAATACCACAATAGGACGAAACGGACGTCCAGTGCTTCCAGGTTTTCCATGGTGGTCCAGCTCCAACTGACTCATGATCTCAACTATATAAAATTAATAAATCTCCACGAAACCCCCTTCTGATAACGATTTATTTCGCTCCATTAGGTGCTCGTCAGTTGCTTATAATCATAATTATAAAGTAGGTTGAAATAGATGTTTTCAACCTAAGAGAACACAAAGAAATAAAGTGAATTATCATTATTCTGCACAAGACTATAATAATTGTCTAACTAAAATCGATTCAAGCTATGAAATTCCGAAAACCCTAAGTAACAAAATTAATGGTAGACTTTAAAAACCACACAAGGTTACTTATTTTGTCAAGGAAAAGAATGCTATAAAGTTTAGTTGAAACGTGTTGACGATCAGGGTACCCATTTCGAGATTTCAGTACGGATATCAACAACCCCAAATGCCCTGGTACAGTGGAGAGTGCGGAGAGCCAGCCCCCTTCTCGAAATGCTCTCACATGACCACACGTACACAGCTACTGATAGGGAAGTTCTAGTCACTGATACGGGGGTGGTGTTTACGAAATGCCTGGTGCTTAAACCGGATTGGCCGGCACGGAGCATCAGACCAAGGGGAGTTGGGAAACCACAAATCCAAACCAATGGTGCACATGGAATCCAGGATCGTGAACGAACAAATGGCGTATGAACCTATTGTTGGTCACCGGCTACTACTATGGGACTGCATCATCTTACGTTGCTCCACTGCCTTATGCATTAGACCTGTAGGTCAAAGGCTCACACAAATCGATAGACGAAGTGTGGTGCACATATATTTGGTGCCTCATTGTACGAATATTGATGTGTTTAAAGAAATAAATAACCCGAAATCTACCAACATTCAAAATACAATGATCTTTTTAGTTACAGATTACGGATCGAGGTATATGCGTTTAAAGGGACTTTTATCTAATTAGAAATTGATCATAATGTCCTCAATATCAAACAAAATAATAAGAAAATAATAGTATATACGCTCTTTTGGTTGTTTTCGAGATCACAAGCTAAATTTTCTTTCGATTATCTGAAGAATGTTGACTTTCTCACTCGATTTTTTCTTTACACACATGAAAGTGACAAAGGATTTCATTACAAATTCGACTAACAAAGACTAATCTCAAGATCAATACCTAAGTGAACAATTTCATTACTATAAGCTAGATTGTTACAATCATATATGTATTGGAAGTTCTCATAAAAGTCTCAATATTTCCTAAAATAGAGCCCCAGAGTGAACATCAACTCTGAGATGCAGGTACATCCAGCTGTCGAGTCCCAAATAGGACGAAACACGCATCAAACTGGATTCCAATGCTAGCCACTATCCATCTTTGCTTAAAATAGAACTGTTCATCACTGTGATCATATACCACTGTTAACACTTAAATCAAATGACAATGTTATAGAATTGAGTTGTTAGATGTATAAGTTTATTAGGAAAATTAAACTATACTGTACACTGAAAAAATTGAATCGGTCAGTCAGAATGGAGAAGATAGAGAGTGTTGAACTCATGACCGATTTTTAAAATGGAAACACGAATACAAGCATTGTAAGCAAAGATGGATAGTGGCTAGCATTGGAATCCAGTTTGATGCGTGTTTCGTCCTATTTGGGACTCGACAGCTGGATGTACCTGCATCTCAGAGTTGATGTTCACTCTGGGGCTCTATTTTAGGAAATATTGAGACTTTTATGAGAACTTCCAATACATATATGATTGTAACAATCTAGCTTAGAATTCCACCACAGTGGTCTCGACGATATCGGATCCGCGGCCGCACTGG
>NC_031500.1:1791029-1909230 GCF_000237925.1 Schistosoma mansoni
AGGACTCAGTAGCTGAGTAGATAACGCGATGGCGTTTGAAGCGAATAGTACTGGGTTTGAGTCCTAGAGTGAACATCAACTCTGAGATGCAGGTACATCCAGCTGTCGAGTCCCAAATAGGACGAAACGCGCGTCAAACTGGATTCCACTGCTAGCTACTATCCATCTTTGCTTACAATGTTTGTGGATTAAGCCTATATCGAGACAATACGCACAGTATGCACATATGCCAATTAGAGACTGACCAGTTGCAGTCCTAAAAACATCAATGAGAAGATTCAAACAAACAATACTAAGGGAACTGTGGATAGCCTGCTACTAAATACCAAGAATTCCCCATTCTGGTTAATTTCACTGATAATAGTGATTATAGATTATCTACCTATAAAATGTCAAACTATTAAGAAAAAAGCATCTTTGATAGTTATGGTCAGGAAACAATATGCAGAAAAGTAACAAAGTTCAGGGATAAGTTTTTTTTGAAAGTATTAAGGTTAGGAGGGTTAATTTTAAGATTATGGATACCAACATTCGAAAACTATATTCTTTACAATTTTACCGGTTTTTATTGTAATATACACTACTTTTACATATGGTAAATTCGGGCTGATTAATATTTGACTGGTTAATCTCAGGATATCTCTGACGAGAATGGGGTTCTATCGTTCTGTGATTAATTGAAGATAATCAATCAAGAACATTTCAAACTTGTTAAGCATTAGTTGGGAATTTATCGGTAAGATATAGTAAAAGCTACCAATTGACTCTGTCTTGATGATTCGATTCACTAAAGCAATTTTTTCAGTGGATGAAACTAACTATAGTCATTAGGCTAGTCAAATTGTTCAACCCTTAGTGTGTTAACCGAATTATACCAGTCAGATTTACAGTAAAACAGTGATATTATTATCTAGTTTATACAACGGACTGATCTTAGTTAGACTGTCAGTGAAAACTAGAAAGCGCTGGACAGCTATACCGATCTAGTATGTAACTTCTAGATAAATTGGTTGATATTAAAAATGTAAACCATTGGATACAAACTTACTCATCTATAGGTTAAACGTTCACTGTGAAGTTTGAAAAGTACTTTGTTTGATCCTCAGTTGGATTATAGGATGAGCATTACCAAGAAGTTCCATACTACAGTAGAACAGTTGTCCAGTGCTTTTTAGTTTCTAATGATTATATAACTATACCACATCCATGATATAAACTGTAAACTACAACAATCTTCACACACTCCCTATATTAATGTTTAAAACCATTGCTTTACATATGATAGATAAGTGTGAGGTTATATTTTAATTACAGTTCATTGGGAAGCATGGAAAAGCATAAACACCTCAATTGTGATGAAGTATTGATTGCTGTGCAGCGAAACACTGATAATTTCGCCTGTTTAATACAAACTGTGTTAAATCTATGAATCATCCACAGATGAACAAGGAATTGGTGTTAGAAACACAAATACTCTCACTCAAAAAAGGGGAAAAAGATCCTGTCTAAGTCACAAATTATCCATAGGAAAGAGTGTGAATAACACAGCAACAGCAAGTGATTATGATTAATTTAAGATAGTAAAGTATAATGAAATCTAATTTACGGGTTATAACTAACAGGGAGTCAAAGAAAAGGTATTCATATGTGTGTTTAGGTAGAAAAATCACTGATCAGTTGGTTGGTTGGTTGGTTAGTGAGCAGTAATACAATAATCACAGTTATTAACATAATTAAAATAAACATATATATATATATATATATATATATATATATATATATCGCAAACCTATAAACAAGACGGATTACGACTCAACAACTTACAGAAGGCTTAGAATCATCCGGTAGATGAATATTCTTTGGACCGTTTTTCTTGAGACGTCCAAACCAACCTGATAACCAACCATCCTGTAAAGTAAAACAAATCACTACACAACCAGGTATTTGTGATCTTGCTTTGCTTTTAAACAGACCTACTGATATGTATATACGCAAGACTAATATAGATGTCATAGGATACTGACAAAAAAACACGATTCTTTTGAATAGATGTTTGTACAAGAATATTTACATCTAAGTGGGGGAATGGGGTTAAAGTTTAGTATTGATCACTAGAAGCCTTAAAGCTATTAAATTCATAATAATAATCAAGCCGACGGACGATGTTATTCAGTGGAGACATTGACAATTAAATTGTAGGTAGGTGCAGATAACCTGGTTAAGGTTCGCGTGTTTATCCGGGCCAGTTGGTTATAGATATGGCTCAGAATTGTTTGAAATGGCACAGTTCCATTCATCTCTTTGTCATCCTTTAGAAGCTAAGTGCTGAAATCTCCTTGTAACAGTTTTATTGTCTTTTTCTATTACGCTTACTGAGGTTACTGACACTACTACTGCTACTATATACGACTGAATTACGAAACTAAGTTACAACTTCCCATCAGTCGTTCAATTAACCGTAAGCAAATATACTGATCAGTTTAAAATGTTACACTACATAAACCCAGTGAATTGAAGTTATCAAGACAGATATTGGTTGTAAGAATAATAGAGGTAATACAAATAATCAGGGATAGACAATACTTTACGAAAAGGGATAAATTTAGGAGGAGAAACAATTTAAGTTAACTTTGAAACTCAAAACCTAAGGAAAGACAAAGAGTAAATATATTCGTACCATTGTGATCGATTATGAGTAACGTTAAACAAAGTCTCCTAAAAATAATTACGATAATCGTACAGATCCCTATCGGCTAGCTTATTACTTAACAACATAGCTCAGACCAGCAGTCAATGACTTCATGAACTGATAACACCTCTTGGTTTGGTTGAGCGTAGTTTTCTTCCAACGTACTGCTTTTACACTAACTAAAATCACAGGTTAATGTAAACAGTGTGATTGAGCATACGTAATGCATTCTCTTTGAAGATGTGAAATGTCAGAAATTCAATCTTCTACAGACTAGGATATTATTTTAACAGATGAATTCATGAATGGATTTAAGCTAGACTACCACTGAAAACCTGAAAGCAGTGGACAGCCATTTGGTTTAACTTTATGGCAGTGAAACATGGCCGATAAGAGTAGAGGATATTCGTAGGTTACTAGTATTCGACTATAGGTGTCTTCGAAGCATTGCTCGTATATCCTAGGACCACCGGGTAAGTAATGCAGTTGTTAGGAAACGGGTACTGGGTAAGGATGGCAAATCGATTGATGAAGTAGTGAAACCTGATCAGTTGAGATGGCTAGGACACGTGCTACGTATGCTCAACCACCAAATGCCCCGACGTGCAATGTTTTGTGGTGTATGAGTAGGTTGGGAGAAAGCTAGAGGCGACCAGACCAAAACATGACACAAATCCATGAAGCCACGGACAAGTGGACTGAGCCATGTTGGTAGGTGTAGACTATCTCGTTGGGATCTGCGAGATGATGGCAACTGATGGTTAGAGACCTTGAATGACATGGCTCAAAATCGTTTGCAATGGTGAAGGTGCATTCACTCTTTGTGTTCGCCCGAATTCTAATCTTCTGAATTCTTCATGTCTCTATCGTTTTTCTCTTTCCGAATTTATTTCATCGGATTATACTCCTTCAATAATATCTTCAAACCCTAATCTTTCAGACTACTGCTTACACTCTTATTACTGCTACCACTATGGGATTTGAATCGACAACTGCAACTTTGTATTAATGTGGTATGGCAACTAACGGACTGATGTTTCCAATGATGGTCTAGCTTACATTGACTCATGAATTCAACTATTAAAATCACTACAATCTCCACAAACCCCTATTCTAAAAATAAGATATTATTATTTTACAGTTATAAACATGATAATATTGAATAAACCTAATAATAATAGTGACAGACTAGTGTAAGTTGTTGACTCCCTTTCACACACACCCACACCTAGTACAATGAAATCTACTTTAAATCAAATAACGTTGATCAATGTAGACATTTTAAATCAACCGTAAGCATAAATCTATGAAACAGTATAAACTAAGGTAATGTTTTTTTTAAGGAATACACTTAGCTTCGTCAAAATAGTAAAACTGTTGATTAAAGAGCTATTGTTAGTCAGTCATAACGTAGAACTTCGTACGTACGTACGTACATCAGTTCGAGTTGCCATACCATATTAGCACAGAGATACAGTTGTCGATTCAAATCCCATAGTGATAGAAGTAGTAAGAGTATAAGCATTATGTGAAAGATTAGGGTTTGAAGAAAAAGCTATTGGCTTTTAAGCCAACTGTGTGTAGTAGACACGAACAGGTTAGTTTGATTAACTTATTAAAGTTTGATGAGTACACTTTATGGGAAGGTTAAAATAATGGGACTAAAAGTATGTAATATAGATATCTGACAGTTACTAGGGCATGGTATTTTGTTTGATTTCTAATGAAATGATACATTTTAATGATCTAGAAAAAGAAACTGACCAGAAATCAAGTGATTAAATAAATGGTAAGCATACCACATGATCGGAGGTGAAATCCAAATTTCAACTCGTTATTTGAACATGAATTGTAGAAAACTAATGAGGAACAGATTCATCATATTACTGTTTGCTTGTAACTCGTTTTCTAAGAAGAGGCTTTATATGCTCATCTTTGATCTACACTTAATGTGTAAATTCTAGTAATACTATGCGAATAGCTAAACTAAAGCAAATGAAATGAAGGTTGGAACTTTGATCTATTTTCAGCCAATGTCGTCAAACTGTAGATATATATCGCCAGCTTCAATGACATTAAGAACGGTCATTATTAATTATGAAACCAATAACTTATCATCAATATAGAACGAATTCATTTCAAATTAACCGTGGTATAGAATCGAAGGTATTTAATGTGAATTATGAGTAACTTGAACAGATGACATATATTTGCACCAGATATCTGATTATTTATATATGATGTAGACTCAAAGCTTGTTTACTTGATCTTAACGGGTGAAAATACGAATCTTGGAGCAAAGGATCGTCTGAATTAGTTTTATCATTAAGTGTTGCGACCCGACAACTGGACACCTAGCATCTCATTTTGTGACAAAAAAAGTATTCCAAGAGAAAACTTATCACTTATCATATTTTAGACTTTAGTTACACCCAAATACCCTGGTACGGCCGAGAGTGGGGAGAGTCCGCTCTCCCTCTCCAAATGCTCTCACATGACCACGCGTATATAGCTTCTGCCAGAGAAGTCCTACTCACTGCCTTCTCGCACCACGGGTGTTGTTTACGAAATTGAGAGGACGAAAAGCGAATATCCGGTGCTTTAACCGGGTTAGTCGACACGGAAAGTTCACCTAGGGGAGTTGGAAAACCATGATTCCAAACCAATGGTGCACATGGGTTCCAGTATCCTGAGAGAAGAAATGGCATATGAATCAATCGTTAGTCACCGGCTACCATTGGACTGCATCACCTCACGATGCTCCACTGCCTTGTGAACCAGACCTTTAGGTCGAAGTCTCCGGGTTTGGCCCCCTAAGAAAACCACCTGCTTCGACTTGGGCACCTGGACAGTATCACAGTCCTCACACAAATCGAATGAGATTTATGTGGCGCATATATATTTGATGCCTCTTTGTACCAATATTTATGTGTTTAAATAAATAAATAAATAAGATTTCATTTAGAGAACTATTCAAAACCAAAATTTACAGAGCAGCTCTGTTTAATTCTAGATATGGGATCTCTTTAGGATTACACAATCATGAACACACCGGGGATTGAACCTAGGACATTCAAATATTGCAGCGAGTGCTCTTTTTTTATACCACTGAGTTAACATCCAGTGAATTTACCAAAACAGACTAAGTGGGGGGTTCGGATCAGGGACTTGGTGACTGAAAATATTAAAACATCTAAACTACTAAGTCACCTTTCTAACAAATCATTAGAAGAAATGATGTCAATCAAAATACATACAAGAATGATTAAAATAACGAAGAAACAAACAAACTATATCATACTTTTGATTGTTGTTCATTCTTATCTAAATTATCCAAATCATTTGACTTATCCTGTGTAAAACGTTCATTACTACTATTATGATTACTATTAGTAGTAGAAGTAGTAGCAGTAGTAGGAGTAGAAAAAGTATTATGATAATCTTTTAAATTATCATTCATCATTGAAGATGGATGTCTAGATGGTTGTGGAAGATAATTCATTTGTGATAAATTAGATATAGATTGTTTTGATTGTTGTTGAAAATGATGTTCATTTGTAAATGATGTTTCATATTTTGTAGATAATAAACTTCTATTATTGGATGACTGAAATATTAAAGAAAAAAGAAAACAAGATTTCATTCAGGAAGACTATAAAATTGAACAATCATACTATTTACGAGGACTTTATTTTGAGAGAGAGAGAGAGGGTTTAGGTACCTACTTGTACAACAGCACAGACATGTTAAACAGTTATCATTAGATTGAGGAATATCTGAAAGAAGCGTTCGTTTTGTTACCTGGAAATCAAGTTCCAAGTGGTTCAAGGAAATTGTTATAAACATAGGATACTTGTTATAACACTAGGGTTTCTTGTTATAACAGTCCTTTCATTTTTTACACGTATGTGGGACGTTAATTTACCTTAGACGAATATCTACACTAGATTTCCCACCCAGTGTCTATTCTACAGGACTTCAACACAACTCAGATCAAGAACACGAGATTAGCCTGACTAGAACGTCAATATATTTCCACACCAAATCCAACAACAAGGAACAGTCAATCCATAATAATAAGGATAGGGGAATATATATAACACATATAACACCTGTCATCCTATCTAATGTCTGACTTAGCAAAACAACTAATCATTATCATTCTCGCCCACACATCAGAAAGTACTGAATTACATTTCGAAATCGACTATAGGATCAACTTTCGAAACTGAAAGAATGAGTTATACTCAAAATATCACTCGATATATAACAGGAATTAATATAGACAAAAGTAGGTTACGTAGAACTTTTTGTGAGCCAAGTATTATCATAGACAATATATTTTATTACATAATCTGTCGACCAAACAAATAAGCTGAGCTGTTAAGATTCTAGGCGTGTACGACCGCTTGTGCTTTTTGATAGCCAACTCATAGTTCGGAAAACTGCTTGACAATGAAGTGAAAAAAGAGAGTCGCGGCCTGAATAGTCCAGTGATAACGTCTCATATTACGAAATGAGTTATACAGGGTCCGAACCACCAAGGGAAGTATTAGCTCCTTGAAAATTACAGGGACACCTTGCTGTTTATTGTCAGCTACCACGAAAACTACGTCAAGTAGGGTTTCTTGATGACTATTTTCAGCCACTTAAAATCTCAACATAGACACTGATGTTGATTCATTCAGACTAGTAGCCACATTCCAATGGTAAAATTCGATCAGAACTAAAGGACTAGACAGCTATAACGTTGGTAGCTACTCAAGGATCAATCAGGTGGAGATCCTCTGTACATACGATTCTCGTATAAGATTAAAGAATTCGATTGCAAAAGATTTTGCAAAGATGTTTGGAACGATAGAAACGGAGATGAGGAAAGTGCTTTGCCAAAAATTTAGAATACATTTAAAGAGATCAGATTGGTATATATCAAATATGGTAAGATAGAAGTCTTATAGACCTAGTTCGTATATTTATTGAATAGACTATAATTTTCTAAATGTCGATTCTTTTCCATCTGCGAACGTCCATAAAATAAATAATTCTGCCCCTATTATATCCATTTCAATGCATAAATTCTAATGAAATCGATTATCGTTTGTTTAAATGACAGATAGAGAGAAAATGACCTACTCTAACCATCCATGATGATCCTGATCGCGGATGCGCAAATATAAACTTTGGAATAAGTTGTATTGTCTTTTCATTAATATGTATGAGATAGTTAACAGTATAAGGTGGTGCCTATATTACTCAATATCCTTTCATATGCCCACTTCTGAATAGCTTCTTTCCAAAGGAAGTTCTAATTCACTGTCTTTACATGGTAGAGGTATTTCTTCAAAAGTAAGGGGATGAAAAGCGGGCGTTCAGTGCTTAAACATGATTGTTAAAAAAGAGCCCTGACATAGGAGAATTGGAAAATACTGGCATATATGGCCTTTTGAATCGTGAAGCGACACATCGAGTACGAGATTATGCTAGTTATCTAGTACCATGGGATTGCATCCCTTGACGTTGTTCTACTACATTATAGACTAGACTTTTACGTTGAAGGCTAAAAGAAAGATCTGGGAGAACCACCGACTTCTGTCTGAACTCCTGTACAGTATCCCAGCCTATAAACACATGATTACAATTACTAATATGGTTATCCACAGGGTAATAGTAGTGTTAGTACAATAAAAACTTACAGGATCCAATTGATCAACAGTCGTAGAATTTGTCATGTTAACAGTATTATTTTCAGAATTACCGGATACTGTACGAGAACGAGAGTGAATCTATTTAAAATAATTAAACAAAAAAATTAGTAGAAAACAACATTATTATAAAATTTAATTATTAAATAATATCAGCATGGGGATTTGTGGAGACTGTATTATTTTAACAGTTGAATTAACGAATCAATCTAAGTTAGACCACCATTGAAAACCTGAAAGCACTGAACGGTCGTTTCGTCCTAGTACACGACCTCTCAGTAGTGCATATCCACGATCCCACACTCAGGACTCGAACCAGTGGAGTCCAATCCGTGTCGAGTGTGAGATAGTTATCCACCTCAGACAATGGATAAAGGGTTGTGAAAGATCATGGATCGACTGAAATTATACATTTGTTATGTCCCGATAAGAATAATGAATAGTAACTTTTGGGATCAATTTATGGACCAATACTATGCATATATTTTTTATCGTACAATTGTTAAATAGCTAAACTATCCATATTCATGCCCTTCTTATTATGAGCTTTACTTTGACCTATGAACTACTAAAATACGATTTACCATTCTTCAGTTACGCCCTGTCCATCAATTACTATCTCCATTATTCGCAGCCACATTTGGCTAAACCTTGTACAAATGTTGTTTTCCTATTTTATGGTACGATCTGGTTCATTTGATTGGTATATAAACCCAGTATGCTTGAAATAAATGATTCATACTGCAGAGGCTGAGACTGGTGTTCTAGAATTAACTGGCTGGGTTAGGCAGAGAGCAGGACCGATAAGTACCCTAGACTGTTCGTACGGGTTTTATGTGTCATTGATCCGATTGATAAATTACTGCTCTCTAATTGGCGGTATTATTACGTCATACATTAACAAGGTATCCAGGCCGCAAGTTATAACAACATTAACGGCGTCGGATGCCGGTTCAATGGTCTAGATGTTAGGCATTCGCGCACAAAACAGAAAGTCGTAGGGCTGGAGCCCCACGTGCCGGATCGTAGATGCGCACTGCTGAGGAGTCCTATACTAGGACATAACAGACATCCAGTGCTTTCAAGCATTCAATAATAATTAATCAATTAAAATCAAATTATACATATCGAAAGAAGAAAAAAAAAGACTTACACTTTGAATATTTGCAAAATAATCAAATGGTTGCTGATTAGATAATGTAGAATAATTCAATGAATTATTATCATTATTTATTATTAGTTGTGAATCAGTTTGATGATTGATAGGCATAAAAATAGAACTACTCATTTCATTCAATGTAGTTGTTACCGATGATGATGATGAAGATGATTTCGAAACTGTTACTGAATTGATTGATTGATTTGATTGTAAGGACATTGGATAGTTTGACAATTGAACAGGTGAATTCATAGAATAATTATGTTGTATATTATCATTATGTTGAATAAGATTAGATGTTGAATGAGAAGATAATTGATTATAGGGTTCTGATTGATACGAGTATTCATGAGATGGTGCTGATGATAATGAGGATGGTGATTGTTGATTGAATGGTTCATGACTAAACAACTAGAAATATGAAAAAGATAAGAATAGTTAATATCATACCATTGTGTCATTGAATGAAATATAAAGAGAATTCATCGACGAAGTCATTCACTTAAGTTGTACATTCGTATATTTATAGTTATTTGGTAAATGTATAAGTAGAGGTTAAGCGTTCGTAAGCGATACTGAAGGTCCTGGGTTCGAGTCCCGCATATGGGATCATGTATGAGAACTTCTGAGGAGTCCCATACTAAGATGAAATGGCCATCCAGTGCTACCGGGTTTCCAATGGTCGTCTAGCTTAGATCGACTTATGAATTCAGCTATTAAAATTATTAAAATCTCCACAAACCCCCATTCTGATCAAAATGTATAAGTATATAGAAGGATAGAAAAGATGACATCATAAAAAGATTCAATGTTTCCAAATAGCAAATGAGGTTACGTAATAATCACTTGGTTACGGAAGAATGAGAGGATGAGAATAATTTACAAGTTAGAATTATGAAAGATAATTGTCCATTTGATAAATATGAAGAAGAAATGAACCTAAAGGTCATAACTAACAACTGATTACGGTTTAAAAGAAGCCCAAATTATTAATAAATACGAATGTACAACTCGAAGTAGTGAATGATTTCGTCGAAAATAAAGTTTTCATCGATGAATTCTCTTTATATTAATAGCTAGATCAATTGGTCAGTCATCTATAACGTGAAACCAGGTACATATATGCATCGGTCTAAGTTCCCATTCCTCATTAAGTGACTAGAGTGATTTTTATTAGCAAAATTAACTTCTTAGATGTTTCAAAAAAAAGGTTTTTATTCAATTCTGGTAAAATAAACATTTCGTCTACCCCTTTTTTAAAAAAGAAAAGTATGTGCCGACTTGTGTCATTTAGTTAGACTGAAGCAACATGGAAACAGGTATATGTTTATACATCAGTCCAACATGTCATATCCCATTAGTATTTACTTAGTTACGCCCGCTACCCCTCGTGAAGGAGTATGAGCCGCCCACCAGGATTAGTATGAGATTAACTGTTGCTCTGGTTGTTATAGAAGAAGCATCGGCCCTGTTACTTCTGAAGAACCTCGGCTTTCATCATGAGGCGTCCTGATTCTTCTAAATGAAGACCCTTCAATTTCCAGGACAGAGTTTAAATGGTTTAAATTGATTATTCTGATTAGCGTTTTTTCAGCAACGTTGTTTTCCACGGGATCGGGTTGTTGATCCCATGCCACCCCATTAGTACAGTGAGATAAAATTATTAAGGCGAATCCCAAAATAGTAGAGATAGTAGTAACAGAATCAGTGGCAATATAAAAAACTAGGTAAAATAATTAGGCTTCATGGTAAACACTTAACCTTAAGACCACTGAATTCCACTCAATAGTTTACATCTATAACTTCAATTAGTCCGGAATACTGCTCAGTCATCGTGATCATTGTCACCAACCTTCACTGATATCAGTGAAATATTTATTTAACACACTGAAGGCGCATATTTGTATTCTGATTCTGCTAAGAAGAGCTTAGGTTGTCTAAACTTTTTCCTTATAACATGTTAATTCTTTCTTTAAGGGATAACCTCGATGACACTTTCCGAATGAATATTTACACAATGACCATTCAAGAGGTCACTGAACATTAATATACAAAAAGAATTGTTCCAACTAACAGTTTGACTTCTGTCTAGAATATAAACCTATCCTGAAAGTCCCATCTTGTCTATCTCACCATAAACGTATAGATTATTATCGTTGAAGTACTGTTATATGATAGTTGCTGTTCTATTGAGTCAGCAATCTCAAGATATAACAGGTTCAAGACTATTATGAGTGATGAAGTGATAGTTCAATGATTAGTTATTAAGTCAATTGCAGATTTGAACTTCACTCTTTCTCTCCACCTACTTCAGTCTAAGCAACTGACACATCCAGAGGTATAGATCTAAGTTCACATAACAATAACAGATTATTGAATGAGATTAGTTGTAAAAGATGAATGAATTTTTTGGCGAGATTATAATTTATGGACGAACCAATCATATTTAAGATAACAAGTTTTGGATTTTAGCGCGAAATTCATTCATCCATTTGGATAAATAGCATTTTTTCCATTATAACTGATCTTAGTTCGTGATGAAAACCCTAAATCGAATTGCCAACCCTAACCATCAACTGTAAATCATAATCTTTATTCCTCATACAGGTTTATAACTCTCATTTATCCCCCAGTATTTTATTTATTTATTTAAACACATAAATATTGGTACAAGGAAGCACCAGATATATATACGCGCCGCACAAATCTCATTTGATTTGTGTGAGGGATGTGATGCTGCCCAGGTGCCCAAACTGAAGCAGGTGGTTTTCTTAAGGGGCCACACCCGGAGACTTCGACCTAAAGGTCTGGTCCACAAAAGAGTGGAGCATCGTAAAGAGGATACAATCCCATGGTAGTCGGTGACCAATGATTGATTCATACGCCCTTTTTTCCTTCAGGATACTGGAGCCCATGTGCACTATTGGTTTGGAATCATGGTTTTCCAACTTCCCTAGGTGAACTTTCCATGTCCACCAAACCGGTTAAAGCGCTGGACATTCGCTTTTCGTCCTCTCAATTTCGTAAACAACAGTAATACCACGAGAAGGAAGTGAGTAGGACTTCCCTGACAGAGGCTATATACGTGTAGCCATGTGAGAGCATTTCGAGAGGGAGAGCGGACTCTCCTCATTCTCGGCCGTACCAGGGCCATGGAGGGGGTGAACATTCTAAAAGTCACTCTAGTGTCTCTCAAAGACCATCCATAGATTATAGGTTTCATTGAATTCTTTAATTTTTTTTATAGAAAATAATAAATACTAACTTGTCTTTGATGAATAGATGATTGATTAGATAAATTCATTTTTTGAATAGAATCTACGAATTGATCATTTCTATTATTTCGTATAGAAGAAGAATTTGAGATGATCTTTGGTTCATTATTATTACTATTATTACTATTATTAACATCATGAGGAATATCCATTTTATCATTTCTATTTGAATTGAAAATATTAACTTTACGTTGATCTCTGTTATCTGTTGATAAGAATGAAGAAGAATCAAGTGTTTGAATATTAGATCTATATTCAACGGATGGTTTATAATTTGATTCTTTGTTGAATTGATGATACTGACGTTGTTGTTGTTGCTGTTGAAGTGGTTGTTGTTGTTGTTGTTGCTGCTGTTGAAGTGGTTGTGATGATTGATGATAATGATTAAAATCATTATGATCGGAATATTCTGTAGCTTCATTAGCTTCATTAGTGAAACGAACATCTTTACTGGGATTTTCTCTTGATTTTATTACAGATGGTTTATAGCGTGGATGATCGATCTGAGAATAAAGATAAACAATCAACAGTTTGACCCAATATTATACATTATTATACACAGATTACTATAATTAGTAGAAATTAGGATTGGAAATATAAACACAAAACCGGAAACAAATATGACGACTTGTTAGCGGGAAATAAACCAGATTAAGGTACGTTATGTGTATGATCGTGACGGCGCACACTCATTGGCTAATTCTAAACCAAACAGCTCAGGCAGATTATTAGAGAAACATCTAGAAGTTTTTTATGCATATACTATAAATACATGAACGTTTTTCTAACGAATGATTGCTGTTCACCTACCCTTGTTATTTTAAATACAATTTCGTTCCTGTTCAACCTGTTCTGATTTGGGGTCTTGTCGAGTGTTATTGTGTAAGAATACTAAGCAAAAGGAGTAGCTGGGTCGTTTATTAACAAAAAACAATTATAACACTACTTTACCCAAAGTTTTCACAACATATTAATAAAATACCAGCTCAGTGGTCTAGAGATTAAGCGTTCGTACACAAGACCGAAGGTCCTGGTTTTGAATCCCTTGTGCGGGATCATGGATGCACACTGCTGAAGAGTCCCATACTAGAACAAAATGGTCGTCCAGACCTTCCCGGTTTTTAATGGTGATCTGGCATTGTTGTTTTCTACGGGATCGGGTTGTTGATTCCATGCCATCCCATTAGTATAGTGAGGTAAAATTCTTAAGGCGAACCCAAATAGTAGAGATAGTAGTAACAGAATTGGTGGAAATATAAAAAAAACTAGGTATAGAAGATCCAATTTGAGACGAAAATATGAATGAGTGAAATAAACAAAATTTAGAATGTGATTTAGAAACTTAGGATCAAAGGGAAAACAAAGAGTGAATGAGTTTTAGCCATTAAAAACAATTTGAGGCCATGTTACTCATCATCTCTTAACAGTGGTTACGATTATTATTTATTTATTTATTTAAACATAAATATTGGTACAAAGGGGCACCAGATACATATGCGCCGCACAAATCTCATTCGATTTGTGTGAGGGCTGTGATACTGTCCAGGTGCCCAAGTCGAAGCAGGTGGTTTTCTTAGGGGGCCACACCCGGAGCCTTCGACCTAAAGGTCTGGTTCACAAGGCAGTGGAGCATCGTGAGGAGATTCAGTCCCATGGTAGCCGGTCACCAACAATTGATTCATACGCCATTTCTTCTCTCAGGATACTGGAACCCATATGCACCATTGGTTTGGAATCATGGCTTTCCAACTCCCCTAGGTGAACTTTCCGTGTCGACTAACCCGGTTAAAGCACCGGATATTCGCTTTTCGTCCTCTCAATTTCGTAAACAACACCCGTGGTGCGAGAAGGCAGTGAGTAGGACTTCACTTGCAGAGGCTATATACGCGTGGCGATGTGAGGGCATTTCGAGAGAGAGAGAGCGGACTCTCCTCACTCTCGGCCGTACCAAGGCATTTGGAGGCCCTCCAACGACATTTAAATCTTCATTTGATTTCATGGTTCAACACAAACACAAACATATTGACTCCAAATAATAAGCAAACAAAAAAACAAATACGCCTCATACCTTTTGATTCATTTGATTAAAGATTTGATTTAATCGTTCAATCCAATTTTTATTTTTATTTTGTACAGGCATAGAATATGATGAATTTTTGAATTGAAATCCAAAACTATAATCATCCATTAATTGACTATTTGTTGATGATTGTAACAGATCGAAGCTTTCAATTTCTGGATGATATTGTAATGGTTCAGCTAATCGTAGACAATTATTAATTAAGCTATACAATAATGGATCAACATATGTATTATTATTATTATGATCATTGTTACAGACGAATGGATGTTTAAGTTGATATATTCCTTCATCAAATTCAGTAAGAATCTCATTCCCGATAGCTGTTAAATAACGATAAGCTTTTTCAATAAAACCAGCATCCAAAAGTCGTATAGCATAAACAAGACGAAAAGGCTTGAAAAGAAAAATTATAGATGAAAGTGTCAATTTTAAAATGGAAGACTTTTTTCTTTAAAAAAAAACTTATTTACTGGGTGTACAAATTCATGTATTTGACTACGAGTCACACTCCAAGTATGTATGTGTGTGTGAGTGAGTGAGTGAGTGAGTGAGTGAGTGAGTGAGTGAGTGAGTGAGTGAGTGAGTGAGTGAGTGAGTGAGTGAGTGAGTGAGTGAGTGAGTGAGGGCTAATGATGCTAGATCCAAAGTGGGATTCAAACCTGGTTGAGAATTGGATGCTTTAGCCTTAATGAACCACTTATTTAGTAAGGTTTATGGCAAAGACCCTGAAGAAACTGTTTACTGATAATATTGATTAGTTGGGGTAATGTAGTCTTCCTATGCAATGATATACACAGGTAACATAGATCACTTTCAATCAGTTGGCAAGTAGTGTTGGTAAGTATGACATATATCTCTCACTACATAGGAAAGTCTGTACATCTGGATACTTTTGTAAATGTTGGCAGTCATACTGTAGTGAAAAAGATAAATCAATTTATGATGAGAAGGATAGTGGTGATTTGCATTAATCTGAGCCCCCCCCCAGTGGGGATCGCCAGAAACGCAAAACTTGTTATGAAAGAAATCGATGTTCCCTATTCGATTTCTTATGGAATTGTTTGTCTTTCTGAGCTACTATCAGTCAATGATTTCATGTTTAATCATTGTTATCTCCTAAGAGTAGTTCACATTCGGTGTTGAGGGGTGAAAAATTGTTTTTTTTTATATTGTAGACATGATAATTTGCGAAGTGTTAGTAAGTGTGATTACCATTTTAAAACAGTGGCTTCAGTGATGGTTACGTTTTACACATTTCGTCCGAGAGGTTTTCATAATGGGAATTATTTGCAAACCCTAAGGCTTGATAGACAATTGATGACTCAGCACCACCGAATAGAGCATAGTTACGTTGGATTCGTAACGACAGTGATTGTGGTCTCAGGTCCAGTACAATGTAATGAGTCGAAAAGTTATCAAACACGAATTGGGAAAGTTAGTGGCGATTCTGCTGTAATTTTCTATGGTAAGATCAATGGTACTGTAGTGAACGAGAACACAAGTGGGAACAATCGAATGTATTTGAACTCAAAATGACAGAACGTCTTGGTAAAGTTTGAGAACCATACAGTAAATTCTTCATTTGCAAAGTGTCAATCAATTGTCTCAAACTTGACTGCTCCTTTTGAAAATATCAGTCAATCGTCTCAGACTTCATTGTTCTTGCATTTCCAGACCAATCGCTTTCTGTTTCCATTCTTTCCTTCTCGATCTTCCCAACCTTCTGCTTCCAAACATTATATTCCTGACTAGCGTTACATACTACTTATGTTGATATAAGTAGCACACACCACAGTACTTAATGTTGGTTTGACGTTATCAAATGACTTCCCATCTTTTTTTGCATAATATTGTGATTCTGTCTTGTATGGCGCATCTGTTAACCAAACAAAACTCATTGAATAAAATTCGAACATACTAATCACTTAAACCATTTGTATTAGTTGTTTAAATTTTCTCATTAATGTTATGGGCTTCAATCAATCAGCCTCTTTTAGCATATATGTATCTTGTGCGGAACGCATCGATATTGCCACTAAGTTACAATTATTTTAAGTAGAGTTGGAATGATGGCTAGAACTGGAAGTCAGGAAGCATCCTTCGTCCTACTTAATACTCATCAGCTGAATGTACCTGGACTCCAATGTTGATACTTATCACATCGAGACTCGAATCCAGTACCTTTCGTTTCAAACGCCCAACCCGTTATTCATTTGGTTACTGGATCCAGATAATCGCTGGTATATGCGACGATATGAATTTTAACTGATTCGCATTGGTTGTTTGAGTCCTCTCATTGATTTCAGTATAATTGTAGACACTTAAATAAAATTTCAATTTTCACTCCATACTATGTATTTACCAACAATGATGGTATTAAGCAAAACTTAGTATGTATGTACATAAATGTGAATGAAACTACCCAACTGTTCAAACCAAATTTGACAACTATGTGGGATTCAAACCATGGACCTGATGATAGGAAATTAAGTATTCTGACCAATATGATCTATCGTTATATTTCTAGTTAATAGATAACATTGAATACAACTAAACATACCATTAACTGACGTAGATGAAATTTACGGTTAGCCAATTGAATAGAATATTCATATATTTCAGTGAGTTGAATAGCTTCTGAAGTAGCGAACAATGGAGATAAAATATGATTTGACGCAATATTATCCTCCTGGAATTCATCGGAAGTATTGTTAATAACATCACCGCTACTGGTAATGTGATTAGGAGGGACACCAATTAACCAGATTTTACCAGGTAAACGAAATTCCCTCTGTTTATCATCAATATTTTTCAATGAATTCATCAGTAAATAGCATAAGTGTGCAGCATAAACATGTTTTCGTGATAGTAAACCATCACCAAGACGTTCCAAGGCTAAAAGTGATAAATCGGATTGTGATGAGTGACCAGCCAATATCATAGCTAAATGCGGTCTCCAATCACCATTATCTATGCCTAGAGGAATGATATACAATAGAGAAAAAAAGTAAATTTAATTCACAATATAATTTAAACGAAAAAACAATTGGACATAAGGTATGTGGGAGATTCAAATCGCACTATAAGTATGAGAATGCATATCTGTACGAAGACAATTTTTCGTAGAGGCTAGAGAGAACCCTTAAAGACAAAGACAAAACTGTGAGGAGTGATCAGCCACTCTATGTAATCGAAATACTGGTGTGGGTGGCCTGGTGGTTAAGTTGTTAGACTATTAACCACCACGTTGTATCTTAGAGATTCGCCCTACACACTACGGCTAGGGCAGCCGTATATCACTAGCCCTCACATACAAGGTGTGACTCAGAGCCATGTAAACCAACCTGTACTTAGTAAATGAGTTACATTACAAAGGTATTACGCTCCTAATCTCTTTGAGACGACCAAATCTTATCAATCACGTTTCTGAAGTGGTCCTTAGACCATATTAAGTGATTTAGCACCAACCGCAGTGTCCTTTCGTAAATCAATGTCAGCTAACAGGAAGCAAGAGGATTAGAAAGCCCTCACGATTTCATACTGGTTGGCAGCAACCTTGAAAGAACTTATGGTTTCCCTCTATAGATTTTGAACCCGAGATTAGTTTTATCTTCCAAATAAATTCAATCTACAGTTGACCACACGAAGTTTGCCAATACCACTGAATTGTATCTTTTACTTGTGTTTCATCGGTTGATTTTAGCTCTACAAGATTTTTTACTGTAAAGGTAGACATCAGTGTTACCGCTCTGGTGGCTCTACACGCCAAATCAATGCAAGACAGCAGATTCCTGAAAAAAATTTGTGAACTAGCTGGAGAGAACAGTAAAACTAACCGCTGTGTTTGGATCTGAACAAAATAAAAGATATAAGTGTTAGCGGGATATAGATTAGATCAAAGGGTGTTCCGCGCAGGATTGTGTTAATGTACGCTGATTGACTATTTCTTAACCAGTCAGCGGAAGCGCATACTTCGAGAAACACTAGAATCTCTTTTATGTAAAAATTGTAAATATACAAATGTTTTTTTCTTATTGTGATTCCTACTTCCGTTCAACCTTGTTTATTTGGAGCATAATTGCGTTCCTGTTCAACCGCGTTCTCATTTGGGGACTTATCGAGTGAAGTAGTTCCAAAGAATACTGAGCAATAAGAGTAGTTGGGTCGTTATAAGAAAAACCATAACACTAAGAAATACTGCAATAAACATAATAGTTAATAAATGTATTAAGATCAGCCTTTTCCAAAATATTTACAACGTAAATGCAAAATGAATCCACTGTTTACCTCGTCCATAAGCCGCTGTATTAATAGATTGTGGCATTTCTCCAGCAGTTAATTGATACAATGTAAGAATAGGATCCGATAATGATATATCATTATTTAGAAAACGATCCATTACTTTAGCAAATGTTGAAGGACCCATCCGATGAGCCAATGTAAATGCATGACCCCATAGTTTAGAACGACAAGCATGTTCTAACGCTTTCATTGGTAAGCCATGCATTAACAACTATTTTTTGGGGAAAAAAATTCATACACATATATTGGTAATATAGGACAGAAAAGTATTGAAAAATATAATTGAGGTTGACCATAACTTCTACAATTTTCAATAACTGTCCTATGTTCATCATGGAATACCAACCTAGGGAAGTGGGAAAACCACGATTCCAAACTGATGGTGTACATGGGATCCAGGATCCTGAGGGAAAAAATGTCATATGAACCTATTGTTGGTCACCGGCTACCATGAGACTGCATCTTCTTATGTTACACCACTACCTTGTAGATTAAACCTCTAGGTGAAAGGCTTGGGGAGCGGTCACCTACGAAAACCACCTGCTTCGGTTTGGATGTCAGGGAAGTATTCTAGCCCTCACATAAATCGAATGATGAAGTGTGACGCGCATGTATTTAGTACCTCCTATCAATGTTTATGTGTTTAAATAAATAATTAATAGTAAAACTCATTACTTTTGGGCATTTCCACCCCCTATTAAGTGAGTGAGAAATAAATTTTAAAGTGTAATTTTTAATAGAGATTTTATTACAATCCCAAACTCAGGCTAATTTAGGAGGTGAACTATCTAAATACACTTTTTAGATTTATACGCTTAACACCATAAATGGTAAGATTTAAGTTTGTTAGAACTCAACATCATAGATTTTTACTCATCAGCAAAGGCTCCGGGTGTGGCCCCCTAAGAAAACCACCTGCTTCAGTTTGGGCACCTGGGCAGTATCACAGCCCTTACACAAATCAAATGAGATTTTTGTGGTACATATATATCTGGTGCCCCCTTGTACCAATATTTATGTGTTTAAATAAATAAGTAAACAAACCATACCAGCAGCACTGAGAATCCATGAGATAAGGAAGAGTGTGTCATTTTTATTACAGATCTTTTTCAACACCATTCGTAGATGGGAAGGAATTATAGCTAAAGATAGTAGTTACTGAAAGGAAAACTCAGTAATCTGTTTATGACGTTGGTCTTGAACTCAAAATATGTTGCTTTTAGCCTAACCGCCATTCGACTGACCTGGGTGGTACGATATGATCTTAAAAAAAATGTTTCAAGCAATAATAACTCAGTTAGGTCATGACGATGGACGAACCGGTCTATCTCATTAAAAAAGCAGCTACGGTTCGGTATATTCGTCGGTTCTGCTATAACATTATGTACAACTACAGAAACGATATTACACTATAAAAAAGTTCATTGCAAAACGCTAATAATCTACCAATCTGAGAACGAATAACTTACGTTACAACATTATATGCGATAAACATATCGAGCATGTTACTCGAAACATCATCGTAAGAATTAGTAGATAAATTTAAACAAGTTAATTACTGGGTCGATGGCTTAGTGGTTAAGGCGTTCGACTTTTAGTCTCCAGAACACTGGTTCGAACTCTAATCCAGCTACTTCGGTTTGGGCAACAGGATAGAGTTACTAGCCCTGACAATTAAAAGCGTGGCTGATTCCTAAGTACCTGGTGAGTGAGTTAGATAAATTGTTTTGGATTATTAATATGTAATTATTTATGTTGTCATTACTTATACGGAAGGTTCATTGATACATCTTATTTATTTAAACACATGAACATTAGTACAAAACGGCACCAAACTATATACGCGCCACACAAGTTATCATTAAATTTGTGTGAGCCTGGATACAATCTGGGTGCCTAAGCCGAAACAGGTGATTTCCTTAGGGGGCTACTCCTCCCAGTCTTTCACGTAAAGGCCTAATCCAGAACGCAGTGGGGCAACGTCAAGAGATGTGGTCTCATGACAGCCAGTGACCAACAATAGTTTCATACGCCGTTTGTTCCTTCATGATCCTGGAACCCATGTGCACCATTGGTTTGGAATTGTGGTTTCCTAACTTTCCTAGGTGGATGCTCCGTGCCCATCAATCCGGTTTAAGCACAACACCTTCCGTCCTTTCCGTCCTCTCAATTTCGTAAACAAACCCCTGCCACTAAAAGGCAGTGAATAGAACTTCCCTGATAGTGGCTATATACGCATGGCCATATGAGCATATCGAGAGAGAGTGGAATCCCCCCACCCTTGGCCGTACCAGGGTATTTGAAGATCCTAATTAAAATAACTTTGGATAATAAGGCTGAACAGTCAACCATCTTTACACGTGTCTAATACACGTATCTGTGTGCACTTCACGAATGGTGTTAACTTTTAATACGGTCATAACCAAGATTTTTTCATTGACACGGACATAACTACAAATCAATTAGTGAAAACCTTAACGTAGGTAAAGAATGAGATGTATTTATGGTCCAGTATTCGGTTCATTAGTAACCATTCGGTCAATGGAACCGATGACCGAAAAGTACAAGAAACCATAACACCTCGGATGCTTTTATCAACATAGGACAGTCAGCTGAAAAAACTTCATAACCCTAACTGAAATCATTAATCCACTTGTTCAATCCGTTATCTCCACTGACAATTCGAAATACTTCATGGACTTCTTGAATTATTTTTCTCATGTTTTACCTAAACACTAAGCAGTTCACGTACTTATTGAACAGGCTCTGTACAAAGATATTATCTACTGTAGTACTTACTTCACGAAAACGATCCAGAAGTTTGCCTTCCGACTCCTGGCTGCGCAATCCCCTTTCACCTATATGAACTCCTCCCATACGTCGAATAATATTTTGAACAGAACTCATCCTTCCAGTTTCTGAAGCTGCCTTGCTGTGTTGTAATAAACTACTTCCATAGTCTATTTTGAAATGTGATTCAGGACTTTCTCGACCACTTGTAACTTGACTTCCAGGTAACGAAGCTAACGATTCGTTTATATATTCCCCAACCTGATGATTATAATTGTTTAAAGTACCTGTATATTGTACAGGTACCTGAACTCCTAGATAAGAACTAGAAGAATACCCATAGGAACCACTCCGAAAACTATCGGTAGTTGGTTTGTGTCCTTCCAGTAAAAGATTTACAAGATCTGATGTCTGCAGATTCTGTGGAATAAGAAAATGTAGAGGATATTTGTGGTATTGAAATGTAAGAAAATATCAATTCAATTTCCATCTAAAACACTACCACCAGACAGAGTATATTACTCAACTAAATATAAAAAGTCATTTCACATTCAACATGTAGGCTCTATACCATTAAATATTAAGACTTAAAAATAACTTAAATGGAGAGCTCTTACTAATTGCCGGTGAAATTGTCACCAGTATGGTGGATATGCCTGACTACAAGTTAAAAGGTGTCAATTAAGATATGTATTAGTCCTACGATATATATATATATATATATATATATAATACATTAGAATACAGGTGTTGCTTTACGTAGATTAGATGGAATGTAGCTAGCAGTGGAATCCAAGATCGGCATTTCATCTTATTTGTGACTCATCACATGGATGTACCTGCACCTCAAATTTGATACTGAGATTTGAAAGTAGTGCTTTTCGCTTAAAACACCAATGAGCTAACCACTTAGCTACTGACTCTAGATAGTTACGGATTTTATTATTTTAATCAAAGCAGATGTGGTTTTTCTCTGACTAATTATTGTTCATGTATCCTTCTACAATCCAAAAAACAAAATGGTTCAGATAACAGTTCTCTTTTCGGTCAATTCATTTCCAAATCTCTACAATCACGAATGTCTAAATGCTTTTCGATGTTTTCAATCAGTGTATTCCGTTGATTCTAAAAAGTGTTCATAATATGTGGATCACTAAACAAAGCTACGTTAAGGCTTCCTGCATGTCCATAATTCAGTGTTTTCTCTCAATTTTTTAGAATTGAATTTCTCTTCCAGTTGGTAATTGGGTGGGAATATCAATCATCTCCTAATACTGTTATAGTTAAGACTACTTATATCTCTTTGAGGAAATCTGATGCTCATAATTGAATTGAGTCAATACGAAACCAGACTGCAATGGAATTTCTATTTTTTTCAAATGAATCCAATTTGACCAATGACAATATAGATCACTTATCAATTCCAAAGAACATAGTATATACTTTGTTGGAAAAAAACGGTTGCATTTGTTATTTTAAACAGTTGACAGGTGATACTGGAAGTTTGTGAATAAAATTAATGGGTAACAGACGTTTGGATTTTTTTTTTCAAGGAATTTTATGCGTAAGTCTTTGGTAATTTATATTAGTGAAGGAAAACGACCACTGTTTATATGGGTGAAACTTCTAAAAAGAGAGGTATTGGATGGTACCCTAACAAGGAAGTACAGTACCGTTTTATACGAGGAATCAACGGTTATAACAAGAAAGGCCTAAAAATGAAGAATAAACGAACTCAGGTTGAGATGATACTTATTTTACAGGGTTGTTAACAACTACAACTTACAGAACAAGTTGTATATGTTTTCTTGTTGATGTATCTAAAAGGAACTAAGCATTTCATTAGGATACTACAAACGTTACTATGCGTTAACAGACCTACTATATTTATTCCTGACGACTAAACTGAAAGTAAACACAATAATAATATTTCATGAAATTGGCACCCTTTACGAATCTGAATGAAGTTAAAACAACAATTAAGGCATAACTATATGAGTTAAATACATTTCGTGATTTCTCATCAGCTGCTTACGACCACTGATACGTATTAAATTGTAGCATTGAGGTATGATGTAGTGTGAAACAATTGACATTGACGACGGAAGGAATTAGAACGACAAACATCATCTGTAACAATAATGGTAGTAATAATAATAATATCTGTGAATGAACGGATGTGAGATCACTTAAAGCTCGAATTCAACAAACAGGGGGATGAAGTAGTAATTAAATGAAATCTGGAAACAGATAAGACGATTCGACCTTTAAGTGATCTCACATCCGTTCATTCACAGATATTATTATTATTACTACCATTATTGTTACAGATGATGTTTGTCGTTCTAATTCCTTCCGTCGTCAATGTCAATTGTTTCATACTACATCATACCTCAATGCTACAATTTAATACGTATCAGTGGTCGTAAGCAGCTGATGAGAAATCACGAAATGTATTTAATTCATATAGTTATGTTGTTTAGGTCCTATACGATGACAATAGAATAAAATTAAATCAAGATCACAATTTGAAACGTCAACTTACACCATTATTTTTAACCAAGGTTTCAAGAAACATTAGTAGTAGGCCAGCAGATTCCCAATCGATAGGTAGGCGATCTTGAATTTCCGTAAGCTTTTCACGTAAGAAAGCAAGTACATCGGCTTTCAGAGTACCTACACGATTTAATGGTCCTGGATAAACCTGATGCTCCGCTTGATTCCAACATGCAGCAGCCATGACACAGGCACGTATTTCTTCACCATCGTCTTCAGCACCTCCAATGTCAATACTAGAGAGTTGACTTGGTGTTTGCATTCCGGAATCAGTTATATTAAAAAGAGTATTTTCTGGATATTGTCCGAGTCGCGAAGTCCTATTTTGTTCGGATGGTTGTTGTTGGCTAAATTCAGAGTCGCAAGTGTGTGTAGTGTTGTCTGATGCTCTTCTCTTTGCATCAGCCACAGCTTCATTGACAAGCTCAAACAGATTAATTATTTCAACTCTAGCAAATTCTCCATTCCTTGGCCTTGAAGGTAAAACCTAAAAAAGGTATAATTTAGTTATTAGCTAAATATATGATAACTAACTTGAACAATAACGCCAGGACAACTAATCCAAGCCTTTATATGTGGAGTATTGTAAAAATGTGGAGTTTCAGGAATACCTGTTCCGAAAAATTGATATGGATGACCACCAGACCAAAATTGTGCAGCTGCAGCGTAACATTGATAGTAGTAGTTTGCATAGTCAAATGGTACTGTTTGATTTACAGATGGTACTTGAAATCCTTCAGGTCCATGTTTTATAGTAGGATTAAGTGAATGACTTGCAGGGGTTTTCGATGAATTATTCGTAGAAAGGCGAGCGGTAGATTGTTGAGGTAGCACCTGTGGCGGGGCGATTTGATACGCTGGATAAAATTGGCTGTAGTACTGCAACATAATCTGATGCCACTGAGCAAAAGGATCGAATTCTGTTTGTAAAATAAAGAGGTGTTGGTGGGAATGAATCTGTAAAATTCGATTGTTATAAGATAATACAGACTAACAGATATTTAGGTATTTTTTAGGTTAGAAACAGAGAAGCTAAAATACTGAGATGATACCTGAGCTGTTGTATTGGATAGGGGTCTGTTTAAAACATTAACGCAGCGATTGCTTATTGGTTGGTGTCCAGTTTTGAATCAGTCGGTTAACGGTCTGACTGCTGAGGGACGGGGCAGTATTACTAGTCCTCACGGTCTAAGACGAATAAGTAGACCTTTACTTAGTAGGTGAGTTATTAAATAAAAACAAGCAATACTCAAAATGCGATTAAAACAGGCTAAAGTGACTGTATGTATTAGCACAGCTTTTACTAATAATTAGTAGTGAACAGAGTAACCCGGTGAATAAGATTTCACGAAAGTAGACCATTACCTGAATACGTACTTACTATACAAATTGTGACGCCCTCTGAATCCCGAGAGACGGTTTCACAGCTTAATCTCCATTTACTTTTACATTTGGAAGCCATGGAGCCTAACATGATAAATTAGTAAAGCACTAATCTATTATTCGACACTAAGTTTATCGCAATGTTATGGGAGTAAGCCAATGGTATTTAAACCGTTTACACGAACTCAAGAAAGGTTGACAGACTTGTCTTTAGCACATGAACTGAGAACTCAATGGCATTTTGAAAAACAGTGTGTAATTTAATCGCAGAAATCAAAAACAATGAATAAGTATAAAAATCATAAGTCAGTCAAAAACTAAAACTTACGTTGCACATCCTTACTGGAAGATTCGGTGGACACTTCTTGATGGGTTGTTTTGGTTCTAGACTTGGAATGAATTTTCTGAGTACTTCTACTAGATGTAAGTGTTTGCTGAGGTAACTTGGGTCGATGAGTCGAACGACTGACTTTTCCTATTTTCGGAGGTATTGCATTGTCGTTTTTCGATAGTCCTGCTCCCTGAAGTGCATTATCAACGCTATTGGCCAAAAACTCTGGTTTGCAGCCATAACTGGGTGAACTGTTTACAATATTCTGGTTATTTGTACTATTGTTTCCACTTATTGAAGAATTAACGGGAAAATCTGTAGGCTCTTCGGACTTAACACCTAGTTCGGGGTGAGAATTGGAGGCAGGAAATGTATTTATAGGCGGTTGTTCGGCATCCTGGTTTGAGCTAAAGTTTGGTGGATTATTGAAGGGATTATGATCATAACCGAAATGGGAACTTTGCATTTGATCGTGATTTACAGGATATCCCCCATAATAAGTCATTTGAGGAGAACTCATTGCCTGAGGTGTTCCATCTCTATCTCTGCTACTAAATGATTGGAAGTTGTCGTAAATACCTTGTTTTTTGTCCTTGTTCCATTATTCGTGACGTCGACAGCTTCAAAACCAACACCTCTATCTCAGTGTTCAATGTCAGTTCTGGTGAACCAAGGTCAGTAAGCCTTGCGGAAGGTCGTATAACAGCAATAAATTTTTCGTACTGCACGTACTATGATGGTGAAGTCCTATATAAGGAATATATGGGGAAATTAGCAATGTAAGTGGTAAAAAAATGGAATGTTGATGTGATGATTCAACTTATATTCCAGAACGCGCGCTATTTAAAAAGGACAGTAATATTGTTTCTGGTAGAGTTAAATTCACTGTTTTGATCCCAAACTACTCATCAAAACTACAGTTTGCACTAAAATTGCATTTGTTTCAGTTAAAGTGATGTTGGATTTGTTTGTTTTGATCTTGCTTTTGTTAATTTACTGAGTCAAAGCATTCTTGATCGACTTTTGCTTGATTTATTTGATCAAGGTTGGAGATTTGTCTTACACATCCATTTCGCCTACTATTTTAGCTTATTTTTAAGATTGTAGGCCTTGCTCACATGTGTAGACAGCCAGATTGCTTATTCCCTGTTGAAGGAAGGCAATGTGATGAATGTAAGAAGTGGTTCCATAAAATGTGCACCCGCTTAAGTCCCACTGCCTATAAAAGGTGCTCAAAGCCTAATTCTCATTGGCTCTGTATGTTTTGTTGTTCGAACGATACATCACTCATTCAAGAAGCAATTAGCCTTCTCGAATTAGGTAACAAAAAGTTTGGCGAGGGCTGTACCGGTGACATGGGTACTGATAACGAAGAATTTGTCCGTGTCGTAAGTGCTGTCACGGCACGTGCCAGACACCCAACTGCGCAGCACGAGACAGAGCTTTTTACCCCGAAACAATTAATGAGCGATACGCCATTAGATATTGGTGGCCAAGTAGCCACAGCAGCGACTGATGATCCGAATAGAACTATTATCGTCCCGAGTAGTTCTAATCTGGATGCTGCGATTGATGGGAAATGGATGACGCGGAAGAAAGGATAGCCGAAGAATGCGCTCATTTGGTTGAAAAGTCCTTGTTCCACTCACATTTTGCTTGTCAGATTACTCCGCTAAAGTCTGAAAGTAAGACAATATTTAGCCTTTTCGTAGATGATAGGGTTATAAGTCACAGGGGAGGAGGCATAACGTTATATGTTAGGGACAACTTTCGCACACAATCAATCATATCGGAGGCACACGTAAGTGGCAAATGTGAGGTAGCATGTTGTACAATTAAGTCTAGAAAAAGGGTTAGTGACTATAGGGGGAATATATCGTAGTCCGTGTCCGTCATTGGAGACTTCAACGCACCCCATATCAACTGGATAGAGCTCACAGCTTCGGGTGGGGGGTTCGATAGCGACCTTCTATCAACAATCACCCATTGCTTGGGATCAGTGAAACACATTGGACGCAGGTTGAACAACAACGACTAGCTTCAGAGGAGCTTCCGTTATACTCCGGTCATAAAGGAGAAAATGATGACAATGAAGTCGTTTAAGACCAATTCTACGATAGGCTGCGGTCGATCGTCGAGAAGTCCTCAACAAAGGACGTGACCATTCTGATGAGAGATTTAAATGCCAAGGTTGAAGTGAACAACGCCGGATATGAAGACATCATGGGACGACATAGACTGGGAGAAAGGAACGAAAATGGTGAGAGATTTGCAAACCTATGTGTCTCTAATAAACTGGTCATAGGAGGCACTATATTCCCACACAAAACCACATGGACTTCACCGGATCACACTACGCACAACCATATTAACCATATCTGAATCAACAACAAAATGTTCAGGAGGACGATGGAGGATGTGAGAACCAGGAGAGGAGCTGATATGGCATCATATCATCACTTGCTGGTCGCCAAGATTAAATTAAAACTTAAGAAGCACTAGACAATGGGGCGGACAACATCACAAAAGTTTAATATGACTTTTCTTTGGGATACTGACAAACAACAAATTCAAGATAGCCCTCAGCAACAAGTCCCAGGCCCTTCATGATCTACTCCATGGAGGGGGAACTACTATGAAGAGCAACTGGAAAGGAATAAAAGAGACAATCATTCCAACATGTCAGGAGGTTCTGGGCCACAAGAACCACCATCGCAAGGAATGGATCGCTGTTGATACACTGGATAAGATTGAAGAAAGGATGAACAAGAAAGCAGCAATCAATACCAGCCGAACAAGATCAGTAAAAGCCAAGGCACAAGCCGAATGCACAGAAGTAAAAAAGCAAGAGGAGCACCAGAACGGACAAACGTAAATATGTGGAAGATTTAGTAATGACAACGGAGAAGGTTGCAAGAGAAAGAAACATGAGACAATTGTATGATACAACAAAGAAACTCGCTGGAAATTACCGTAAGTCAGAAAGACCAGTGAAAAGCAGGGAAGGCAAGGTAATCACCAACATTGAAAAACAACGAAACAGGTGGATAGAACACTTCAAAGAACTCTTGAATCGACCAGCTCCACTGTACCTACCCGACATCGAAGTAGCACTCACAGACCTCCCAATCGATGCTGGTTCAACAACAATTGAAGAGATCAACATGGCCATCAGACAAACCAATAGCGGCAAAGCAGCGGGACCAGACAACATTCCGGCAGGGGTACTGAAAGCAGACGCAGCAACAACTGCAAAGATACTCTACATTCTCTTCAGTAAGATTTGGGATAGACAACAAGTACCAACGGAATGGAAAGAGGGACACCTGATCAAAATACCAAAGAGGGGCGGTCTCAGTAGGTGTGAGCATTACAGAGGCATCAGTCTTCTCTCATTACCAGGAAAAGTCTTCAACACGGTGTTGTTAAACAGAGTGAAGGACTCCGTTGACGCCCAACTTCGAGACCAACAGGCTGGATTCCGTAAGGATCGACCGTGTGCAGATGATTGTGGAACGATCAAGTGAATGGAATTCATCACTTTACATCAACTTCATTTACTACGAGAAAGCATTTGATAGTGTGGACAGGACAACACTATGGAGGCTTCTTCGACACTACCACGTGCCTCAAAAGATAGTCTATATTATACGAAATTCCTATTATGGATTAAACTGCAATGTCGTGCATGGAGGAAAACTCACTGACTCGATTGAGGTTAAGACTGGTATCAGGCAAGGTCGCTTACTCTCACCCTTTGTCTTTCTCCTGGTGATCGACTGGACCATGAAGACGTCAACATCTGCAGAGGAAACACGACATACAGTGGACAGCTATGATGCGGCTGGAAGATCTAGACTTCGCAGATGATCTTGGTCTTCCATCACACACGCAAAAACAAATGCAGGAAAAGACGGTCAGTGTAGCAGCAGCCTCAGAATCAGTAGGTCTCAATATAAACAAAAGGAAAAGCAAGATTCTCCGATACAGTATAGCATGCACGAATCAAATTACACTTGACGAAGAAGCTTTGGAGGATGTGAAAACCCTTACATATCTGGGCAGCATCATTTATGAACACGTTGGATCTGATGCAGACGTGTAGGCACGGATCAACAAAGCAAAAGCAGCATATTTACAACTGAAGAACATCTGAAACTCAAAACAATCGCCAACCAACACCAAGATCAGAATTTTCAATACATATGTCAAGAAAGTTCTACTGTATGTAGCGGAAACCTGGAGAACTACGGAAGCCATCATCCAGAAGATACAATTGTTTATTAACAGTTGTCTACACAAAATACTTCATATCCGTTGGCCAGACATTATCAGCAACATCCGACTGTGAGAGAGAACAAATCAGATTTCAGCAGAAGAATAAATCAGGAAGAAGCGCTGGAAGTGGATAGGACAGATATTGAGGGAATCACTCAACCGAGTCACAAGGCAAGCCCCCACATGGAATCCTGAAGGTCAAAGGAGAAGACCAGAGAACAGATCACGCCGAGAAAGGGAGACAGACATGAGAAGAATGAACAAAAGTTTGATAGAACTAGAAAGGAAGGTCGAGGACAGAGTGTGTTGGAGAATGCTGGTCGGCGGTCTATACTCCATTGGGAGTAGGTAAGTAAGTACTTGTACAATGTGTCGTAAAACCGATACACATTGACTTAGAATATGATCTGTCATTGCTAGACCTTGTTCTCACACACGACTGTGAAAATGTCGTCGACATTCAACACCTTCCCCCTCTAGTGAATAGTGACCTCATTGTACTTTCCTTTAAGTTCCGGACACATGGTATAGAATTTGCATCTGCTTCACCCTGTCTTAATATCTGGAGAGCTAATATTTCGGCAATCAGAGACTATACTGTCTCGATTGACTGGTCGGTCGATGCTGATGGATCAATCGAAGATGAATGGAATAAGTTTAAGGCTACATTCGAGTCCGTAACACAACCGTGTATCCCATGGTCAACACGTAAGCTGTCACATCGCCGTCCATGGACTAATAAGGAAACCCGGAAGTTGGGAAACACTTCTGGGACTTATTCTTGTTAACAGGGTAGGCATCACTTAAGTGCGAATATAAGAAAAATCTGGAATATACATAAAAATATCATAGTTAAATCTCGTACCACCTACAAACGACAGTTGGCATATGATAGCCGTACTTGTCCGAAGCAATTGTTTTCGTACGTTAAACGGCGAACAAAACGTAGTGATGGTATTCCCGCGTTACTGTTACACGAGAAGTCAGACTTACTAGCTGAATCTGATCTAGCAAAAGCTGAGACTTTTTCAAACCATTTTATTGAAGTTTACTCAATGTGTAGTGTTGCAACTGCTTGTCCCATTTACATCGATATACCGTCCATAGGATCTGTACAAGTGACTGAGGAAGCTATTCTTCCATTGATGACTAACCTCAAACCTTGTAGGATACCGGGCCTCGATAGGTTACATCCACGCTTGTTGTCGTCGCCTGCCGACATTATTTCAAGACCGCTCGCGACGCTCTTCAACATGTCCCTTTCACTCGCTCAACTCCCTAGAAGTTGGAAAGACGCTACAGTCAGTCATATATTTGAGGATGGTCAGAGACGGATCGTATCTAACTACCGGCCTGTCAGCCTGACCAGCATAGTCGTTAAGTTACTTGAAAAGATAATTCAGGTTAAGGTACTAAGTCACATAGATTCGTAGAATCTCTTAACTCTTGACCAACATGAGTTTCGTAACAAACATTCATGCTTAACTAACTTACTTATTGCGAGCGAGGATTGTACAGTAGCCCTTGATAACTGCCTGTCTGTCGACGTGATGTTCATAGATTTTGGCAAAGCGTTTGACAAGGTTCCACACTTAGGTCTTATGCATAAGCTCTCGAGCTTTGGAATAACAGGTGCAATACAGGAATGGATAGGAAACTTCTTATGTGACCGCAGACAGACTGATGGTCAATGGAACACTATCCGAAAGGAAACCGGTCAAAAGTGGAGTACCCCAAGGCACTATCTTAGGCCCTTTACTTTCCCTTCTATATGCAAATGAATTACCTCTATTACTCAAGTCATCAACATTATTGTTTGCAGATGATATCAAAATCTGGTGAACAATAAGAAGTGAGACTGATCGTTTTCATCTCCAAGCTGACTTAAACGAATTAGTTAGATGGGCTTATGATTGGGGCTTGGAAGTTAACTCCAGGAAGAGCGTGCTCATGCACATTGAACACGGTAATAGTTACAATAATATCATTGATGATACATCTCTTCCACGCGTTCAAAAACATAAAGACTTAGGAGTAATAATAAGTCATGACTTGGAAACAACTACACATTGCAACGCAGCTGCTTTCAAAGGTTATCGTGCGTTATGGTCATTTCGCCGAACATTCAAATGCTTTGACGAAATGTTTCAAATTTTATATCCCACCTACGCAAGACCACACTTAGAGTACTGTATCCAAGCAACTAGCCCATGTCTGACTAAGGATACTTACTCACTTAAGCGTGTTCAGAGTATGAGGACGAAAATAGTGAAGGGTCTTCCTAAACTCCCTTACGATGAGCGTTTAGAACGCCTAAACCTTTTTCCCTTGTCTTATCGTAGGACGTGAGGTGACCTCATACTGGCATTCAGTATCTTTAATTATGATTACGGTCTAAATATATCTTATCTTTTTGCTCTCTCCAGCACTGATAATCTCCGAGGTCATAGCAAGAAGGTTCAGAAACCGCGATCTAATAAACTAAAGGTGGGGTCCCGTTTTTCTCATAGAGTGTTCAATGACTGGAACGTCTTACCCGAACAAGTAGTATCAGCTCCATCAGTGAACATCTTCAAGGAGAAGCTAGACCTTCACTGGAAGGCAATCTGTTGGGATTAACACAGGTTCATCAACCTACTGATGATGCAACGGATATTCTAGTTTTACAACTAGATACCAGTAGCACCTTCTAAATTCGATTGTTCCCAGTCAGATAGAAATCAGAAGTCAGACGAGAAGAGGCAGGAAAGATATATTTGATTCGTTACCAATATATCGAGGACCTTTTCTATGAGCTGGCTAATGAAACGTAGGAGCTGTGTCCCACGCCGACTCGAAACGTGATCTGGTGCGGATGCATGACCGAAAGCCTTCAGTTAAACAAGTCCACTTAAACAACGTGGTCAGCATCCAATGTCGAACACTTAATGAGCTATTGATTTTGGGGAATTATTTACAGCTACAGATCACTCCCCTCCTAGTGAGGTAGTGATGCCCCTAAGACGTGACCAGCCAGAAGTTTAAACCCAACGAGTTTGTCGTTGGTAAACACTCTTCTGATAGCTTGCTTCGTTTAGCAGCGTCTGGTCGTCTTTCCTTAAACTATGGGACCAAAATGTACAACGTAGCAATAAAGAAATATAGTACAATGAAAATTTCGGTTCCTTGCGAAACTTCGTCGTTCTTTTCCAGCCGTCCTGGAAAAGAGGAAAAATAAAACGTGTGAGTGCATGTCGAAAATACACTCGTACTTGCGTAAGGACACAAGATGAGCGGAAAAAAATAAACTGATACACTTACAAACAGCGTAAAAGCGATCGGAAAAAAAGGTTTTCTTTTGGTTTTTTTCAATATATAAATATATATATATATACGCTCAAAAAAATGTTTTGTTTTTTTTTTTTGTTTTTTTTATATAAATAAAAAAATGAGCATATTAAAAAAAATTTATAATAAACTTTGAAAGGGTAATTCAAGATAAAGCTTATATCCTACGTGCAATATTCGTTAAGATGTTCTGGAAATCTTACTCGTCTTCCAGAACGCGTTGTTTTAGGTTTTTCTATCGACGTTGACGAAGTATCAAGTTGTGTGTCGGTTGTCGTGTAGGGTACTACGAGTGTAGTAGCTGTGTCGTTTGCTTGTACCGAAGGAAAATCGACGTAGCTAGGGTTTCCTTCTAGGTACGCAGCTTTGAGTCGATCGATACTGATGCTATCTTTCGTACCGTTCTTATCGACTACATAGTACTTAGGTTCGCGTTGAAGAACTTTGAAGGGTCCTTCGTATGCTGATTCGAGGGGTCGTCGATGTGAGTCTCGATGAACGAAGACGTGTGTACTATGTCGTAATTCGGGTTGAACGAAAACATCAGTTGATTGAGGTCGAGTGTGAGCAGGTTTAACTGAACGCATAGCGTTTGTAAGCCTACTCGTGTAAGAGTTTAGATCCATGTTCAATGAAGAAGCTGAAGGATCCACGAATTCTCCTGGGAGTCGGAGTGTCGTTCCGTAAACGAGTTGAGATGCCGTGTATCCAATGTCAGCTTTCACTGCATTGCGGATACCTAGCAAGACGAGTGGAAGAGCGTCTGTCCACTGTGAAACGTTTGAAGCTGATAATGAAGCTTTTAGTTGTCGATGAAAGCGTTCTACCAACCCATTTGCTTGTGGGTGGTAGGCGGTCGTTCGGAAGCGCGTGATTCCTAATAGTGAGGTCAGACAACGGAAAAGTCCAGATTCGAATTGGCGTCCGCGGTCTGTAGTGATTGTGGAAGGGCAGCCGAAATTTGCTACCCATCGTTCGACGAAAGCACGGGCCACGGTTTCAGCAGTAATGTCCTTAATCGGTACTGCTTCTGGCCATCGAGTGAAACGGTCTACGCATGTTAGGAGATATGGGTATCCGTTCGAGTCGGGTAAGGGTCCTACTAAATCTATATGGACGTGGTCGAAACGAGCGTCAGGGGTTTTGAAAGAGCCTAAGGGACATTTGTTGTGTCTGATCACCTTAGATTTCTGACAGCTTACACAGGAGCGTGCCCACTCCCTCACGTCTTTATTCATGCCAGGCCAACAAAAGCGTTCGGCTATAAGTTCGATTGTTGCACGAGCACCTGGATGAGAAAGATTGTGCAACGTATTGAAGACGTTGCGGCGATAATGTTTTGGTACAATTGGACGATCCCTACCTGTAGATGTGTCACAGAGTAAGGTTTCCTTACCTGTTCCCATCTGCTTAATACTTAGTTTTAGAGTTGTCGAGGATAACTCATGCTGAAGATCAATGTCTTCTTTTTGAAGCTGAGCGAGTTGAAGAAGGTCGATTCCTTGGAAACTGTTCAAGGAGCTAATTCGAGACAAGGCGTCTGCGACTACATTGTTTGCTCCAGAAATATGTTGTATGTCTGGAGTAAACTGCGAAATATAGTCGAGTTGTCGAGACTCTCGCGGTGAGTACTTGTCTGAAGATGAACTTAAAGAGAAGGTAAGAGGTTTGTGATCGGTAAAGAGCGTGAATTCTCTTCCTTCGATGGAATGTTGAAAATGCCGTACAGCACAATACATAGCTAGGAGTTCTCTACCGAACGTACTGTACCTAGATTCCGTGTCTAACAACCGTCTCGAGAAAAATCCTAAAGGTTGCCACGAGTTGTTAACCCATTGTTGTAAGACTGCTCCGATTGCTGAGTCGGATGCGTCTACGGCGATACTAATGGGCGCTTGACTGTCCTGATGAGCAAGCAAGGTTGCTTTAGCGATGTGTTCCTTAACTGTGGAAAATGCTTTACGGGTTATGTCGTCTAAACTAATTGATTTCGCATTTCCACGAAGCTGATCGGTTAACGGTTTCATTAGGGATGCGCATTTGGGTATGAACCGTCTATAGAAACTTACGAGTCCGTTAAAAATTCGTAAGTGCTTGATCGTGGTCGGTTCTGGGTAATCCAGAATGGCCGCCACTTTGCTCCTAAGGGGTCGGATGCCTTGGGCATCAATAGTGTGTCCTAAGAAGTCTAAGGAGTTAGTTGCGATTTGGCATTTCTGAATGTTGACAGTAATGCCATGCCTTTGGAGTCGATCGAAAACAATGTCCAGATGCTTGAGATGTGATTCTCTGTCCGGACTTGCTATTAGACAGTCATCAACATACGCATGTACGAAGTTGAGACCTCGGAAGACGTCGTCTATAAACCTTTGGAAGGTTTGAGCCGCATTTCTTAAACCAAAAGGCATTCGTAGAAATTCGTAAAGACCGAAGGGAGTGATGATGGCGGTTTTAGGAATGTCGTCAGGTGCCATCGGGATTTGGTTATAAGCTTTAACCAAGTCGATTTTCGAAAAAACAGTTGTACCTTTCAAGGTAGCTGTCAAATCGTGAATATGAGGCAGCGGGTAACGATCGGGAATGGTTTTAGCATTCAGACGCCGATAATCACCAGTTGGCCGCCAATCATTGCTGTCCTTTTTAGGGACCATGTGCAATGGGGATGCCCATGGACTATTCGATGGTCGAATTATCCCTAGGTCCATCATGTGGTCGAATTCGTTTTTAGCTAACCTAAGCTTCTCGGGAGCGAGTCTTCGGGCTTTCGAAAATACAGGTGGTCCTGTAGTCGAGATGTGATGTGTAACATTGCTGGTTACACAAGGTAATTTCGATTGCGATTGGCATATCCCGGGGTATTTGTCGAGTACTGCTTGGTACAAGGGGTCTATGGTGTGCTTAATCGTGACTGGGGATAACCTGCAACCAGAACAAGGAGTTACGCAAACGGATAACTTAGTGTTTCCGTCCATTAACCTTCGTGCGCGTGTGTCGATGAGTAGATTGTGGTGTTGTAACAGGTCTATACCAATGATTGGCATAGAGACATCTGCAACCACGAAAATCCAGTGTATGGGTTTGCGTAAACCCACGTTAAGGTAGACGTACCTTTTACCGTAAGTAGCGATCGGCTTTCCGTTTGCCGCCTGTAAACTTAAAACAGACTCGCGAAGTCTGTCGTCGGGATTTGCTGGAAGAACGCTAACTTCTGCGCCAGTGTCGACGAGGTAGCGAACTTTCGTAGTCACATCCGTGACATATAAGAGGCGGCTGTGTTCGCCGGCTACGGTTGCCGTTAACGCGTGCCGGCTGGGAAGTTTCCCGAACTGTTTTTCGTGTCACTCGATTTTGGGGTCGGATAATTACAAGGTTTCCTGCAGTTTCTGGAAAACTTACCGTACTGGTTATGATACCAGCACCAGTCGGGATTGTCTGTCTCTCGTGGTCGAGAGCCAGATCGCTTACGTGAGGCACTTCTACGCGGGGTTTTTGACCGACTACGGTCATTGCGAACTCTAAGATATCGTGTAAGCGTGTGACATAGTTCGGCCATGTCAGTCGAGGTCGATTGGGGTTTTTCTTTGATGGAAAAAACCTCGGCCTTAGAAGATCTAGTGATTTCCAAGATTCGATCGGCAGATGCAGCTAGTTCATCAATGGCATTGTTTTGAAATGAAACAAGCACTGCCTGCACCTGTTGAGGGAGTTTAGACAAGAAAAGTTGTCTAAATAGGCCATCATCGAAAGTTCGTTGGCCGATGACTTCTCTCATTCTAAGCAACATGTCCGTCGCAGAACCATGTTGCAAGTCGATATTGTTAAGGAGTTGGTCTAACCGTTGTCGATCAGTTAGGTCTCCTCGTTTTAAAATCGATAGCTTAAGCGATTCGTAAGGTTCGGAAACATCACTAGTGAACATACTAGGTGTTACGTACCTGTTAAACTCGCGCGGTAACGCCTTAACTACCGCGAGGAAACGTGTGCGCGAGTCCGTGATTCCGTGCATGCTAAAATCGGCTTCTGCATAGCAGAACCAGGACTCGATATTGTCGGGCCAAAATGGCGTTAACTGAATCGAAATAGGGGGAATAGACTTAAACTTAAGAACCTTAGGAGAGTGTTCCGTCATAGTAATATAGATATCGAAAAATGTCTAAGTAAAATATATCCGAGAAAAAAAATTCGCGAAAAAAGTATATCACAATATATAAAATTCCAATAAAGAATAACAATGAATAATAATATTCCAAAATGGAACAGACTCACAGTATATTGACTTGGTGTACCAGATCACGTCGGTCTCACCAATGATGATGCAACGGATATTCTAGTTTTACAACTAGATACCAGTAGCACCTTCTAAATTCGATTGTTCCCAGTCAGATAGAAATCAGAAGTCAGACGAGAAGAGGCAGGAAAGATATATTTGATTCGTTACCAATATATCGAGGACCTTTTCTATGAGCTGGCTAATGAAACGTAGGAGCTGTGTCCCACGCCGACTCGAAACGTGATCTGGTGCGGATGCATGACCGAAAGCCTTCAGTTAAACAAGTCCACTTAAACAACGTGGTCAGCATCCAATGTCGAACACTTAATGAGCTATTGATTTTGGGGAATTATTTACAGCTACACTACTATCCTTATTACTGAAGACTGAAACGAAGTATCTCGATGAAAACCGGATCCTTTCGGAAAAGCAGCATAGTTTTAGAACAGGTTACTCTTGTCTCACAAAGTTATTAGTCGCTCGTGAAAGCTGGTGCGCTCTTAAGGACCAAAAGTTACCTATAGACGTAGCTTACATCGATTTCAGCAAAGCTTTCGACAAAGTTCCGCACAACCGGCTGTTATATAGGCTAAGGAATGTCGGGATTGGAGGCAATCTATTGATGTGGATAAAAGACTTCCTAGTTAGGCGTCAACAAAGAGTAAGGGGAACTCCAAGCTGTCTAACTGGGAAACTGTGCTTAGTGGAGTTCCCCAGGGTACAGTTTTGGGGCCAGTGTTATTCCTCTTGTACGTAAATGACCTCCCTCGTCTACTATCGTCATCGGTCTTACTCTATGCTGACGATGTCAAGATATGGAGAGCGATACAAAGCAAGGGTGATAGCTTAGAAATTCAAAATGACCTGGAGAGATTATCTGAATGGTCCCAAACCTGGCAATTGCCGATAAATACTTCCAAGTGTATTGTGATGCATATTGGCCACCAGGGTACAGATACATACACGATAAATAACACTGAGTTACCTATTGTCCAGGCACACAATGACTTAGGCGTCATCGTTAGCCCGTTTCTACCGGGCAAAGTTTGTGTGTTTGTTCGCATTCTGGTCATTTATTGAGTCACGCTTGTCATTTGGCGGGACTTCTTGTCTAGTACATTCTCGTGGCTCACTGCCTTAGTGGTTGGTGAGATACGGTGTGAAAATGGGAGTAGTATTCAAGCTCATAGAAAACTGTTTGGGGTTAACGTGCCACAAACTAGGCATCATCACAAACATCAAGGTGATCCTTCCCCATCATTTCAACTGTCGCTGTTTTTGTCTCTATGATTTATGTTAAAGCCAGTTAATTAACATTTAACAGTATATCTGATGGGAACTGTGGAGAGATATACCAGGTAAATTTTGGCATTACTCTGATGAAACATCTTTCCCCGTCTGACACGAGATGTGCAATATGTTAACTGAATGTTATTACTTCTTTCTCCTACTTTTTAACTCTGTGGTTTTCCTTTCAGATCTGTGAATGTCAGTAACGCAAACCACGTTAATTTGATGTCTAATCGTTTTTGGCGATAGGCACTAGGTAAGCGCTAACATTATTTTGATGAAATATCTTTCCCCGTCTGAGACCAGATGTGTATTACAATTTCTGATAGCGATTATTTTTTGCACCTAGTGACTTATCCCTTCTTCATTTACAGTTATATTCGGAGACGATGAGTTCGGGCTCACTGAATCGCAAATACTATCTGACAATACTCCCAAAATCCTGGCCGGGTGAATTCTTTGGATGTCTTCCTAATCCATTGACTCTCTGAAATAACAGTCCTGCGTTATAAAAAAATCTGTCAGTAAAATGAATCACTGTTGGTTTTATTGTCTTGCTCATTTTTAATACAAATATTAACTTGAATGGTGTTTCTGTGGTTTTAATTATTGGGGACTTATCCTGTATATTCTTCACCCAATCAGTTAGTGTCTCAGCTTGCTAATAACACTGTCAGCCTAACAGTTTCTCGTACTGTTATACGATTTGAACCTGTCCATCAACTTCAGATTCTTCGCGTTGTTCACTGTATTATGAACTGCTTGGGCCTTCACTGATAGCACCGGTCGGTAAATGTCAGTAAATGCTTGGTTGTTTAGCTCCGCCGTATGTTGGTAAACACGTAATAGGCTCCAGTATCCAATAATCTCGGGTCGGTGATTCGAAGTGTTTTAGGTTTCAAAAAGGCATTTGGATGTTGCACCTAACCACCAATTGGGTGCAAAGTGGCCTTTAATGCTCGGTCGCAGTACTTTGTAGCATTGGCAAGATTGTCCTGGGGGGCTTGTGTGTCACTTGGGATTGTATTATGTATTCCAGAGCTGCCTAATATTTTGTGGAGGTGGACTTAATACCAACTAAACGGCAAGTACGAAGCTTGGTTTTTACTTTACGACAGCGTTAACCGGTCGAATGATTACTTATTCTAAATTTGAGCTTTCCATGGTCTCGGCAGCTTGTGCCTGTTGTAAATATCCCGGTTGCTTAATCAGCGTCTCATGAGTTATTGGTAACTTAAAGATGGCTCTTGATCTGAAAACCTTGGAGTATTGGTTTGCAAACCGCCCTAAAAGTGTGTCACTGAACTAAAGTAGGAATTGGTGACGCGACTCCGTTAGTATTCTTAAACTGAAAATACTTGAGACCCTGCCTACTTATATGGTGTACTTCCAGAATCTTGTAGATGAAGTGACACGGTCGAGGGTACTTCCTCCGCAGTACGTTGTCAACTAAGTTTTCAAAGTGCAATAGGTATACTGATGCGTTGTATGCTCACCCCTTAATTGGTAGAGGGATGTCTCGTCCACGCCCAAAGTGATGCAAGTTGGCTTAAGCCGAATGAGCTTTTTGAATCTGTCAGACTTCAACCCATTAGGGCTGACAAGATAAGTGAACATATCGGTGCGTTTGACTTGAAGTGTTCGAGTGAAGAGCCTGCACAATGTTTATGTACTTCTGAGGTATGCATTGCAACGGCTGATACTGCTACAGAGCTAGTTGGACATCAGAGTCAACTGCTGCTTTTAAGTAGAGAAAAACCATTGTCGGACGCTGATAAGCATGCCTGTGTTCTAAAACTTGACGTGTAGTGAATATGTGGTCGATACAGCCACGACCAAGTATGAAGCCAGCCTGATTTTCCCGTGTTTACTATGTTAGTCGAACTAATCCCTCTATGTTCACTTATTATTACTTGTTTGAATCTCCCCATTGATGTTTAGGACTGCAACTGATCAGTCTGACGAGTCTCAAATAGGTTGAAACGCGCGTCCTAGATCCCACTGCTAGCCACTATTCATCTTTACTTATAATCCCTCTGGTTGTCACAGGATGATTTTGACATCTTATATATTGGGACACAGAGATTGTGACCAGTCGGATGAGAATACGTCCAACTCCCAGATGTTAGCTAAAATATTCAACCTAATCGCTAAAATTGGACCACCATAATTAAAGACTTCTGGAGCCGACCCACCTGCTCTTCCTCGTTTCACATTAGCTACAGCCTTTTGAACTTCAGCTAGAGTTGGGGAACCTAGTTCAATGTTACATTTAGACTGTCTGGGAATGGTGGGTAACTGTAGAGCAGCTGAAGGCCAGCTAAACTGTTCCGCCCATCGTTCTAAGCGTCTGGGCTGAGAGTAGATAAAAGTGCCGTCTTTTTCCGAGATTGTCTCACTTGAAATTGACTTCTTAATTCCAGTTTCTTTTATTAGTCTGAATAGTTGCCTGGTGGTGCCTACAGCCACTGCCTTTTCCACATTTTACTTACGTTGCCCACCCCTGCTCACGATCGTTCCTTAGACTTTTGATTAACCTAAATCTGATTTGTTTTCGCTCTTCGTCGTGTTCAGAGCCTGATGGGATGAGTTTACATGAATCCATCAGTGAAATAGACCTAGAAGAAATTCATTGGATTTTTGTAACCCTTTGGGTTTAAATTGCTAGATGTTACTGCTGTTTCCACAGCTGTTCGTATATCTTTCCAAGCAACATCTGAGTCAGCCTCGTTTACAGAACTGCCTAAAGGTGAACTCAGTTGTTCCTGGAACTTACTTTTGGCTTTAAAAAACTATAAGATTATGTAACGAAAGCGCTCAGAAAATTGGAAAATAGGGAGTATATTTGGAAAGTTCTCACCGATTAATCAATGTAAAATAAACTGATACAACAATAACCGTATCGAAATATACTTCATACTTTACTCTAGGTGCTAAGTGGATTCACGACTACCAGTCTTTATCCTTCTCACTTGAGTGGGGTTATATATATGCATATATAACCGTATGTGGTTTCTGTATATAACAAGGTCCACACCTAATCGGCAGAAAGTGGTACAATTGATAAGTTAGCAACTTAATTAGAAGATATATTTTTGAGTTTCAAGTACTAATACCATGCTACTTTACAACCGCGGATTGCCAGTGTAACGAATATAGTGATTCCTTCATGGATTCAGTAAAAAGAATTGTTTTGGCTTCCAGAGAACTCCAACAGAGGCTCATAAAGAGCCCCAACCAATCAGCGATTAGTTAGAAGCTATGTTACTAAAATAACGAGACCCTGATTGGCTGATTAACACACTGTTACTATGTAAACTCAAGGTCTCTTAATTACTATAAAATCCCTGTACTGTCTGTACATAAATGAACCTTGCAGTAAAGTGTTTCTCTCATACTCGTGTCTTCTTACTAGTGTTCAAGTCGCTGAATAGTTCTAGCCTGGGGTTATCAGAATAGCTTACGATCTGAATATAGCGTTCAACCTACAAGACGTAGCAAGAAGCTTGGATTTGTAACCACTTACATCCTATACGTAAACTTTTGAGCTGATGGGAAAAGCATATCTAAGTTGACAAGTAAATATAAGTATGGACTTAAGAAAGTGGAATCTTTACAGTAATTTGAAGTCATAGGTGAGTGCCATAAGATGTCAGCCATCTTTACAATAGATACACTGAACCCCAAAGTGATAACATTTTCAAGATTTCTGATTTTCTTCTAGTCCCCCACACACTTTATGAGAATTCGATGACGAACAAATCCAGAAAGAATTTTACTCTATTATTCTTGCTGTTTTCAACTTATTTACTAGTCGCCACATGGTTGGCATTCGAAGTCCATCATTAATAGCAAGACGTAAATTGGTGTTTTTCAATTCTAGTCTATGCAGCATAATGGTCAATATGCTACAGGATTGAAGCAGGATAAAGGTAGAGAAACCAGAGCTTTTTTTATGAGAATAATTAGCCAGCCGTGAGGAATTTCGACGTGATTTAAGAACTTAGAAAGTCCAACGAACTATCAGTGTTCACATAGACTATAAATTTATTTCTTAAGAGTGTTATCTTTAGAGATTGAGTTTCAATCCAGTTGGCCTCACGGTAATTTCTAAATAAGAACGAGAACTAATTCGAACTTGACAATACGGTCACTGCAGCATAAAATGTTTACACAATTATACCCAAAATGATGAAACTCAAGGAGAATACAAGAGTTAAGGAAAAGTTTGATATTTAAAAAAATTAGAGAAGTTAAGGTTAAGATGGAACACTTATTAATATGTAATGACTTTGGAACAAATAACAAAACTGTCAAACTAAAAGGGATAACAACCAGTCAGATATAAGAAAACCTTACTACGGAGAAATTCACTGAGAAATATTGGGAATATCCTTACTACCTAGAACTATCCGTTATCTGGTGTGATATTTAGTGATCAGTTGTGAAAACTCATGAGACAAGGTGTTTGCAGAGCTCAGTGATACAACTAAAGATTATCCAACTGATAAACACCTCAGTTTCAGTCGAAACTATTCAAGCCATGAACCGAGAACCTTTGTTACATTGATAAGTACGATAAACTTCATAGGTGTTATTTAATGTTATTAACAATTAGTTAGAGATTTTCGTTAGATTTTAAGAACAATCCTAATGGTTTTGAGTAATGTCAGTTAACAGAATATCAACTGAACGAACTTAGATAAGCGTCACAGCTCTACTACACAGTGTATTTGGAAAATAGATAAATCTAACAATACGAAGTAGGAATGGATAGCAGGTAAGGAAATAATCCATATATATTATTGTGGGCACAGTAAGAACAGTAGAATTCCTTGTAATTTAAAATTTGAACATCACCCGGAACCACTAAAAAGCAACGACATGATGCTGCATGTACGAACCATAAGTTTATAAACGTCTAACGTCTTCCTGGGAGGAATAGGATTGACTGGTTGACTTACGATATTTATTGCCATAATTATTTAGCAAACAATGATCGACTTGTTCAAATCATGTAGTTAACAAATTCGCCATAAGTTAATGATTAGAAACTGGAATTTCCTTAGGTTTTATGTAGTCTTACAAATGTTTCACTGAACGTAACTGAAGTTACATTTTCCGCGTGGGGTCGACGGATAAAAAACAATTATTTCGCTTCAATTAGGCTGAATATTCGTACACAACACAAACTAAACGTAACTAAGCACTTCGTTAAAAACAAACCTACATCCCTGTGCAAAGTGTGATTTAGTGATTAACACTTCCGAATTTCAGCCATTAATTAAGCAAGAGGTTCGAGCCTAATTCCCACCTGCCACTGTTTGGCCAATGGGGTATTATCACTAGTTCTTACACACTTAAAGTGTGCCTCCAAGCCAAGAGCATAAATCTGTATCCAGGAATGAGTTGGCAACGATCCTTTGCGGGGCTAACAAAAGAATAATATATCCAATTATTCAAAACTACAAAAAAGCAACGATAATTAGAAAATTTATCTTTTCTGATTATTCATTATTTGATTTTTCAATATTTTCATTACAGCACAAAGAATCTGGTAGTACAGACTCTGAATAACTTGCATGCCACTTATTAACTGGATAGGAAATAATCGATCGGTGATTACATAATGCACAAGATAGATGAATATGCCGTTTTCTCACTCTTACTTTACCCCACAATTGTAATGGAACTAAACATTTAGTACATAATGATCGACGTATAGCAAAGGATAATCGTGTCTGCGATTTTTTACCAAGAATTTGTAGATTTTGTGAAGTTGTACGGCATAGCAATGCTGTAAATGCTTCATTTTGTAATGTTGGTTTTAAATTCATGAATAAAGATATTTGTTGATATAATAAATTCATATGATGATGAATAGGTGAAAAATGTGTGACATTATTGGTTGAATATTTCTTCTTTGTCATCGTTCAAGTGAACAGCTATAAAACGTATTTGAAGCTGACAACTGTCGATCTTCTGGTTAGTGGTACGTTATCTAAAAATTGGTCAACAGAAAAACCAGTATGATCTAGATCTAATCACATAAAATTATTCAAAACGTTTGTGAATCAAAATATTTATTTACAGATAAAAGTTGCGCATAGAGCTAGCTTTATTTTTGTCAGTTAATCCAATCACGTTTGGTTTGTTTATCTTCTTCAAATAAGCTACTAGATGTCTGTATAATATTTTCTAAACAAATCATATTTTCATAGTTGAAATCATGAGTCAATTGAAACTAGGCCACCATGGAAAACCTGGAAGCACTGGACGGCCATTTTGTCCTATTATGGAACTCCTCAGCAGTGCGCATCCACGATCCCACCCCGTGAGATTCGAACCCAGGACCTGCCAGCTTCGCGTCTGAGCACTTAGCCGATAGACCACTGAGCCGGCATCCAACGGTGTTAGTGTCTAACTTCAACTGATCCACGAAGTTGAGCAACCGTTCGTCATATTTGCTGAACTTTGTCGTAAGACGCTAAACGATAATAAGGAATAAGTTCGTTAATCAGAATTCTAAATTTTTGCCTCGATTCTGTTATTCTGATTGAAGCCTAGATTCCTCTTAGCCCTGAGCAATCATACGTTCTGACCGGCATAATTAACCTTGAGCTAACGTTAGTTATATTCCTGTAATTAACTTCCCCAAAAACTTTCTTAACCACTATAATTGTGTCCGAAGAGAGTTATGCAATCCAGCTTTCCTTATTATTATATATTAATCGTCCAGCCCAAAATCACTTATCTCAAACACTTATTAGATTATGTAGACAAATTATCAAACGGCGAAGCATATCAAACGAGAAATTGTACTTTAGAAAAACAGCCGCATCATAAATAGGAACAAAACAAACGGTTTGTAGTTAGTCAGCAATAACTAAGGAATATTAAAAACAAAAACAATAGTTAACAGATTCGCTGGAAGCTTATGATAATGGGGATATAGAAATAAAATAATAGTTATCTAATAAAACAGTGAAAATACAAAACAATAATGATAATAACCACAAAAAGAGCTCCAAAGTCCCAAAATTTCTAATATTCGTTCTGTAATAACATTTGGTAATCGCTTTACAAACCAGAAGCTATTTTTAGGCTATCGTGGTGTTAAAATATCAAAAGTACGATTGTCCCTTAAGAATTTTCAGAGTTCATGTTCTTTGGATATCCACTCATTAGGATGCTATAATTTCGGTGTACATACAACATCTCGCTGAGTGGGAATACAGTTGTATTATTTAAGTAAACGTCGACAAATATATTTAGTGTACTGAAAGTATACGAACTTTTACTAAAACACACTAGTCAGTCAGCTACAACGTAGGACCAGGTAATTTTTGTGTTAGCTCCGTACTTGTTGGGACCTTACCTCCGGAGACGGATATCCGTGGGAGAAGGCGAGGTGTGCATTTTCAAGTTCGACCGTTTCTAATCCCACCCCTTCCTGTGGGAAGACAGCATCGCTGTTATGCTGGTTGCTTCAGGGAAACACCTTACTGCCGTCACACCTCTGTACAGTCAGCAATACGACTTCGATACACGCTTCGTGTATCTGGAAGCCCTGATGCTGCTTCCCGTGGCCTCGCTGGAGTAGGTATAGCATTAAGTCCTAGGGCAGAACTAGCTCTTTTAGACTGGATCCCAGTAGACAGTCGTCTATGCGCTGTCCGACTAAACGGTTCAGTAAGGACCCGGAAAGATAGGGAAACTCGTCGTTGCCTCTTCGTCGTCTCTGCCTACTCTCCCACTGACTGCAGCTCAGACGATATAAAAGATGAGTTCTACAGGAAACTTTCTGACCTTCTCCGAAAAGCTAGGCGTTCTGATGTAGTAATAGTAGCAGGTGACTTTAATGCTCAAGTAGGTAAACTAAGTGAAAGGGAAAGACACCTGGGTGGATCTTATGGTGTCATGGCGAAAAGAACAGATAATGGCGACCGTCTGTTGCAGCTATGCTCAAATAACCGCCTATTTCTTGCAAATACTAACTTTAAGCATAAGGAAAAACATCTTTTGACATGGCGACCCCCGAATTCGTCCCAACGTTGGACCCAATTAGATCACATCGCTATCAGCCACCGATGGAGGGGCTCGATAGAAGACTGTCGCTCATTCTGGGGCACATGTTTAGATTCAGATCATGCTCTAGTGCGAGCACGTATCTGTCTGCGTCTTACTGGTCGTAGGAAAGACACTGCAGGGAAGCCTCTAAGGGTTCTACTTAATGATAGGCAAGCTAAGAATATATTTCAGGAACAACTAGAAAAACAGTTAGGCAGCCATGTAAGTTGTGTCCACCCCGAAGCAGCGTGGAATGACATCCGAAAAGCTGTGGAAACAGCAGTGATATCCGCTAGTAAGGTAAACCATAAGGTTAGGGAGAAACAATGGATCTCGGCAGCATCTACCGCACTGATAGATGCTCGAAAACTCATCCCACCTGGCTCTGAACATAACGAAGAGCGGAGTCAACTTAAGCGCAGGCTTATAAGAAGCCTACGTAATGATCGTGAACAGTGGTGGGTAGCGAAAGCAAGAGAGATGGAAAAGGCAGCGGCAATAGGTAACAGTAGGCAGCTATTCAGACTCGTTAAAGAAACCGGTATTAGGAACCCGAATATCAGTGAAACCATCTCAGATAAAGATGGGCATATTATTCGTTCTCAATCCAGGAGATTGGATCGATGGGCAGAACACTTTAGGGATCAGTTCAACTGGCCTTCAGCCACACTTCAATTACCCACGATCCCCAGTCGTCCTGAATGGCAAATTGATGTAAGTCCTCCAACCCTCTGCGAGGTTGCAAAAGCTATAGGAAATCTGAAGCGAGGGAGAGCCGCAGGCCCTGACAGGTTGACCCCTGAGATTTTTAAGGATGGTGGTCTAGTACTAGCAGTGAGATTGACTGAGGTCTTAGGTAGAATCTGGGAACTGGACGTAATTCCATCTGACTGGTCCCAATCACTGATTGTGCCAGTCTATAAGAAAGGACAAAAGTCCTCCTGTGACAATCACAGAGGGATCAGTTTGACTAATATAATGTCTAAAATATTAGCTTCAATAATACTAGGTCGCCTAACCAAAGCTCGTGAAGAGCAGACTAGAGAAAACCAGGCTGGTTTTCGACCTGGACGTGGTTGCATAGACCAGATATTCACCCTACGTCAGGTCCTAGAACATAGACACAAATTCAGACGTCCCACAATAGTAGTATTTTTTGACCTTAAGGCGGCATTTGACTCCGTTGATCGTGAGGTTCTATGGCAGTGTTTGTCACTGAAAGGAGTACCAAAGAAGTACATTAACCTCATAAAGGCTCTCTACTCGAACACAACTGGTCGAGTTAGAGCCTATGGCGAACTGTCATCAGAAATGATTACCTCAAGTGGCGTTCGTCAGGGCTGTCCGCTTTCCCCATTCTTGTTTAACTTTGTCATTGACATACTTTTAGAGATAGCACTTTCATCAGCTAAACCTCCAGGAGTTGAACTTTTACCGGGAGGCTCACTTGTTGACTTAGAATACGCCGACGACATAGTTTTACTCGGTGAAGACGCTGACAACATGCAGAGTCTTCTGACCACTATAAGCAACTATGCAGGCATGTTCGGAATGCGATTCTCTCCCTCGAAGTGCAAAATGTTACTTCAGGATTGGGTTGCAGCGACACCTGAACTAATGATAGGGAGTGAAGTAGTTGAGCGTGTAGACCACTTCACTTATCTTGGGAGTCTCATCAGCCCTTGTGGTCTGGTATGTGACGAAATCTCAGCACGGATACAGAAGGCTCGTCTAGCTTTCGCCAACTTGCGTCATTTATGGCGTAGGCGAGATATCCGTCTAGCAACCAAAGGACGGGTTTACTGTGCAGCAGTTCGCTCCGTTCTACTTTATGGCAGTGAAACATGGCCAATAAGAGTAGAGGATATTCGTAGGCTACTAGTGTTCGATCATAGGTGTCTTCGAAGCATTGCTCGTATATCCTGGGACCACCGGGTAAGTAATGCAGTTGTTAGGAAACGAGTACTAGGTAGGGATGGCAAATCGATTGATGAAGTAGTGAAACTTCATCAGTTGAGATGGCTGGGACATGTGTTACGTATGCCCGACCACCGACTGCCCCGACGTGCAATGTTTCATGGTGTAGGAGTAGGTTGGAAGAAAGCTAGGGGTGGCCAGACCAAAACGTGGCACAAATCAATGAAGTCACTGACAAGTGGACTGGGCCATGTTGGTAGGTGTAGACTACCTGGTTGGGATTCGCGAGATGATAGCAATCGATGGTTAGAGACCTTGAATGACATGGCTCAAAATCGTTTGCAATGGTGAAGGTGCATCCACTCTTTGTGTTCTACCAAATTCTAATCTTCTGAATTCCTCATGTCTTTATCTTTTTCTCTTTCCAAATTTATTTCACTGTACTATACTCCTTCAATAATTTCCTCAAACCCTAATCTTTTGGATTTCTGATTATACTCCTACTACTTCTACCACTATGGGATTTTAATCGACAACTGCATCTCTGTGCTAATGTGGTATGGCAACTCGAACTGATGTACGTACGTACGAAGTTCTACGTTGTGACTGACTGACTGACTGACGACTTCGCCTTCGAAACTTGGGTTTGTTGCTTTTAGTCTTACCACTCTTCAACCGACCTGTCTGGCATGGTAGGACCTTGAGGAACGATTTTTCCAGCCAATATAGCTAGATTGGTTCATCACGATAGGCAAGCCCGACCACCACGTCAAGGTAGCAGGAACGGTCGGGAAACACACTAGTCATATCTATTGGTGAAATATCTGCGACTGTAGAACACCAGAACTAGTCGGAAAACACCATAAGTATTAAAAGTATATGATCATATTGTTGATCAAGACAAGCATCAAACAGATCATTCATTTGACACATAACAAAGTAACAAACGCGCCAATATTGAAAATGGTAAATTTAAGTAAATACAGTAATTTCCTCAAAATATGCTACCCTTTTTCTGAATATATTTGATGCTTCATACATAATAATCGTAGTGGTGCATAATCAGATAATTAATATATCTGTGAGGATTGATATTCTAATTATGCTTAATTAGAGCGTGTTTATAAATAACCAGTAGTTTGAGTTGTATATTCTTACATGGAAACTTGAGTCGGTGTTGAAAAAAACACAAAATCACAGTTGCCTGTTTAATTGCTCCACTATATAAACTATATTACTATTGTTTATTTGAACACACAACATTGGTACAAAGGGGCGCCGAATACATATGCACTACATAAGTCACTTGATTTATGTGTGGGCTATGATACTGCCCAGGTACCCGAACCGAAGCAGGTGGTTTTCTTAGGGGGCCACACCCGGAGCCTTCGACCTAAAGGTCTTGTCCACAAGGCAGTAGAGCAATGTCAGGAGATGCAGTCTCATGGTAGCCAGTGACCAATAATAGGTTTATACGCCATTTGTTCGTTCAGGATGCTGGAACCCATGTGTATTATTAGTATGAAATTGTAGTTTTCCAACTCTCTTAGGTGGATCCTCTGTGTCTATCAACCTGGTTAAAACATCGGACATTTGATTTCCGTCCTCTCAAGTTTGTAGACAACACCCCGTCCGCGAGAAGGTAGTGAGTAGGACTCTCCTGTCAGTGGCTGTATACGCGTTACATGTGAAAGCATTTCGAGAGGGAGAGCTGACTCCCCCCACCCTCGGCCGTACCAGGGAATTTGAAGGAATCACAAGAGATAAAGCGGACTCTCAACTCCAATTGAATTAAGCAATTATGGGAAGTTCACATTATAAAGTTTAAACCAAATACAGGAAAATGCCCAGGTCCGAATTTTCGTTCAGAATTTTCTAAGGTCTGTGACTTTCTGACAAGAAAAAACACATTTCCACTGATTCTGGAAAAATTTAAAGAGTTTATTCGGGAAACTTCCGGAGTTTTTTACGCCAAATCTTCATAGTTAACACTCAATTTTCCCATTAGTTCCCACAGATACCATGTTTCTTTCACCATCTCCACCCTTACTATCTAGTGATTATCTATAAAAGTGTATTCAATATTGATCACTAGAATTCTGTATTATTACAAATAGAAGACTGATGTAGTATGACTTGTAATATTCAATTGATCAAACAAAAATTAAGAAAAATCCCTATATGTGTTTACGAATAGGAGTTTAAAAAGGTCGGATAATGATTAATTTGACTTCGCTGCGTCCATGGTATTCTGAAACCATAAAAGCGAATCAGAAGGTGAATCGATGATATTCAAAAATTATCAATACATCTCAAAATGAGTGAGTTTAAAATGGAGTATAATATACGTAACTAAACCATTCACTAGTCCCTTGGGTATGAGAAGCACATCATGCGTAAGGGTGATAACCATAGTATCAAGTCAAGTATGGAGAAAGGTACTAAACACGAATTGTGCCATGAGCAAAAACTAAGATGTCCATGAACAATCAATAGACAACTGCGACTTCATGAGGGTGTAAATGGTGGAAGAGGCATGATATCTGAGGAAAATATAGTCAATATATTGACAAAAACTAAGGGTTAATTAGGGAGATTTGGAGTAAAAAAGTAGAAGTGAGTAGAAACAAGAATATTCTTAAGTATATTTACGGTATTTATCAAGATTATAGTTCATGGACAACTTTTGAACGTCTTCAAAGTTAACATTAGAAATTTAGAATGAGCACCAAGCTTAAAATATTCATAAAAATGTGTGAGAAATTACTTTCAAACGTTCAAATATGGAATAAGAGTTAGGATTATTGCGAAACTATAATATAAGGACGAACCAACCGGATATAAGATAACGAGTCTTGGATTTTGACGCGAAATTCACCCATACATTAGGCTAGGTAGGGTGTCAGTTAGTGATGAAAACCCCGAATCAAATTGCTAACCCTAACTGTCAACTGTTACTCATAATTCTGATCCCTTACACTGGTTAATAACCCTCGTTTAGTCCTAGTTAGCAGGTGGACATTCTCAAGGTCACTTTAGAGTCCCTCAAAATCGTACATAAATTTTAGTATCACCGGAATTTTTATGACAAACAGACAACGCCTGTAGCGCGGGAGTGCTCGCCATCTATAAGGATGAATGGTGGTATTGCTTAGATTCAATCAGCTCACCTTATATGTGATTGGCTCGTCCACAAGTTATAGCATCGCAACGTCACTTTGAAAGATGCGCCTAGCAGTCTCATTTAATTAACGCGGTACTCACGTGTTTGATTACATATCATCGGAACATAAAGCAACCTGATTGTCAATAGACTATGTCTCGTAATACTGAGGTTGATATACCATGCATCCTGCATAATAATAGTTTTATATATGACCCAAAAACTATAGCAGACCTTTTCAGTGATAATTTTGCAAATGGCAAAGAATCCATAAATGGCTCTGTTTCTAGAGTTATATGCATGACTGGTAACTCAATTAAATCTATCTCCTTCACATGTCTGAAAATTAGTAAGGTTATAAATAACCTCAAGGTTTCGAAAGGTCACGGAGCGGACGGGATTTCATCATTTCTTTACATATATGGTGGTCCAGATATCCCACTTCTTCTCCTTAAGCTGTTTACTCTCTCTATGGAATCAGGCTCTTATCCTGACCGTTGGAAAACCGCGTACATCATACCACGTTACAAATCCGGAGATAAGACTGACATAAACAACTATCGGCCAATAAATATTACTCCAGTTATCTCTAAGATTATGGAAAAAATTATTAGTGACGAACTATCCAACTATTTATTGACTGAACATTTTATTGATGATTCGCAACATGGATTTCTTAAAAATCGATCCTGTATGACATGTCATTTTGACTTCTTTAATTTAGTCTATTCGCTTCGTAGCCAAGGATATCTAGTATTAGTGCTATACCTGGACATTTCTAAGGCCTTCGACATGGTCAACCACAAACTTATTATAGGTAAACTCGCATCTTATGGGGTCCAAAACCCGTTACTAGCCTGGTTTGATTCCTTTCTCAGCAATCGACATCAAATAGTTAAAATCAACTCTTCATTGTCGAATGCAGTCCCTGTTAGAAGTGGGGTAATTCAAGGTAGTGTCTTAGGTCCTTTGCTCTTTTTAGTTTTCATTAATGATATTTGTGAGTGTTTTAGTGTGGGTAAGTCCCTTTTGTTTGCAGACGATCTTAAGGTGGTGTACTCATTTTCTCCACATGAGCTGAGCAATATTCAAAATTGTATCAGCTCGGAGCTTAACAATGTAGCACAGTGGTGCTCGAAATGGCAACTGGAGCTTAATACAGATAAATGTGGTTGGTTATGCTTCGGTGATACATCACTCAACCTCGATCTTGCCATAAATAGTGAAATGTTATCTAGGTTACACACAGTAATAGATCTAGGACTTAGGTACTCCGACGACTTGTCGTTTACTGAACAGATAATGAAACAAACGTCCAAGTCTCAACGCCTTATAGGTTACATAACTCGAAACCTTCATGACAGCGAATCTCGTATATTAATGTACAAAGTCTGTGTTCGACCACTCCTCGAATACTGCGCGTTTCTCCTTAGTAGCACGCGCATAAAGGATAAATTAAGACTGGAATCAGTACAGAGACGATTTACTCTTCGTACTCTTGGAACTGATAGTGTCTTGACATATAATTCTAGGTGTAATAAACTAGGGTTTGACTCTTTATGGATGAGGAGACTCAAACTTAACCTTATCTTCTTTTTCAAAATACTTAACAAACTCTCCTTCACATCCAGCCAGGCGATTCAATATGCTAAAGCCTCACATTACGACATTCGTAACTCCTTGTCTTTAGCGAAACAAACATATTCTAGATCTTCTCTCTATATGAATTACTTTACCTGTAAGTTTTCTAGGCTCTGGAATAATTTACCTCAAACTATACGTATGTTAAACTCTCTCCCATTGTTTGTTCGCTCAATTAATGCCTTTTGCTCCTCTGAAAATGCATTAAATGCTCTAGCGCCTGCAAGTGTATCTTACTCCACAAGTGAGATTATCGGAACTTTAAATGTTTAACCTCTTACTTGCTATCATTGTTTTATTGTTCCGTGCTCTTTGCTTTAATCTTACCTTCTCTAGTTGTAGATAATTACCAATAATTCGCTTTGGCGCTAGAAATAATCTTACAGAACATCAGGCTATCCACTTAATAAAAAATGACAAGTTCCCTGGTGTTGCATTGGCTTGCCGTGACATATGCCATATTTAAACTATTTATCAATTACAAAACCAGCGAACATAAAACTTTCTTATATTTCATGTTTGTTCTCCACATTAAATGTTGATTTTTATAAAAATCTGATCATGCATGTAAACTGGTGTGAATTCTGTAAATATTATTTTCAGAATATATGTATATATATTATTATTATTATTAAAAAGACATACTTGATAACCACATGTTTTGATCCAGACTGTTTTTTTTCATTTCTGTGACTCCCTTTTTTGCTTTTCGTCGTGAGTGGCTGGGATTATCTGTCAGTATATACAGTACCACCATCTTATGTTAAGTACGTTCCAAATAGTACTTAGTCTTTACAGCAATATAAATTATTGTCATGACCAATGGTCACCTGTACTCTTATCTTTGCCACTCATATTTGACAGCTGCAGATCAAATTGAAGTCAGGTAAATGGTCACATTAAAGTGATGGCCCCGATGTGATTCGAACACGCATAATTAACATAGGCTTGTTTTGTAATCATTTTTTGTTATTACTCACACTGTCTACGGGATAGAGGGCTATGTAGTGGTTGATACTGTGTCAAACCCACATAGGCTATTCTAGTTTCTGGACACACTCATTTATTCGTTCTTCTAGAGTCACATTTTTACCTTGTCATTTATTGACTTATTAGTACTAACTGGTTTTACATGATCATATGCATGTTAATTGCTAGCTCTATTCATTGAGTGTCTGTAATTTATTTTACTCTGGTTATAAATATTCAGTCACGCTTGGTCAAAACGAGTGGGCTCACTCTCCTTCTCCACTTCGAGTCATTTTATTTCTCTTCGCTCTCTCCTCTTTGCTTCCTTTCCTTCGTTCCCCTGATTGACTGTTCGAATCAATAAGTGCACGAAGTATGAGTATCCACACTTCATTCTCGTATTTGACTTATTTTAATTCCGTTATTTACCAACGCTACATATGTCGACAACTATATACGAGGGTTTGAGACATGTATATTCCGACAACACTCAGTAAACGATCCAATTGGAGCCAGATAGGAAACCAAACTAAATAGCTGAAAGAATTCGAGTATATACATATATAGGAGCATATATTTGATTTTAGTGACTAGTCCTCGAGTAAATAAAGTTGTTTATGTACCCGACGTCTAATCCCTTTTTTAGATGGAACCAAACAGTTGGTTTCTGGACGTTTTCGATCACTTTAACTGGGTTGCCATAACTCTATTGTTGCTAGTAGTGACCAGTGCATCGAATGATGCAGACGTTTACTGTGGAAAGAAATAAAAAACTTTTCCCACATAAATAAAGACTTAAGAGTTCCCAATTGCTGGACATTCGTACTATACATTGTGGAATTCAACTCAGTTTGATTTGAACGTTTTTACCAATACAGTTGGTTCGGCTGCAATTATTCTCCTTCGTGTTGTAATTGAGATCCAAGTATATTCACGATGCTCAAAACTGCTTCTATCGTTTATAAATCCGGAGCTCGTGTAGGTTTTGTCCCTAACAGATACATTTTCTTAAAATCAGGAAATACCAATCTTTGTTGTATTCCATTGAACTAAGCCTGGTCAAGTGGATAGAATGTTATCAATAAAAGCTAACAACAGTAAAACATGTATGCCAGGAAATCATCTGGTCAACATTAACTCATCATGAAGATGTTGAATACTGAATAGAAGGTAATACAAACTTTATTTTGAATTGATCAGTGGTATTTGTATGAATAAACTGTTCGAGAGAATTGTTTGGTTTCAGAGGCAGTGAGGTAACTTTGAATCCTATCCAGATTTTTGAATGCTTGATACGATTTTCCTGCTTAACTTTTATTCCCAACTTCTGATTTATTACTAACAATTCATTTGAGACAGTGGGCGTAACATTAAGAATTGGTTAAGGGAATTTGGAGGACCCTTATGTTGTTTAAGCATGCCATGTATCGGGTTTTCTCACTTCCCATAATCGCTGAGTATGAAGCCACTTAGAAAGCTATCTTTTTTATTTAGGCTGAGCTCAAGGATAAATAAGGAATATATTGTGGCTTCTGTGTAAGAATAAATGTGTTTAGTAGCTACATATTGCTGGATAACTATATGGTTGATTGAGGCCAGTAATATTCGTGGTTGATGTGAGGATTACGTATCAATTCCATCTAATGATTAAGAGCACAGGAACTCGGTAATCCAGTGGTGCGAGATGTGACTACAGATACATATAATGAGTTAAGATATACAATGAATGAAGTTTTTATGTAGGTAAATGTAGCCTGCAAGAGTAGACACGATCAAACAGAGAAGTCATTCATACTGAAAACCAAAAGACGAGCAGAAGTTATGCATCAACAAGTAAAGGTATTCCTGTCCAAGAAGGAGGGAGGTTTTATCCAAAAAGAGAATATACCAGGATGATACTCATCTAAAAATGTCAGGAATTATACAACTGACTGCTCATTAACAGCAACAAAAGTCCCTGAGAAACTGGGAGTTGGGTAAAACAAAGGTACCAGATCATCACATGAGTAACCAAGCGTTAGCGAATTCAATATGAGACTGGAAATATGAATGGAATGAAAATCTCCCAGTGAGTGTTCGAAAGAACTTTGTGATATATATATGTACGAGAACTTACATAATCAAGAAGCAGCTTACTTCCCCCTGCTTCACTTCCAAAGAATGGGGAATACTATCATTTCATACCATAAAAATGGATTAACTTGAGTTTCCTTACAGTTATTCATGAAGCGATAATAACAAAACTATTGTTTCAGGGAGCAATATTTTGGCTTGATTACTAGAATGCTATGTAAGTGGATCTATTCATGGGTTTCGATGTTTGGTCAGTGGAAGTGGTGCATGACTGAGCAATGAACAAAATCTAACACGTATTTAACTTTTTCGGATGTTCGTTGATCTATAAATTTGTGTTAGACACTGTAGACTGGTTGTATTCGTGTTGACAAAATCTTGTTAAGTCTGTCGTATGGTTCTCAGTTGCTGGACATTAATCGTGTGTCAGGCTATGTCGAGACCTAGAGTAGGGGTATAACTATATCGTTTCCTGTATCTTATGTGTTCGTTGAGTGACAAGTCCAGCTGTTTAGTGTGATCGATCTGTCAAATTTCGGGAACGAGATATAACTTACTGGTGAAAGAAGGGGATTAGATTTCTAAGAGACAAATATACACGTATGTATCGTCATTTTTTGATTCGGTTGGGTAGTAAAATGCTTCCTTCGCATTGACAGCCTGCGATTCGAAGTAGCCATTTGGACCAGCGAATAGTATACTTGTGTATCCTTGTTACAATGGAGCACTACAAAAGCCAAAAATTCGAACAAATGCAAGGACAATAAAATCTGGAGGATAAAAATAAATCCCCTAAAATATCTCAAGATTTTGCATAAGTTATAAACAGCACAAAATTACATGGAATTATACTGAATAAAAACTTGACACTATAAGCTTGGTATAAATTAGTCAATGATGTTGAAATGAATTTCAAAAATGGAACAGAATATTATAACACGAGGAGGTAGACAATATATGATATTAAGCATGAACAGTCAATCATAAGCAGTGTAGAACATGTAATATATTAGCATTGGTTCAAGTGGTCAGATACAGCAAGATCAAGTTAATAAAATTAATGCCATTGCAGTGGACTCAGTAATAGAATCAATGAAAGTAAAATTATTGAGCATAGAAAATATGACTGAAGAAGGCAGGACAAATCCATGGAGCGAAAAGTATAGGATATTTTCAAAACTCGATATCTAAGGGGGAAAGAAGGATCTACCCCGTCACCCAAAGTTTCTAACCATTGGTTGTGCTAAGCACAAGGACCCTTACCAGGTAATTTACACCTATCCATATGGCTTTATCCGGTCGTCAATATCTTCATGGACTGGTCCCATTTCTTGGTTTGGTTGTCTTCAGATTGCTCCTAACCTGTTTCTACATCAGCAAACATCACTTGGTGAGTTGGGCAGTGCTCAGGAATACATAATGTGTCTCAACCACGTTAATCGAAGATTCACAAACTCATCAACCAATTTACACCTTTACAAAGTACCCTCCGTCTAATCTTGGTCATGCTCACTCAATAATTGCAACATATCCAGATAGCGTCTCGAAGACATCAATAACCAAACAGTTGTAGCCTACAACTATCCTCTTCCTTCAATAGCTTTGTTTTACAGTCATAGAGTAGAATGGAGCAAAGTACTGGGAAGTCTATTCGTCTTATGATTGGGTGGCAAAACATCTCAGCTCTTGCCTAAATGACATAATTTCGCGAAATCTAAACGAGCTTTCTCAGCCTGTAGAGAGATTTCATCATAATGTGTACCAATATAAACCAGAGGGATTAAAAGATAGTGTTATAGCTACAAATGAACATGATAAAAACAGATGACTACATAACCAATGGATACTATTTAGGCTCAAAAAGCATCTAACTAAATGAACCCTTCATTTTGAACTTCGGTACACATATTTGCCACCAAAATTACATGGAAGTTGACAGTCATCCAAATTATTCGCTACTATGAAAACTCTTGTTTTCTTATAAAAAATTCCATTTGACTTCGCAGAACCTAATTGGTTTGTTTTGTATATTTATATTGATATGAAAAGAAGAGTGAAGAATAAATAACAAACCTTGAAAGCTGTTTTTTGAAACATTGTTTCGATTAATTCATATACGCAAATAAGTAACATTTAGTTACATCCCTGACTTATTCCATGAATTGTAAACACTTGACCAATCTATGAATTATTGTTACATTTACCTGCTATTCCGAAATTATTGTAATCTGGACATGATTCCTGTGTCCCATTATTTTAACGCTAATACTCTAGTTGGTATGATTGTGTTTTTCTCATCCCGCGTATGTTGTGGTCCCGTTATTTGTATATTTATTTGTAGAACGTTTAGGGTTAACTGAATTGAACGGAGTCCCAATCCTGAGTTTTCTGATATAGTCATCTTATCTCTGCACTTGGAAATCATTCATATCATTAGATGATGACAAGTTAGTTTCATTTTTCTCTATTCTTAGTCACAAATCAAACTTGCGTGCCACAAGCCTCGAATTCGCATCGTACACCTTAACTTATTAAGACTAAAAAAATCAGTTTCAAGAACGTTCATCCTCTACACTTTAAGTGAAGACTGTCAGGTAGATAACAAAGTCACAGTATATGGAGATATGCATTTTGTGATACATCAGAAATGTAAGAGGGAATCATTGAAATACTGTGTGTTAAGAATTCTACATAGTTCTTAATGTAGGGTATTGAATACAACCATTATCAATATTGTAGTGAACAAGAACACGGGTGAAGACAATCAGATCTATTACGGACTATCTGACTAAAATCTGACAATCATACAGTAAATAGTTAATTTGCAAATTATCAATCAATTGACTCAATCTTCACTGTTCCTTCTGTAAATATCAATCCATCTTCTCTAATTTCATTGTTCATGCATTTTCATACCAATTGCGTTTCGTTCCTGTTCTTTGCTTATCAATCTTCTAGTGAAATACATTCTATGCCTGATCATCACCATATACTACTTATGTCGATATAAGTAATACATACCACAATATCATTAATATTATTAACAAGTTGATTCATTTCAATAATCATAATGAATACATACACACATACAATAACACATGAATAAAATCTCAGATCATTGAACAAATCATTTAATCTCATTCATAACATTTTCTTTTTTTTAGTAAATTCATTTGACCTTCAAATTTGAATCATACAAGAAGAAAAGAAGTTAAAGATATTGAATATTTAACAGAAATCAAAAAACAGCGGGAAATGAATTTAAAGATTAACTGTCATTATTATTAGTTAATGAGTGAAATTGACTATCAGATCTAAATGTTATTAATTGGCAAATGATCGATAAGATAAAAATCCTATGATAAATTATTTTATTTTAATTTTATTTAAACATATAAATATTGGTAAAAAGGAGCACCAGATATATATGCACCACACAAATCTCATTTGATTTGTGTGAAAGGTGTGATTCTGCCCAGGTGGGCAAAATGAAGCAGATAGTTTTCTTAGGCGGCCACACTCGGAGTCTTTGGCCTGGAGATCTGATCCATAAGACAGTGGAGCATCGTGAGCAGATGCAGTCCCATGGTAGCCAGTGAACAACGATTGATTCATACGCCATTTGTTTCCTCAGGATACTGGAGCAAGCCCATGTGCACCATTAGTTTGGAATCATGGCTTTCCAACTCCCGTAGGTGGACTTTCCATGTCCACCAACCCGATTAAAGCGCCGGACATTGGCTTTTCGTCCTCTCAATTTCGTAAACAATACCCGTGGTGAGAGAAGGCAGTGAGTAGGACTTCCCTGTCAGAGGTTATATACGCGTGGCCATATGAGAGCATTTGGAGAGGGGGAGCGGACTCTCCCCACTCTCGGCCGTACCAGGGCATTTGAAATTTAATGATGTTAGTGTTTTGTATTAAATTTTCAAATATGTGTTATGTTATACAAAACGATTCAATTCCTTTGATTTCAATCATTCTATCTTTAATTATTGGTTTATGAAAGGTCTTGTTTTAATAAGTTCCGCTTGTTTACGCGATCATCATTTAGCTATGTAGATCATATCAGATCAAGAAATTGACCATACATCCATAATTATACAATATTACTTCAGTAATAAAAATAGGTAAATACTAGGAAGTATTGGACAATCAGTTTTTCCCAGTATGGGACTCTTTAGTAGCAAACATCTATGGTTTCCAAGTGATTAAACCCATAACCTTTAAGTTTTTACATTCAGACTACTGTGTCAATATTCGCTTGTTGTTACTTACTTGTATCTTCCCATTGTTATTTTGGACTGCAATTAATTAGTCTCTTGTTGGCAAATGTGCATCCTATGCACAAGTAGGTAGTTATCAGGACTCAGTAGCTAAGTGGATAATGCGATGGCGTTTAAAACGAACGGTACTGGGTTCGAGTCCCAGAGTGAACATCGACTCTGAGATGCAGGTACATCCAGCTGATGAGTCCCAAATAGAATGAAACGTGTATCCTGCATTCCACTGCTAACCACTATACATTTTTGCTTATAAAATATTGTTCAAAGTTGAAATCATGAGTCAATTGAAGCTAGACCACCATGGAAAACCTGGAAGCACTGGACGGCCGTTTCGTCCTATTATGGGACTCCTCTGCAGTGCGCATCCACCCGCACTCGCGAGATTCGAACCCAGGACCTACTAGTCTCGAGCCGAAGCCCTTAACTGCTGAGGAGTCCCATAATAGGACGAAACGGCCGTCCAGTGCTTCCAGGTTTTCGATGGTGGTCTAGCTTCAATTGACTCATGATTTCAACTTTGAAAAATACTGAAATCTCCACAAACCCCCTTCTAAATGTAAAATATTGTGTCAATATCCTATGGTCAACATTTCCAAAGTTACACAATCTCAGGATGGGATTAATCTTTCCAATCAAACAAATAATGTAATGATGATTTTGATTCCGAAGTATAGTGGAGATTAGTTTAGTTTAGAGATGATACTCTCCATTGTCTGGTTTTAACTTCGGGTAGAATTGAGGATTAGGAAGCAGTAATTAGAGATTTTATTAGAAAATCGTGGTTATTATAGTTCAGTCAACCAGAGATTAGGCAGTTGGTAATCGATTAAAATATCAAATCAATTGAAGTTATTAGTGAGAATCATTGGTTCCTAACTCAGTGATTCTTATGGTTAGGCGTTTTCTGCAAGACCCAACATTCCTAGGCTTGATCCTTGATTGTGTTATAATTGATCACTGCTAACAAATTTCACATTGAGATAAAATCATTCATCAATGTCTCCGGGGTTTAAATGGTTGTTAAAATAAGGTCAGTTTATGATAAACATACCATCAATGAAATATGATTCTGTTGACATATACTTTAAGTACAAAAAATATAGTTACCAGGGGACAGAATTACATAAATAGGTTACGTTGGGACATTTTAACTACAACGGTTTATTGGGATAAACCTTTAAAATTAACATTGTAGAAAAATGTGCTATTTCTATAAACTGACAGACTGTTCTGTATGTGTCATTTTTTGTGTGTCCTGTATCCAAGTTCTTAATACTTGTGTTATATCTAGAGCTAAGATTCTTTGATATACCGCGTAATAATTGAACACTCGAATGTTAAAACCTTCCAAGTCTCAAATGAGAAGACAAAAGATAACTGAGAATGAATGTGTTAAATCGAGTGCATGCGTACGTGCCCTGTGTAATATATGACGTGATGACCCTCGCAAATGAGTGAGGAGTGAATTATCGATCAGAGTAATGATACACAAAAGCTGTATGAGCAGTCTTGAATACTAGTCGGTCATGCTTTCTGCCTAGCCCAGTCAGTTAAATCCATAACATTAATAACAGTCTCTGTAATATGAATCATTATTCTCAAACATACTGGGTTTATATACCAATCAAACAGAAAACATCGTACCATAAAATAGAAAATAACATTTGTACAACATTTAGCCAAATGTGGCTGTGAATAAAGGGAACAGTAATTAATGAACTAGGGATAACTCAAGAAAGGTAAATCGTTTAATAATAGTCTATAGGTCAAAATAAAGCTTATAATAAGGGGGACAAGAATATGGATGCTTTAGTTACTTAACAAATATACAATAGGAAGTATACGTATCATTTTGGTCCATAAATAGTTCTTAAAGTTACCATTCATAAATCTCCATGGGATGTAACAAATGATATTCCAAAACAGTGTCAAATATGGTTCGAAGCCCTCAGGTATTCACAGTTTTTAAGAAAGACAAAATCATCATTATGGTCATGCAATCTGCATACAGCAGTTTATTTAGTATTAGTCCAATCGGGAAGCTACACGTCGAGATTCTGGAATGTCCTTCCAGAAGATGATTGGATGGAATTTGTTGAGTTGTTATTAAGCTTCATAGAACTTCCTCGAATTCACTCATGGGTCATCTTAACAAATTGGAGACGAGAACTACTATAATTTCCAAGACATGAAGTAAGAACATAAAGGCTAATAAGAACAACATAAATACGTCGTCAAAGAATACTGTTAATAGATCAGAAATATAACTGAAATCATGAGTCAATTGAGGCTAGATCACCATGGGATACCTGGAAGCACTGGATGACCGTGTCGTCCTAGTATGGGACTCCTCAGCAGTGCGCATCCACGATCCCGCGTCGAGAGATTCGAACCCAGGACCTGTCAGTCTCGCGCGCGAGCGCTTAACCAGTAGACCACTGAACAGGCCGGCATCCAACAGTGTTAATGTCTCACTTCAACCAATCCACGAAATTGAGCAACCATTCACAATGTCCTCAGTGAGTTGATATCTCCCAACAGACTTGGTTGAACTGCACCGGTTACTGCTTCTTAGTAGAACTCCAGGAAATACCTCATAGAGCCTCATGAGGAGTCCCAAAAATAGGACGAAACGGCCATTCAATGCTTCCAGGTTTTCCATGGTGGTCTAGCTTCAATTGACTCATGATTTCAACTATATAAAATTACCAAAAAATCTCCACAAAACCCCCTTCTGATAAGATCAAAAATACACAGATTTCTATACTATTTTTTTGTATTATACTTAATATCATACAAAATGAAAGATACATGAAACTACTACTAAACCCCCAAATGATAGTTCACCTGAACTGATACCCCAAAAAAACAGAACATAAATGTCATAATGGACAAAATTTCACAACTGTTATCTATTCAATGTCATTCAATAGTGAACTAATACGAAATGAATATTGACCTGAAATAATGTCACCTTTATTTTATACCCCAAATTGATTTGTATTATTAAATTCAATTAGTATTGTTTGTTTGAATGTACCCATTGATGTTAAGGACTGTAACTGGTCAGTCTCTTATTGACCGTGCGTGCATACTGTGCGTATTGCCTTGATTCACAAGCCTTATAAATCAAGATGGATAGTGGGTAGCAGTGGAATCCAGTTCGACACGCGTTTCGTCCTATTTGGAACTCGTCAGCTGGATGTACCTGCATCGCAGAGTTGATGTTCACTTACTCACTACAAGTCTCAAATTTGCACTGTACAACCTAATTTATTAAGACTAAAAAATCAGTTTCGAGAGCATTCATCCTCTACCTTTAAGTAAAGACTATGACGTAGATAACATAGTCACAGTATATGGAGATATGCATTTTGTGATACATCAGAAATGTAAGAGGGAATCATTGAAATACTGTGTGTTAAGAATTCTACATAGTTCTTAATGTAGGGTATTGAATACAACCATTATCAATATTGTAGTGAACAAGAACACGGGTGAAGACAATCAGATCTATTACGGACTATCTGACTAAAATCTGACAATCATACAGTAAATAGTTAATTTGCAAATTATCAATCAATTGACTCAATCTTCACTGTTCCTTCTGTAAATATCAATCCATCTTCTCTAATTTCATTGTTCATGCATTTTCATACCAATTGCGTTTCGTTCCTGTTCTTTGCTTATCAATCTTCTAGTGAAATACATTCTATGCCTGATCATCACCATATACTACTTATGTCGATATAGGTAATACATACCACAGTTTTAGACGATTAAAACAAAGTCCTTAATCATAATTACGCTCTTATATGAGGGTAAAAAAAGCTACATATCACACTTTTATTGAATAGTGAAAAAAAACATATTGTGTGTGTACTACTGATATTGACAGTTATAAGTAGTATGTATTATCATTTGTTCACTACAATATTTGTCCTTACACTTATTTCATAATTTTTTCTTTTTCATTCCTATAATATCCTGAACATGCCCAAATGTATTATAATCTATTGAATGTATTTCAATAACTCCACCTGTAGCCCCTCCTGGGGCTACTGCCGATCCCAAGCCCGGATAAAACAGGAGGGTTGGGCATAGGGTTAGCCACCCCATCCAGTAGAAAACCAACTAACTAAAAAAACGCTAACCAGAAAAAATTATTCAAACATACTCAATAATTTCCTTCTTTTAATGATTCTTTCACATATTAGATTATTTTGATTAGAAGTATTGTTCAACACCGTATTTTATTCAAAATCTGATTGAAGTAAAGTTGGTAAGATGGTTTTCTTTGACTTGATAGGACATTTATTTTCAATCAATATTTAAACTCGTCTAATGATAGCTAATCAGCCTATAAGTAAATATGGATAATGGCTAGTAGTGGAATCCAAGACGAGCTTTTTGTTCTATTTGGGACTCGTCAACTGGATATACCTGTATTCAAGAGTTGATGTTCACTCTGGGACTTGAACCCAGTACCATTCGCTCCAAATGCCATTGTGTTATCCAATTAGTTACTGAGTCCTGATATCCAGCTACTTCTCCGAAAATAGAACGAAACATGCGTCCTGGATTCAACTGCTAGCCAACATCCATCTTTGTTTATAAGCTTGTGACTTGAGACAGTAACGAGGCAGTCCACACAGATTTCACATATGTCAACAAGTGACTGATCAATTTTAGTCCTAAACAATAATGAAAACATACAAGCAAACAATACCAAATGAATTCAATCGACCTATACCTATATATATAGCGTGAAAGGAAGAGAGTGAAGTTAAAATATTATCACTAATCCATCACTGATAAGTTGATAAATGTGAATTATCTGTCGGTGAATGACAACACAACAGTAGAATGACATTCAAGAATATATGTCATTTAAACTTGAACAAAACAGAGAAGCAATTTAAACAAACATTTAAAACAAAATTTGATATTAAAGGACTGAAATTGATCAGTCTATCTCTTATTGATATACATATATGTATACTGTACGGTTTGCCTCGATATTGCCTTAAGTTGCAAGGAGCTGATGAGTTCCAAATAGGATGAAGCGGGTGTCCTGAATTCCACTGATAGCCACTACCCATCTTTGTTTATAATGCTTGTGATTTAAAGAAATATTGAGGCAGTCCGTAGAGGATGACAGAGAGACTGATCAATTGCAATCCTAAACATCAATGGGAAGATTCAAACAAACAATACAAAAAAAACAAATTTAAACTTCACTTCATTGCACAAGCTAGCAGCTAACAGGATCCAGTAGCTAAGTGAATAATGCAATGGCGTTTAGAGCAAGCTGTACTGGGTTGTAGTTCCAGAGTGAACATTAACTCTGGAATGCATGTGTATCCAGTTTACGAATCCCAAATAGAATGAAACAGGCGTCTTGGATTCCATTGAATGTGGAGTGACCGATACCGATAGTTTAACATGTGTATTTCTTCCTATAGTTGGTTTCTACTCTGAACTCATTGAATGTTAACTGTGTGTACTTGTGTTGAAAAGATTATTGTTCAAACTTTACCCTGTCTATCTATATTTAATCGTGAATTGTGAATCTAATACAACATGACTAAATATGTATATAACCTATTTATTAAGTATTTAGTTTATTGACAACATAGTCTCAGTCAGTGATCGTATTATCATTTTATAGTAGTATAATGTGGCAAACGAAAAATATCTTTATTCTCCCCCTTCGTATTGTAGTGAACGTGAACACAAGTGGGGACAATCAAATGTATTTCAATACAAAATTACAGAATATCTTGGTAAAATCTGAGAACCCTATAGTAAATATAGTAAATAACACTGTTGGATGCCAGCTCAGTGGTCTAGAGGTTAGGAGTTCGCGCGCGATCGATAGGTCCTGGGTTAGATATCTTGCGGAGTGGGATCGTAGATGCACACTGCTCAGGAGTCCCATATTAAGACGAAACGACCATCCAGTGCTTCTAGGTTTCTCATGGTAATCTGGCTTTAATAAACTAATGAATTTAATGATGTCCACAAAAAACCTCTTTCATAGAATAATTCGTTTGCAAAATATCCATCATTTGTTTCAGACTTGATTGTTCCTTCATTTCTATACCAATCACTTTGTGTTCTTGTTTCCTTTTTTCAATTTTCTCAACCTTCTACTGCTAGTCATTCCATTTTCGATTAATGATACATACTACTTATATCAGTCAACATCGGTTATTTATTTATTTATTTAAACACATAAATATTGGTACAAGGGGGCACCAGATATACATGCGCCACAAAAATCTCATTTGATTGGTGTGAGGGCTGTAATACTGCCCAGGTGCCAAAACTGAAGCAGATGGTTTTCTTAGGGGGCCACACTCGGAGCCTTTGACCTGAAGGTCTGATCCACAAGGCAGTGGTGCATCGTGAGGAGATGTAGTCCCATGGTAGCCGGTGACCAACGATTGGTTCATACGCCATTTGTTCCTTCAAAATACTGGAGCCCATGTGCACCATTGGTTTGGAATGAGGGTTTTCCAACTCCCCTAGGTGGATCCTCTGCATCCCTCAACGTAGTTAAAGTGCTGGACATTCGCTTTTCGTCCTCTCAATTTCGTAAACAACACCGCCGTGGTGCGAGAATGCCGTGAGTAGAACTTTCCTGTCAGAGGCTATATACGCGTGGCCATTTCGAGGTGGATAGCGTACTCCCCCCACACTCTCGACCGTACCAGGGCATTTGATGGCCCCCCTCATCAGTAGCATACACTACACAGTATCCGTTTTACTTATCTTAACAAGATAGTTTTGCAGATATTTTGAAATCATTCAATTGATTTTCGATACATTCAAGAATCATCTACTACATATGAAACTACCTTATGATGAAGTAGATACAAAAGTATTTGCAAAAAAAATAGTCTATTTCATTCAGATAAACAATTTATATGATTTACTTTCATAGAAATAAGTAATATATGGTTAGTATAGGGAAAAAAAAAGGAAAATGATAACCATGATTTATATATTTATAAAGTGCAATGAATAATAAACTTACCTTTCCTTTTTTCTTTCACCCTCTATTGAATCAATGATATATTTAGTCAGGTAAGATGAATATGGAGACTGGTCAGTACAAATGTACTTTAGTTTAAGTTGATAATAACATGTTAACCAAGACATGATAGATGAATAGTAAACTAGTTGAAATGATATAATTCTAATGTTAAAACAGAAAGACTAAATGATAAGAATATAGATTGAAAAGGTATTTATGAAAGAATGCTGGAATTCCGACTCACATGTTCTTGTCGTACCTCCTGGATTATGACAACTATTCCATGTACTAACGTGAGTGGTAATGTGGGTGGTGGAGATCGGCCTAATCAACTACTCTATATATACCTGCAAATGATTACGAATGCTACAATGAGTGGTAAAAAATGAGTCTGCCCAATAAAAAAAAATTGAATGTGAGTGTTATGTAATGGTTCTGTGTAAGCAGTGAAGAAGCAGCTATCCCGTCTCGGTAGTTGTGTCGTGCTTCGATGTAGCACTCTTCTCCAGATGGGCCTACTAGGCTTTACCATTCTTATGGCTATGGTTAAGATTAGAATAGATAGAAGTTTATTAGCACAGATGATAAGCTCCTTAAATATCCTGGTAAGTTCGAGGGTGGAGAGAGGTCGCTCTCCCTCTTGAAATGTTCTTTCATAGCCATGTGTATACAGACACTGACAGTGAAGTCCTACTCATTGCCTTTTCACTAAACGAGTGTTGTTTACGAAATTGAGAAGACGGAAAACGAATGTCTGGTGTACGAGCCGGATTGTTGAGTATGGAGTATCCACCTAGAAGAGTTGGAAAACACTGATTCCAAACTAGTGGTGAACGTTGTCTTTAGGATCCTGATGGAACGAATAGTGTATGAACCTATTGTTGATCACCGGCTACCATGAGACTACATCTCCTAACGTTGCTCTATTGCATTTTGGATTAGAGGTCTAGGTGAAAGGCTCGGGGAGTGCCCCCCCAAGAAAACCAGTTGTTTCAGTTTGGCCACCCGGACAGTATTCCAGCTCTTACATAAATAAAATGAAGTGTGGCGCATGTATATATTTGATACCTTATTGTATCAATATTTATGCATCGCATTACTACTTACTCCTGTTACTCCCAATGGAGCATAGGCCGCCGACCAGAATTCTCCAACCCACTCTGTCCTGGGCCACCAATATTTATGGGTTTAAATAAATAAATAAACAAATACAAGTAGTTAGCACTATGAAATCCCGAATAGAAATCAACAATGGAAAGGTATTTGTTATGTTAGCTACTTGATTAACGCATAATACAGTACACAACTACGGCACTCGAACGTATGGAACCCAACAGTCGCAAAACCAAAAGACAGAAGAAAACCGGAGAAGTGTTTGTTGGGTAAGAATCAAGAGATACAGAAAATCATGAGTATTTTTAGACATCAGCGTTTCTTATAACATCATTATAATCCAGCCAATCCGCAAAGAGGCAAATTATGCTACTATCCAATCGTAACATGCCACGTTTAAAGAGTAAATTTCTATCACAGTAAACTGTTGTGACTTTGGGCCCGGCTAATTATCAATCGTTATTCAGAATACGACTTATACAACCTTAGTACTGTGCCAAATCAATGACGTTCAACGTGTATGCGCAACCTAGAGTCTCTGTTAGTCCTTTTTCCTCCTATACTTTCCAGTTGACTTCAGAACATCAATAACAGCTTCCACGATATGAATCATTTGTTTCAAACATACTTAGTTTATATACCAGCCAAAATGGACCACATCACACTATAAAATAGGAAATAATATTCATACAAGATTAAGCCAAAAAGTGGCTATGATTGTGGGAGACTGTAATTAATAGACTGGCAATAAATCAAGAAGGGTAAATAGTATCACAATAATCTATAGGTCAAAATGAAGCTTATAATAAGACAAATATAGATACATACAATCTAATCACTGAGTGGTCATACAATAAGAACATATATAGAATAATAGACCGTTAATAGATCCCGGAAGTTACCCGTACTTATATCTTCACTAAGAAATGGCAGAAACTACATTTAGCATTTAATCACGCAAATGAACCTAATTCACTGAATACAGAATAAATTCCTAAGTACTTTCACTCTCTTGAAATAAAATAATCTTGTTTTATTTCATATTCTATTTTCGATTACATTAGAGAAATAATAAACAGGTGAAAAAGACAAGTGTGTCTAAGTGACGAGTCCAAAATAGGACGAAACGCGCATCAAACTGGATTCCACTGCTACCCACTATCCATCTTTGCTTACCATGCTTGTGAATTTAGGCGGTATCGAGGCAATACGCACAGTATGCACATATGCCAATAAGAAAGAGCCTGACCAGTTGCAGTCCGAAACACATCGATGGGAAGATCCAAACAAACAATACTAAGTGAATTTCATTAGATAGATAGTTACTGAGACAAATCGAAAATTCTATCACTCCAGCTAACTTGTTTGGACTTCTTCAGGGTAATAATCAAAATCAAAATCATGAAACAAATATTGACCGTCTTTTTAACAATCATATCAAAACTCTATACTACGTTGTTTAATTTTTGTAAACAGGATAACATGAGTCAATTGAAGCTAGACCACTATGGAAAACCTGGAAGCACTAGACGGCCGTCTCGTCCTAGTATGGGACTCCTCTGCAGTGCGCATCCACGATCCCGCCTGGCGTGCGGGATTCGAACCCAGTACCTATCAGTCTCGCGCGCGAGAGCTTAACCACTAGACTACTGAGCCGGCCGGCCATCCAACAGTGTCAATGTCTAACTTCAATCAATCCACGAAGTTGAGCAACAGATCACCAATGTCTTCAGTGAGTTACTATCTCACAACAGACCTGGTTGAACTTCACTGGTCATTGCTTCTCACTAGAATTCCAGACAATATCTCTTGAAGTGCTTCCAGGTTTTCCATGGTGGTCTAACCTCAATTAACTCATGATTTCAACTATAAAATTACTGAAATCTCTACAAAAACCCCTTCTGAGGATAATTTAATTCAGTTAAATGAGAATCAAGTGAAAAGTTCACGATATGAAATAAAAGAAGACTGGATGAATTGTGTGTGTGATGTATGTTTAAGAATGGGCTATTCATGAATGATATTCGCTGTGTTGATATGTTTCTATATGAAGTAAAAAAATAAAAGTGAAAAATGAAGGTTAAAAAAAATTGTTTCTGAATCATTGAATTGTAAGTAAAAATGAGAATCATTATGTACATAATAAGCAAATATGGATAGTGGCTAGCAGTGAAATCCAGGATGCGCGTTTCGTCCTATTTTCGGACTCGTCACTAGCTGGATGTACCTGCATCTCAGAGTTGATGTTCACATAACTCATATTGATTTGAGTGAAAATAATGATTCATTTGAAATAAACAGGTTGAGTAAAGAAAGAAAGGGTTGAATTACTTGTTAATGAGTATTTGCCAAATAGTTGCTAGCTAAATATTATCCTTTCTGTTAAGGCTGTTCTTATTCGCCCATATATATATCGCTTCTTCTATCAATCATTCTTTATGAGTGTTGAAACCTTTCTGAAGTATTTTGGCCCCTTCATTGTAATGCAGCTTATACTGGAGAAACATCCAGACAATTGAATGTAAAGTTGAAAGAACACAAACAGTGTTTGAAAAATGTTCCCAAAACTTCGGTTAATATAAGGAAACTTGAGAATAAGTCTACAATAGCGTTACATGCGCTAGAAACAGGACACAAGATTAATTTTGAAGGGAATTATTTCAAATATAATTTTCACATATAATGACTGCATCATGAAGCAATCCCTAACTTGGAATCCTGAAGAGAAGCAGAAAAGTGGAAGGCCAAATAACACATTACGTCGGGAAATAGAAGAAGATATGAAAATGGACGAATGTTAACGGGAAAGAAATGGAAAGGATTGCTCAGGAAAGAGTTGGATAGAGAATGCTGGTGTGAGGCCTATCCTCCTCCACGAGGAGCAACACGCGAAAGTAAGTAAGTAAGTATTCATTCTAATCTTGATGAATATTCATATAAATCATGAATAGTATTCTAAATCAATTTAGATAAACCATTTTTCATTTCCCTTAGAAGCAAAAAAGAAAAAGAAAAAGAAAAAAAAGAAAACTATATCCAACGAACGACCAGTTTTCACATGTGCAAATATCCTTATATCCCTTTTACTATATTTTCACATTTTCCCTGTTTTTTTTACATCATCGACATACACATACATACATACACACCTACACCAAGTAATTTTCACATATAAAGACTGCATCATGAAGCAATCGCTAACTTGGAATCCGGAAGGGAAGTGAAAAAGTGGAAGGCCAAAGAACACATTACGCCGAGAAATAGAAGCAGATGTAAATAGGATGAATATTAACTGGGAAGGATTGCCCAGGACAGGGTTAGATGTAGAATACTGGTTGGCGGCCTATCGTCCTCCACGAGGGGTAACACGCGAAAGTAGTATTGTAAATCAATTTAGATAAACCATTTTTCATTTACCTTGGAAACAAAATAGAAAAGAAAAAGAAAAAAAGAAAACTATATCCAACGAATGACTAGTTTTCACATGTGCAAATATCCTTATATCCCTTTTACTATGTTTTCACAGTATCCCTATTTTTTTTTAGTTTTTTTTACATCATCGACATACACACACACCTACACACCTACACCAAGTAATTAAACTTAACTTCATATTGGTTCAATAGATTCGAATTAAAGTTCAAAACATTCATAAAAAAAATGTACAATCTATATTTTTACATGTTATAAGTTATATTCAATTTGAAAATTTCCCAGTTAGTTAAAAATATAGAAAACAGTTTAAAATAATCTCCAACGGATACAATTTATTGATTCAGTTTTTTTTTGGTGTACATCTAGCGCAAATGTGCGTATGTGCGAGTATTAATTTATTGAATATTGAAGCACATCTATATATATATATATATATATATATACAAGGGATTTGCGTGGGCGGTTGTTGTCGGTTTTAATTCATTAGTTTCCCCCCTATATATATCTTTAATTTCTGATATATTCAAAAATTTTCGCGGTTTATTTAAAAGAGTAAATACTAACTAGAACAACAACAACCACAGCAACAATTTATCGAATTTAGAAGCACATACATATATTTAAGGGATTTGCGTGGGTGGTTACTATCGGTTTTAATTCATTGGTTTCCACCTAAATATATATAAATATACCTCTTTAATTTCGAATAGTCTTATAAAATTTTTTGCAGTTTCTTTAAAAGAGTAAATACTAACCCCAGCAACAAACCCAGCAACAACCATAGCAACAACAACAACAACAATGACAATTGAATTACCTGAAGTTACTGGTGGTCCAACATGGATACGTAAAATGCGTACATTATTTCGTCGTCTTGATACATCAGGACATGGTTATTTAATGGTTGATGATATATTAGAAATTGGTACATCATTATTTAATATTTATCCTAAAATGTTATCATATAAATATGATGAATTAGTAAAAACATTAGTTTATTTATGGTATGATGTAATATGTATCCATGTACCAAGACAGTTAGCAACTACTATTACAATTAATGAAAATTTATTTATAGAAAATTTATTAAAATCATTAAAAGGGGAATTACATCAAAATTTTAATGAAAAATTTATTGAACCATTATTTAATTCAATAGATCAAGATAATGATCAATTAATTATATCATCAGAATTTCAATCATTAATGATATCATGGAAATCAATACCAAAAGATTGTGAATTAATTTTTCGTTACTATAGTGATAAAAATAAATTATCTAAAGAAAATTTTTTAAAAATTTTTATTGATTTTTTTATATTAGATAATTCTAAAAGTAATATAAATCAATTATGGGGATTATTAATTAATTATAAACGTGCTGAAGATTATGGTACTATAGATTGTGGTCCTGTATGGGAAAGTAAAATACGTACAATGTATAGACGTTTAGATATAAATGAAACAATGAAATTAAGATGTCATGATTTATTACAAATTGGACAATTTTTAATACAACGTACACATTTAGATAGACGTCGGGCAGATGCTGTAATGCGTGCTATGTTACATATATGGGTGAAATTTTTGGCTATAGATAAAAATGGTAAGCAGATTACTTTTTTATTTTATTTGTTTTTAAATAGTTGCGATCATGAGTTGATTGGAACATGTAAGCACTGGAAGGTCGTCTCGTCCTGTTGTGGGACTCCTCAACAGTGCGCATCCACGACACCGCCTCGAGAGATTCGAATCCAGGACTTATCAGTTTCGCGAGTGACCGCCAGCATCCAATGGTGTTAATGTCTCACTTTAACTAATCCACGAAATTGAGCAACCTTCAACCATTGACTTCAGTGAGTTACTATCCCACAACAGACCTGGATGAACTCCATTGGTCACTGCTTCTCACTAGAACTCCAGGAAATATCTCTTGAAGCCAGTCACTAGTGAGCATATGTTGATTAATATCAGAAGGGGTTTTTGTGGATATTGTAGTAATTTTAATAGTTGAGATCACCAGTCAGTTGGAGCTATACCACTATGGAAAACCTTAAAGCACTGAATGGTTGTTTCGTCTGACTGTGGGACTCCTCAACAGTGAGCATCCACGATCCCACATCTCGGTAGATTCCAATCCAGGATCTATTAGTCTCTCGTGCGAGCGCTTAACCACTAGACTACTGAGTTGGCCGGCATCCAACGGTGTTAATGTCTAACTTCAACCGATCCACGAAATTCAGCAACCATTAATTAATTATAAAGGTGCTGAAGATTATGGTACTATAGATTGTGGTCCTGTATGGGAAAGTAAAATACGTACAATGTATAGACGTTTAGATATAAATGAAACAATGAAATTAAGATGTCATGATTTATTACAAATTGGACAATTTTTAATACAACGTACACATTTAGATAGACGTCGGGCAGATGCTGTTATGCGTGCTATGTTACATATATGGGTGAAATTTTTGGCTATAGATAAAAATGGTAAGTAGATGATTGTTGTTGTTGTTCTTTTTGTTTTATTTGTTTTTGAATAGTTGCGATCATGAGTTAATTGGAGCTAGATCACCATAGAGAACCTGGAAGCACTGGATGGTCGTCCCGCCCTATTGTGAGACTCCTCAATAGTGTGCATCCATGATGTCACCTCGAGAGATTTGAACTCAGCCACTAGACCACTGAGCTGGCCGGTATCCAATGGTGTTTATATCTCACTTTAACTAATTCATGAAATTGAGCGACACATCCACCATTGTCTTCAGTGAGTTACTATCTCACAACAGACCTGGATGAACTCCAGGAAATATCTCTTTAAGCCAGTCACTAGTAAGCATAAGTTGATTCATATCAGAAGGGGTTTTTGTGGAGATTTTAGTAATTTTATATGGTTGAGATCATGAATAAATTAAAGCTAGACCATCATTGAAAACCTGAAAGCACTGGATGGGCGTTTTGTCCTATTGAGGGACTTGTCATCAGTGCACATGCACGATCTCATATATCTAGAGATTCGAACCCAGGACTTATCAGTCTGGTGCGTGAGCGCTTAACCACTAGACCACTGAGTCGACTCATGATCTCAACGATTAAAATTATTATAATATCCACAAAAGATTCTTCCGATATTATTTGTTTTTGTTTAAAATTCTGTCTCGTGATGATGGAGAAGATTTGTAACTGAGGTGGATGGTTTGGTTATAGAGCTTTCATCGTTCTTCTGAATGACATCATCAGCATAAACTTCTATCTTAACCCTAAACTATTCAGCTCAGAGAATAAAACTCCGTCAAAATTTCGTCTTGATAAATATATGTATTATTGAGATATTACTCATTTAAAAAATCTTCCTAAACACAATAAACTAACGTCCCATAATAGGACAAAACGGCCGTCTAGTGCTTCCAGGTTTTCCATGATGGTCTAGATTCAATTAACTCACGCTTTCAACTATGAAAATACTAAATCTCCACCGAAACCCCTTCGGAACTTATTTACTTAAAAATATAAATTATCCTGTAAGATCTGGACAATTTGGGTTCGATTTCTCAAGGAATGTTGAATATTGAAAAGTTTTACAATAGAACAAGAGAGTTACCTAATGCTTCTTGAGTCTTAGTAACTGTCTAGTTCAAGTTGGTACTTCCCTGGGAAAACACTGACCATCGAACTCCATCTTCAATACTGTGTAATTATATGTTCATTAAAGAAATGAAGAAAATGAATTACTTCTAATAAGACTTCGACAGTATGTTTGTCCTTAGAATTTCATATCATTAGATTGTCAATTAATTGTATTGGGTTACAGAGATTACATCGATATATTTTATACCCTAAATAAAAGTAGTTGAATGTTGGCTCAGTGATTCAGAGGTTAAGTGTTCGTGTGTTAGACCGAAAGTTCCGAGTTCGAATACCTCGTAGTAATTATTCGTAGGTGCTGAGGAGTTACATACTACAACGAAATGACCGTCCAGTACTTTCAAGTTCTCAATAGTGATCTAACAGTGATTGATTCATGATTTCAATCATAAGTAAAAGTCTTATATAGATACCCAGTTTAAAGATGGACTTTTCAAGATCAAACTTTATTTTAAGGAAACAATAATTCTTACCGATGCTAATGACGCTATATAGGTTAAGTCTTTGGAATATACCGATTCATCTACCGCAAAGTATTTTCTTCCTTTGCACATATTTAAGATTAAACATTGTGGATTTCATTGTGTGTGTGAGTGTGTGGGTATTAGTGTACACTGTTACGTTCTTTCTCCAACTAGTATCAACCTGTATTGTTATTAATGGCTTTATTCAATATTATACTTCTAGTACAATATAGAATTCACAGTATAAAGTATTTCAACGAGTTTCCATTTCTTGATCGACTCTGACGATAAACATGTAGTGGTTGCCAGTTAGATGTTTGAAGTCCAGGAATCGACATTTGAATATAATTTCATTCTTTACAATGCATATTGTCAGCAACAACGAAATCTCTGGTTGGGCCCTTTTGTAACTTCTACAGCGTAATGTCGTAAACTTTTCGTAATTTTATTTTATTTATGCACATAAATATTGGTATAATGGGGTACCAGATACATATGGGCCGAACAAATCTCATTTCATTTGTGTGAGGGCTGTGATACTGCCCAGGTGCCCAAACTGAAGTGAGTGGTTTACTTAAGGGGCCACACCCGGAGCCTTCGACCTAAAGGTCTAACCCACAAGGCAGTGGAGCATCGTGAGGAGATGCAGTCTCATGGTAGCCGGTCACCAACGATTGATTCATACGTCCTTTGTTCCCTCAGGATACTGGAGCCTATGTACACCATTGGTTTGGAATTAGGGTTTTCCAACTTTCCTAGGTGGACTTTCCTTGTCCACTGACCCGGTTAAAGCGCCGGACATTCGCTTTTCGTCCTCTCACTTTTGTGAACAATACCCATGGTGTGAGAAGGCGGTGAGTAGGACTTCCCTGTCAGAGGCTGTATACGCGTGGCCATGTGAGAGCATTTGGAGAGGGAGAGCGGACTCTGCGCACTCTCGGCCGTACCAGGACATTTTGGGGGCAAACTTTTCGTAAACCTATCTGAATAGATTATGAGACTAATAGATAAATTGATGTCTTAAGACAAACTTGTCGAAATATCCAGGTGGTAAAGAACAGATAGCCCATATATTCAAGCAGGTCGCCTTCTGTATGAGAAGTATCTTTATATATTTAATTATGATTAGGTGAAATGGAAACTTTTACTCAATGAATTTTATTGTGTAACAATCTTTGAGAAGTTATAAAGTGTTATGTTTGATCTATGACATTATTTTGTTTGCATAGACTATTACTGCTATTTGTATTTGAGATACTACTGAAATTCACGGGGGGTCAATGAATAGTCTCTTTCATTCTTGTATAAGTTCTTGAAGAACTTGTGACTGATTGAGTTCATAAATTTTGGGAATGGAAAAAAAATATCAATGCTGTCGACTGAAGCCGGAAGCGTATATCACTAACGTGACTTATCAGTTGATAGCTTGCGAATGGGTCTTGGGTTCATAATGAGATCATGGCTACATACTTCAGGTCAGTCTCGTGCTAGATTAAAGCAGCTATCCAGTCACTTCTGATTTTTGGCGGTGCCTCACCTGTAAGAAATCCATGTCAAAGATCACCTTCAGAATATAATTTAATATAAATATTTAGCTTCTATTTTACTGATGTCAAGAAATCTCTTAACTACAAAAACTGTATTTTAATCCATTTGTTTATTATTATTGTTAGTGATTAAGGGGGAGAGATTTAAGTTTCCCCAGTAGGGAGTATTACCTTACTAAAGTTAATATATAGAAATTCTAACGTCATGTGATATTCAATTGCAATTTTAACGTTGATCTTATAGGGTTTCATAAAGGTTGGTAATGTCAACAACAAAAGTTCTATGTCAATACAATAGTGAAATGAAAACCAAATGTAAAGTTATAAAAGTGTAAGGAGAGATTTTCGGACATTTTAAGTCATATAGTTTATGATAAAACATATGTATGTGGATGCGCACTGCTGAGGAGTCCTATAATAGGACGAAACGGTCGTCCAGTGCTTCCAGATTTTCCATGATGGTCTATCTTCAATTGATTCATGATTTAAACTATGAAAATATACATCAATTGTTGATCTTACCCTTGTTCTTACTTACTTACTTATGCTTGTTACTCCTAATGGAGCATAGACTGATGATCAGCATTCTACAACCCACTCTGTACTGGGTCTTCCTTTCTAGTTCTATCCAATTGTCGTTCATTCTTATCATGTCTGTCTCCATTTCTTAATATAATGTGTTCTTTAGTCTTCCGCTTTCCCTTTGACCTTGAAGATTCCATGTGGGGGCTTGCCTTGTGACACAGTTGGGTTCTTTCCTCAATATGTGTACTATCCACTTCCGGCGCTTCTTCTTGATTTCTCCTCCACTGGAATGTGGTTTGTTCTCTCCCACAATAGAATGTTGCTGGCAGTGTCTGGCCAATGGATCCGAAGTATTTTTTGTAGACAACTGTTAATAAACACCTGAATGTTCTGGATGATGGTTTTCGTAGTTCTCCACGTCTCCACCCCTTACAGTAGAACTGTCTTCACATTTATATTGAAAGTTCTGATCTTGATGTTGGTTGAAAGACAGTTGTTTTGAGTTCCAGATGTTCTTCAGTTGTAAATATGCTGTTCTTGCTTTGTCGATCCGCTTCTTCATATCTGCATCTGATTTACCGCGTTCATCGATGATGCTGTCGAGTTATGTAAAGGTTTTTACATCCTCCAAAGCTTCTCCGTGAAGTGTAATTCGACTGGTGCATGCTATATTATATCAGAGGGTCTTGTTTTTCCCTTTGCTTATATTGAGACCTACTGCTGCTGAGGATAGGTTAAGTACCCTGCTTAATAGTTATACAATAAGAATATAGACATAGATCCTAATAGTTACCACTCTTCATTCTTTGTCCGGATATAACATTTTCTTTTCCAAAAACGTAGAAGAATAAACATACTACTGAAGTTACTATCTTCATTTGAATTGGCTCATTGTATTTAGTATTTATTTACTATTTATATTCATAAATTAATAACTAAAACCTTCCAGGCATGCAACAGGCTGAGTACCCTTACTTACTTAATTACTTACGCCTGTTACTCCCGATGGAGTATAGGCCGCCGATCAGCATTCTACAATGCACTCTGTACTGGGTCTTCCTTCCTAGTTCTATCCGATTTTTGATCATTCTTCACATCAGAGAGGGTTTTGTGGAGAATTTAGTATTTTCATAGTTGAAATCATGAGTCAATTGAAGCTAGACCACCATCGAAAACCTTGAACCACTGGACGGCCGTTTCGTCCTATTATGGGACTCCTCAGCAGTGCGAATCCACGATCCTTCACATGTCTGTCTCAATACTACTGAAGTTACTATCTTCATTTGAATTGGCTTATTGTATCTAGTATTTATTTACCATTGATATTCCCTAAATTGTTAACTAAAGACAACCATACAATGTTTTCCTACACATTCCTATGTGTCAATACCAGGGGTATTCTGTTTGTCAGTTTGTTTGTTTGCATTAGTTTATGTAATTTGGGAAATTTTTGTGTGTAATTGATAAGGTGAATATCTAAAATGTTATTGTAATGTATTACAATATCTAGGTTATTTCATTCAAATATATAAAGGTTAATAGTCAAATGACTTTTGGCAATAACTATCTTTCTTTTTTAATGAATAGATAATTAATAATAAAAGAATCATATCTACAATAACATTAATGAAATAGTAACTTACTGAAGACAATAGTGGACGGTTGCTCGATTTCGTGGATTGATTGAAGTTAGACATTAACACCGTTGGATGCCGGCCGGCTCAGTGATCTAGAGGTTAAGCCCTCGCGCGCGAGACTCATAAGTCCTGAGTTCGAATCCCGTGATGCGAGATCGTGGATGCACACCATTGAAGAGTTCCACAATAGGACGAAACGACCATGTAGTGCTTCCAGGTTTTCCATAATGGTCTAGCTTCAATTAACTAATGAATTCAATTAGAAAATTTTTAAAATCTTCATTAAATCCCTTCTGATAAAAAATGATCCATTTTTAATAAAATTGGATAGTGAATAGTAATACAATTCGAGAGAAAGTAAATGTGTGTTTCATCTTAGTTAGAACTTATCAATTGGATATACTTCTACCTTAGTGTTGGTTTCCACACTGGGGATCAGACGTAGTACCTTTCTCTTAAAATTCCAATGTGTTCTACACTAAACTACTGAATGCAGACAATTATAAGATTTTTAATTGAGATCATGAATCGATTGATGTTAGACCATCATTAAAAATCTGGAAGTACTAGACAACTGTTTCGTGCTAGTCTGGTACTCCTCAGCAGTGCACATGTGACATCCGAACTCAGGGCTTTCCGTATTGTGCACGAACGCTTAAACTCTAGTTCACTGATCCGGTATCCACAAAATTGCGCGATCACCTTCCATACTGGGATGAAACGGGCGTCTAATGCTTCCAGGTTTTCCATAGTGGTCTAACATCAATCGATTCATGATTTCAATCAAAAACTCAACAATCTCCACAACCTTATTACTGATAATCATAAAATTGTTTAATGAGAATGAATGTTGCTTTTAAAAGTTTGAATTACCCCCTTATTGATATAAAAAGACTTTAACTGACTAGTCTGTTTTGTCGTATGTTGATCGTCAGCAGATCATATCTCTTCGTGACTAGCGGTAAAATTCAGGACATGAATTTCATCCTATTTAAAACGTAGTAGTAATATTAACACAATTACTTTAGGTTATACATCTGATCAAAGGAAACGGATCAATTATATTCATTTATAAAAGCAACAGGAAAATATAAACCTTTACAAATTACGAAAAAGGACATCCAGTAGAGAGAAGATTATTTTGTTAGATTGTTTCTATTAGAAGGACAATACACTACATTATGAACAAAGATGGATAGTGTCTAGCAGTGGAATCTAGTTTGACGCGCGTTTCGTCCTATTTGGGGCTCGTCAGTTGGATGTACCTGCATCTCAGACTTGTTGATGTTCACTCTGAAACTCGAACCCAGTACCTTCCGCTTCAAATGCCATCGCGTTATCCACTCAGTCCCAGAGTGAACAACAACTCTGAGATACAAGTATATCCAGATGACGAGTCCCGAATAGGACGAAACGCGCGTCAAACTGGATTCCACTACTGGACACTGTCCATCTTTGCTTACCATTGAATAAAGTAGTTCATTATCAGTAATATCATATAATAGGTTGTGAATTTTCCTGAAGTATACTAAGTTTCTATAAACAAAAGTTAATTGATAATAGACAATTAATAAGTGTAATGTATCGAAAGTCTAACCTAAAATGAAGTTCCACATTGCATTTAAACCTATCTTATTCATTATGACAGTAGAAGATGTTACAATTAAACTATTTTATAAGATGTTATTGTCAATTAGACTAGTGAATACATTGCATATCGACACATATAATTCGAAAGTTAATGACTTCAAGAAGTATTTCCTGAAGTTCTAGTGAGAAGAAATGACCAGTGGATTTCAACCGGGTCTGGTGTAAAATAGTAACTCACTGAATACATTGGTGGACGGTTGCTAAACTTCGTGGATCTGTTGAAGCTAGACAATAACACCAGTGGATGCCGGCCAGCTCAGTGGTCTATCGGTTAAGCGCTCGTGCGCGAGACTAATAAGTCCTGTGTTCGAATCTCTCGATGTGGGTTCGTGGATGCCCACTGATGAGGAATCCCATACTAAGACGAAACGGTTATCCAGTGCTTCCAGGTTTTGCATGGTGATCTAGCTTCAATTGACTCGTGATCTCAACTACATAAAATTACTAAAATTTCCACAAAACCCCATTCTGATAATGATCATATGCTCACCAGTAACTGGCTCTATGAGTTATTTCCTGAAGTTCTAGTGACAATCAGTAACCAGTGGAGTTCAACCAGTTCTGTTGTGAGATAGTAACTCACTGAAGACAATGGTGAATGGTTGCTCGATTTCGTGCATTGGTTGAAGTTAGACATTAACACCGTCGTATGCTGGCCAACTCAGTGGTCTAGAGGTTGAGCGCTCACGCGCGAAACTGACAGGTCTTGCGTTCGAATCCCACGAGTGGGATCATGAATGCACACTGTTGAGGAGTCCCATATTAGGACGAAACGGTCGTCTAGTGCTTCCAGGTTTTCAATGATTATATTTACATTTCATCTAATAAAAAAAACAACCAATTTTTCTTTTTTTTCAGGTGAACATTTAGATGAAATACGTGAAATTGAATTTGTACACAATATGAGAGAAATGATTAATGGTGAATATCGTCATGAAATTGATCAATTTGGATGGACATTTTTTAAAGCTATAGAAATTGATAATAGCGGTTATATATCACAAGCATCATATCGTATATTACAAGAAGCATGGCATGTTGGAAGAGATGAAGCTGAAGCAATGTTTAAAGTAAGTTTAAATTAGTAAATAAATATTAGTTATCAGAAAGGGGGTTTTGTGTGTATTATAGTAGTTTTAATAGTTGAGTTCATGAGCCAATTGAAGCTAGACCACCATGGAAAACCTGGAAGCAATGGACTGCCGTTTCGTCCTATTGTGGGACCCTCCGACAGTACACATCCACGATCCCGCCTCGCAAGCGGGATTCAAACCCAGGATATATCAGTCTTGCTCGCGAACGCTTAGAGTTTAGTGACTGGCTCCAAGAGATAGTTCCTGGAGTTCTAGTAAGAAACAGTGACCAGTGGAGTTCAACTGGGTCTGTTGTGAGATATCAACTGACTGAAGACATTGGTGAATGGTTGCTTAATTTCGTGGATTGGTTGAAGTTAGACATCAACACCATTGGATGCTGGCGCTCACTCGTGAGACTGATAGATCCTGAGTTCGAATCTACCGAGATGTGGGATCGTGGATGCTTACTGCTGAGGAGTCCCATAATAGGACGAAAAGGCCGTTTAGTGCTTTCAGGTTTTCCATGGTTGTCCAGCTTCAATTAACTCATGAATTCAACTATTAAACTTACTATAACATCCACAAAAACCCCTTTTGATATTAATCAATATATGCTCACTAGTGACTGACTTCAAGAGGTATTTCCTGGAGTTCTAATGAGAAGCAGTAACCGGTGGAGTTCAACCAGGTCTGTTGTGATATATCAACTCACTAAAGACAATGGTGGATGGTTGCTCAATTTCGTGGATTAGTTGAAATGAGACATAAACACCATTGGATACCTGCCAGCTCAGTGGTCTAGTGGTTAAGCGCTTGCGCGCGAAAGCTTATCCTCTAGACCACTGAGCTGGAATCTGATAGTGTTAATGTCTAACTTCAACCAATCCACGAAATTGAGTTAATCAATATTTTGAGTTTTTTTCTTTTTGAATACTATCTAACAATTAAAATCAGTATACATAACTCAAAGTATGAAGAGTTCAACAACTCGGTATAAATATGTCGGTAAGTGTATAATAAACTGACAATCTTCAGTTATCTATCAACCAGTCAAGATAGATTGATCTTATTCATCAACTTCATAGGTTAAATTATTCTTTGCAGTAGAAGGAAAAAGATTGAGTTATGCATATTAGGAGTAGGGTTAGTGTTGTGAGTTAGGATTATCACCTAATAGAGTTGTTGTCAACCATTGACTTTTGAGATGGGTTTAAAAATAAGGGTTAGAGTATTTATTACGAAGTGACATCAACTATGATGCAATGAATTATCACCTTTATCTTCCCAAACTTAAGAAACTTAGGGTTGGAATTTAAGGTGAGGGTTAGAGTGGGAGAAGTATTTCCTGAAATCCTAGTGAGAAGCAATGACCAGTGGAGTTCAACCAGGTCTGTTGTGAGATAGTAACTCACTAATAAGAATAGTGGACGATGGTAAAATTTCGTGGATTGGTTGAACTTAGACATAAACACCGTTGGATGCCGGCCAGCTCAGTGGTCTATCGGGTTGGCATTTAAGGTGATGGTTAGAGTGGGTGAATATATTCTAGCTTCATGAAGCACTGTTGACTATGCATTGAATCATATTAAGAACTTAAAAATAATTTGCACCATTAGCAGGGATGTTTTTATAGTTTAGCTTAAGCATCATCTTAAATTCATTTTTTAGTTAAATGGTAGATAATTTTATTGATTTCAAGCACTTTGAAGACCAAATATTGCCAATATTTACATCCAGTGGTAGCTATCATTGCCTGAGGGAAAGTGAGGGCATACAATCACCTCTCTCCATTGTTCTACTGAAGCAGTGGGGTTAGACAGGGTTGCTCAAACTCATAATTCCTCTTCAACTTTTCTATCAGTGACGTTCTGGAAATAGCCGTGATGAATGTAGGTAATGGTGGTGTTGATCTGTTGCCAAAAGAAAGACCTCTCGACCGTGAATATGCAGATGATATTGTCTAACTTTGCTATAATACCTAAGCCATGCAATCCACACTTAATTATTTGACAATTAATGTTCGTAGGCATGATATGTTCTTTGCACCTTTGAAGAGCAAAGTTCTTTTACAAGACTGGTAGGAACCTGATCCTGCACTCACCCTCGGTAGGAAGCAGATAGAAGTGGTTGAGAAGTTTGTGTATCTGAGTAGCTACATAAGTGCTGGTCGTGGTGTTAGTGGTGAGATCAATTCACGTATAATGAAAGCCAGAGTGGCTTATGCCAATCTGACCCATCTTTGACTGCTTCGTGATCTTAGTCCGGCTGTAAAAGTTCGAATCTACAACACGTCAGTGGGAGAAGTTTTGCTCTATGCTTGTGAGATCTGGTCTCTCCGAGTTGAGGGTGTTAGAAGACCCTCGGTGTTTGATCATTATTGTCTCCGAATAATTGGTGACATCCAGTGGCAATGATATGTTAGTAATGCAGAGGTTCAGCATCGTGTGTTCGTGCGCAGAGACGATAATTCATTTGGTGTCACTCACTATCTTGAAACATTAACTTCAGTGACTTGGACATGTCCTACGAATGTCGTCAGAGAATTTCATGCCGTACATTATTTGCAGACGCTGGGACCGGTTGGAAAAAGCAGAGAGGTGGTCAGTGTTTGACGTCGTGTCGTAGTATGAAAGGAAGCTGTACAGTACTGGTTTCTGTCGGTTATTCTTGACTTCTTGGTTGGAATTCGAGAGACGGTGCAGCAGTGTCTGGAGATGTGATCAGACATGACTCCGAGTAGACGTGAGTGGCGATCCTGCTGTAACTTCACTTTACTTTCTTCATAAAAAATGAATGTAACTTCTTTAACAAGAACAAAAATTCTTTCTGGTTGTACTTTGGCTAACTGAACTACTTCTTCCATTATTATTATTATTATTTCACTCTCATACATTAATTTCTGTCTGTTATTCTTGTTTTTATGATACACACCTTACATTCCCTATCTCTTCAAAACATCATTATTATTGTATGATGTATGCATATTGTATCTGGTGCCTATTTGTACTAATATTTAAGTGTTCAAATAAATAAATCAAAACAAAAACATTTATGATTGAATTTTGAATTTGGCGCCAAAAAATATGGCGCTATCTTCATTCTGATTGGTTGATTCAGGACTATCAATGTTTTTATTATTGTAGACGTTTCTAGTATTATCTAATTCATTGGTGAAATACATCACGTTAACGTATACATCAAGTAATTAGAATGATTATTCATATATAGAAATGATAACTCAGTTAATATATATATGCGCACTAGTGACTGACTTCAAGAGGTACTTCTCTGGAGTTCTAGTGAGAAGCAGTGACCAGTGGAGTTCAACTAGGTCTGTTGTGAGATAGGAACTCACTGAAGACAATTGGTGGACAGTTGCTCAACTTCATGGATTGGTTGAAGTTAGACATTAACACCATCGGATGCCGGCTCAGTGGTCTAGTGGTTAAGTGCTCTGGCGAATCTCTCGAGGCGAGGTCGTGGATACACACTGCTGGGGAGTCCCACAATAGGACGAAACGGCCGTCCAGTGTTTCCAGTTTTCTAACTTTGGTCTAGCTTCGATTGACTCATGCTTTCATCTATGAAAATATTTGGGAAGCTCAAGGACAAACGAAATTCAAGGCCATGAACCAATACATTGACTACTTATCGCTTCAATTAATTGTAATGAATGTCCTTAGAGAGGTTGAAGGGATCACATAGTCTATTAAAGAAATCAACATTAAATAGATATGTGAAGATATCGTTTATAATTGCTGGAGTTCAATAGACAAAACATGTTTTTTTATTTGTGCTAGTCAATCACAGCTCAGATAATCTGGCTAATCAATGTGTAATAGCTTATTTAACACGAAAATTTGGCGGCACATACCTATGAAAGTTTGTAATAGATTGGGTGTAACTTATAAGAATATATTGTTATCAGAAGGGGGTTTTGTGGAGATTTCAGTAATTTGACATAGTTGAAATCATGATTCAATTGAAGCTAGGCCACCGTGGAAAACGTGGAAGCATTGGATGGCCGTTTCGTCCTATTGTGGGACTCCTCAGAAGTGCGCACCCACGATCTCGTCTCGAGAGATTCGAACCCAGGACCTATCAGTCTCGCACGCGAACACTTAACCTCTAGACCACTGAGATGGCCGGTATCCAACGGTGTTAATGTCTAACTTCAACTGATCTACGAAATTGAGCGACACATCCACCATTGTCTTCAGTGAGTTAATATCTCACAACAGACCTGGTTGAACTCCACTGGTTACTGCTTCACACTAGAACTCCAGGAAATACTTCATGGAGCCAGTTACTAGTGAGTATATGATCAGTATCAGAAGGGGAGGAGGAGTCCCACAGTAGGACGAAACGGCCGTCCAATGATTCCAGGTTTTCCAAGGTGATCTAGCTTCAATTGGCTCATGATTTAAACTGTATGAAAATAGATTGTGTTTAAAATTTGTTTTTGTACTAAACATAATGTATACAATATGGAGTTTATCAATATGTTTATTCATCTATTAGTATCATTCCTGACACAGTATCTTCTCTATAGTTTGAAGCTTAATTGTCTCTAGAGAAACGATATCTGGGAACTGGTATTGTCTCATTTTTAAATTAGAACACCCAAAAATACATTCAATAACATTATAAACGAAAATGGATTGCAGTGGAGTCCAGGACGCGCGTCTTGTTCTATTTGGGACCCATCAGCCAGGTGTACATGAACTCCAGAGTCGATTTTCACTCCGACACTCGAACCTAGTACTCTGGGATGTAGATGAGGATAAACTCCGCACTCGTTGTCAGTATTTATACTATCGTAATCCACGATGGAGGGCTTGTTTCATTCTCTGTAGTTTTCGCGGTGTTATTTGAAAAGTGTTAAGTTTTCTACGACGAAAACACTGATTCATCATACTACGGACATGTTAACTTGGCAACATACATTTACATCAGTATATACGTGGGCCTAAGTAATGAAACTAAGGTCAAGGTCAAAATTGTGTACTTATAACCACATGCTTGTTAACAAATTGACTTAGGGTTCTTTTACAATTGAAATGACAATAACAATAATTGTGACTTGTGTACTTTATTAAATGAAAAGTGAAATGTTTAAAGAATATTTTACACACAGGGGGATAATTAGCACAATAATCATCAAACGTTTTGCGATGAATCTAGGTTGTATTATATTAGGTTCAATAGGATCGTGGGAAGATTATAACTCATAAATGTTTTATAATTTTACAGTTAAATTCATGAGCCGATTGAAGCTAGACCACCAAGGAGAACCTAAAAACACTGGACAACCTTTTCGACCTATTATGGGACTCCTCAGTGGCAGTGCGCATTCACTACCCCGCCTTGCGAGATTCGAACACAGGATCTGTCAGTCTCGCCTGCAATCGCTTAACTTCTAGACCCCTGAGCTGGAATCCATGATGATCTAGCTTCAATTGACTAATGAATTGAACTATAAAATTAATAAAATCTTCACAAAACCCCTTCTGATTTATTATCTATTCAATCAAAGGTCATCTTTCATGTTCGAAAAATCTGAGTAATTAACAGCATGTATAAATACTTGCAAACTTTGTGTAATCTGCCCAATGAATGCGTAAACTGAGTTATTAAGATTATTTACTATAGACATTATTAAATAAATAATTAAATGAATAATCATGTTACAAAGATGGATAGTGACTAGCAGTGGAATCCAGTAAGCGCGTTTCGTCCTATCTGGGACTCGTCAGCTGGGTGTACCTGCATCTCACAGTTGATGTTCACTCTGGGACTCAAACCCAGTACCTTTCGTTTCAAAAGCCATCGCGTTATCCACCTGACCACTGAGTCCTGATAGTCACTTGCTTGTGCAATGAGATGAAGTTTAAATTCACTTAGTATTGTTTGTTTGAATCTTCCTATTGATGTTTATGACTGCAACTGGTCAGTCTCTAATTGGCATATGTGCATACTGTGCGTATTGCCTCAATATAGCCTTAATTCACAAGCATTATAAGCAAAGATGGCTAGTGACTAGTAGTAGAATCCAGGATGCGCGTTTCGGCTTATTTTGGGGCTCGTCAGCTGGATGTACCTGAATCTCAAAGACTGACCAGTTGCAGTCCCAAGCATCAATAGGAAGATTCAAACAAACAATACTAAATGAATTCATATTGATTGTCTTCAATGGATTTAATTTATTCCTTCCTTCTTTCTTTCTTATCTTTTTTCTTATTATCTCTAATTAGATATTAGATACTGATAAAGATGGTAAAATAAGTAGTGATGAATTTCTTACAGCATGGAATGATTATTTTCTTAGTGAAGATCCACAAAGTCCATATAGAATGTTTTTTGGTCCAGTTATTTCACGACCTACAGAAGCTAGATAATTTATTCAATATCCATTCATAATATTACATAACAACTTTACATATTTATCTTATTACATAATATTATCCCAAGTATTACATCATAGTTACAACCATATATACATCTATATATAACATTGAATTTGAAACCAAGGTATCTATCTATATATATATATATATATATATATAGTCGCCAACTAATAACTTTTGTTTAAATTAGATTTCTGTTTTAGAAAAAACTGGAAGTTAATTATCATTCTGAAAATTCATTTTAATAAAACAAAATTAAATATCATTTCATCTATTATTATTTTTTTTTTAAAAAAAATGTAGCGCATAAATTTGAATTTTCAATATTTCCCCCACTTTTTTTCTTCCATATTTGTTTTAAATGTTTAATTTTAATTTGATCATAAATGTTATTGATTTATTTAAAATTTATTAGTGGGGCAAATTATATTTTGAAAGAAAAAATAAAAAAATAAAAAAAACAAAAAAAATAAAAAAGCAAAAAAAATAAAAAAAATCAATTAATCAATTAGTAATTTGATGCATGCATTTAAATAAGTATCTAAGTAAAGCAATTCAATTATACATACATAAACATATTTATTTTAAAAAAAAGAAAACAACACCTTATATGACTTTTGTTTTTATATGTTTATTATTGTCACTTTGTTTGTTTATTAGTGTATGTGTGTGTTGGGGGGGGGGGAAGAGAGGATTACTGGTTTTTTATATACAGTTGAAATCATGAGTCAATTGAAGCTAGATCACTATGGAAAACCTAGAAACACTGGATGGCTGTTTCGTTCTATTGTAGAACTCTTCAGTGACAGTGCACATCCACGATTTCGCCTCGCGAGATTCGAACCTAGGACCTACCAGTCTCGTGCCAGAGCACTTAACCGATAGACCGTCCAGTGCTTCCAGATTTTCCATGGTGGTCTAGCTTCAATTGATTCATGATTTCAACTATATAAAATTACTGAAATCTCCACAAGACCCTCTTCGGTTAATGGTTTATTTGAATTGACACATACTTTCGAAAGTATTACCTGTATGCTATATTCTTGATTACGTCAGTAAAATTGTAATGTACTGGATTCATTATTGTTATATCTTGTGGCTGAGTGGAAGATTTGTTAATTTATGACGTGATAAAACCGCCAATCAGAGAACAGCGAATTATCGATTGGGACAGTGACACACGAAAACCATACGAGCAGTCTAGAGTGCTACTCGGTCCTGCTATCTGCCTAGCCCAGTCAGTTAAGTCCAGAACACCAATAACAACCTCTGCAATATGAATCATTATTCTCAAAAATACTGGGTTTATATATCAAACAAACTGACCACATCGTACCATAAAATAGAAAATAACATTTGTACTAGATTTGGCCAAATGTGGCTGTGAATAGTGGGAACAGTAATCAATAGACTGGGGATAACTCAAGAAAGGTAAATCGTTTAATAATAGTCTATAGGTCAAAATAAAGCTTATAATAAGGGGGACAAGAATATGGATGCTTTAGTTACCTAACAAATATACAATAAGAAGTATACGTATCATTTTGGTCCATAAATAGTTCTTAAAGTTACCATTCATAAATCTCCATGGGATGTAACAAATGATATTCCAAAACAGTGTCAAATATGGTTCGAAGCCCTCAGGTATTCACAGTTTTTAAGAAAGACAAAATCATCATTATGGTCATGCAATCTGCATACAGCAGTTTATTTAGTATTAGTCCAATCGGGAAGCTACACGTCGAGATTCTGGAATGTCCTTCCAGAAGATGATTGGATGGAATTTGTTGAGTTGTTATTAAGCTTCATAGAACTTCCTCGAATTCACTCATGGGTCATCTTAACAAATTGGAGACGAGAACTACTATAATTTCCAAGACATGAAGTAAGAACATAAAGGCTAATAAGAACAACATAAATACGTCGTCAAAGAATACTGTTAATAGATCAGAAATATAATTGAAATCATGAGTCAATTGAGGCTAGATCACCATGGGATACCTGGAAGCACTGGATGACCGTGTCGTCCTAGTATGGGACTCCTCAGCAGTGCGCATCCACGATCCCGCGTCGAGAGATTCGAACCCAACTAGACTATTTAGACTTCGTAAATAAGCTGGCCCTCCTATCCCACACACATCAACAAACGCAGATGAAGACAACTAGTGTAGCAGCAGCTTTTGCATCAATAGGCCTCAACATACACAAAGGAAAAAGCAAGATTCTCAAATACAAATCGGAAAACACCAACACAAGTACACTTGATGGAGTAACTCTGGAAGATGTGGAGTCTTTCACACATGTCGTCGGCATCATCGATGAACAACGAGAATCTGATGCAGATGTAAAGGCGAGGATTGACAAAGCAACAAAAGCATTCCTACAATTGAAGAATATATAGAACTCAAACACAACTGTCTATCAACCAATATCAAAGTTACAATATTCAATACGAACGTCAACATAGTTCCACTGTACGGAGATGAAATGTGGAGAACTATCACAATCATCATCGAGAAGGTAAGAGTGTTTATTAACAATTGTCCACACAAGATACTTCAGATCTGTTGACCTGATATAATCAGCAACAACCTACTATGAGTGTGAACAAACCAACTCACAAATGAAGAGTATCAAAATAAAATTCTTTGAAATCAAAGATAGTTTTTGAGAAGTTTATTTATACTTTGTAATATTGTTTTTTTCTAATAAACTATTCAATAACTAAAACTGTTTTATGGTTGATTAGAAACTAGTTAAAGAGTCGTTGTGGTTAATCAAAGATCGCGCCTACAACCTTACTTATTTACACTTGTTAGCTCTCATCGAGGGGCATAGATCGCTCACCATCATTCTACATACAATTCTGTCCTCGGTAATCCTTTCCAGTTCTTTCCATTTGCTATTCATCATTTTGATGTCTGCTTCCTATTCCTGACGTGATGTGTTCTTTGGACTTCCTCCTTCCCTTCAGGATTCCAAGTTAGCGCTTGCCTGACGATTTCCAAAATGTATGTCCTATCCACCCCCAACATCTTTTCTTGATTTCCTATTTATTTGTGAGTTGGTTTGTTCACTCTCATAGTAGGTTGTTGCTGATTATATCAGGTCAACAGATCTGAAGTATCTTGTGTGGACAATTGTTAATAAACACTCTTACCTTCTCGATGATGATTGTGATAGTTCTCCACATTTCATCTCCGTACAGTGGAACTATGTTGACGTTCGTATTGAATATTGTAACTTTGATATTGGTTGATAGACAGTTGTGTTTGAGTTCTATATATTCTTCAATTGTAGGAATGCTTTTGTTGCTTTGTCAATCCTCGCCTTTACATCTGCATCAGATTCTCGTTGTTCATCGATGATTCTGTCGACGTACGTGAAAGATTTCACATTTTCCAGAGTTACTCTATCAAGTGTGATTGTGCCTACAAACTACCTTTATCAAAAAGCTGTACAAATTTCATAACTATTTTAGAATAAAAGATCTTTGTTTTCATTAATCAACGATCTCATTGGCTAACAGAACCATCAAGGTTACTTTTCACATTGATCAATGACTGAGGTTTTTAAACTAAGCAATTACATGAATGCCCATCATCATATAGTATCCAAGTTAAAATGATTCTTATTTGTTTTAATTATTTGACAATCAGTAACTAACATATTTACCCAAGAACTGTTTAAGTCATTAATGGTTAGTAATCTTAGTGTTTGCTAACAATTCACTTGGATAAGATGGGTAATGAAAGAAATATTTTCAACAGACAAAATGTCAATTAGATTGGTGTTAATGTTTAAAAGTTATAGAACTTTCAGCATACAAACCAGCTTCGTGAGGGAATTCTTGGAGTTCTAGTAGGAAGTCGTGACCAGTGGAGCTAATCCATATCGGGTAGAGTTAGGTATCTATCTCAGTGCAATGGAAGATGGTCGAGCGATTTCGTAGATTAGTTGAGGTTAGACATTAACACCGTTGGATACCAGCTCAGTGGTCTATAGGTCAAGCGTTAGTGCGTGAGACCGATAGGTCCTGGGTTTGAATCCCGCTAGCGGGATCGTGGATGCGCACTGATGAGGAGTCCCAGGCTAGGATGGAACGACCGTCCAGTGCTTCCAGATTTTGCATGGTGCTCTAGCTTCAGTTGACTCACGAATTCAACTAATAAATTACTACAATCGCTACAAAACCCCCTTTCTGATAATCATATTTATACAAAAAATGAATAGTTTCGTCATTAGTAGATAGATAGATATGGATCGATTCAAGATCAGATTGAGGATCCTACGTGATGAGCTTTTAAGTGAGATATTGTTGATCAATTCATTTGTCGAACAGCATTAACATTCAAGGTTTACTCTTACATTAATGATATCATCTTTGATCCAATAAATAATATAGATTATTGGTTCGTGAAAGTGCTTAAAAAGATTAGGGTTTCACTTACTCGATGATCAGAGCATAGTCTCATCTAGCTGAATGCGCTCGGTCTCGCATCTAAACCAGATTACCAGTTGGTACTCCGTGCTACGCACCTCTTACAACCGTCAGTCAGCTTAGACTAAACACTTCCCAATATATCGATAGCCTTTCAGATATATCTTTGAACGTCTTCGTTTTCTGACTTCTAATTTGATTAGATTGGTATACTTCGATTATATAAGGTTTTACTAATAAAAGCATTGTCTAATTCCGAATACTTGTGAAATCTTTAGCTAGAACAGCTCTGAGAAATGCCATGTATGTTTTGGAAGACAGGTAGAGTATTTCGAAGGGGGAGGGCATAAGACTCATTTAATTTCTATTTAGTAGAACTATGTTTTTACAACCTTACTTAGCTCATTCATGGAGAATAGTCATCATACGGTAAGCTTTACTGGTCAACGTTTTATTGTTAATCGAAATTCTCCGTGAATTACAAGTGTACTATTCAAAAAAATTATGTGTTTTGGATTGATATCATGAATGGATTAATGTTAGACCATTATTGAAAACCTGGGAGTATTGGATGGTCATTTCGTCCTAGTGTGGGACTCCTCAGTAAAACACATCCACGACCCCACACATAGGACTCGGACCCAGGACCCTCGATCTCGCGCACGAAGGAAATGATCTGTTGGGTTTTCAATGGTGGTCTAAATTTGATCCATTTATGATATCAATCTAAACTCCACAATCTCCACAACCCTATACTGATATGCTTTTCAGTTAAATTTACTTGTAACATTTAGTTTTTATTACTCATGTTGGTATAGTTCACATCATTCATGAATATCCTTTGTATATAAGTGACCTCCCCAATTAAAACTAATGTCTAGATTCATTTAGTATTGTTTGTTTGGATCTTCCCATCGATGTGTTAGGACTGCAATTGGTCAGTCTCTTATTGGCTATATGTGCATACTGTGCGTATTGCCTCGATATAGTCTTAATTAACAAGCATTATAAGCAATGATGAATAGTGGCTAGCAGTGGAATCCTGGACGCATGTTTCGTCCTATCTGGGACTCGTCAGCTGGATGTATCAGTATCTCAATAGCTGAGTGGATAACGCGGTGGCGTTTGAAGCGAAACGTACTGGGTTCGAGTCACAGAGCGAACATCTACTCTGAGATTCAGGTACATCCAGCTGACGCGTCCCAAATAGGACGAAACGCGCGTCAAACTGGATTGCACTGCTAGCCACTATCCATCTTTGCTTATAATGTCAAGATTGTTCAATGGAGAGTCAGAATAACAGAAAATCGAACTTATGATAACTGCTAAAAAATGATATTGATGTATAACAGATTATTCCTCTCAAAATACCTTATTTTGATCTTCTCGCCAATAGCCTTTAATCAGTCTGTACCTATATTATAAAATATAGAGCTTTAGAGTAAGTTTAAGCCAGATATGAATAAGATATGTTCCAGGAATTTCAACTGGTGAAGATTTATATCTTCATTAATCGACCTGAGCATTTTACACAGTACCTTTTATTGTTATTATTATTCAACACAGAGTAGACTAATATACAGTTTACTCGCCTACTGATAGGTAGGCAGACATCTTTTCTCTGCTAGTGAAGACTCATGATTTTGGAAAGTAAACCGGTTTACCGGTTTACATTTTGTAGGGAAGCAATTTACTTTCTATGTTAGTGCTCAGCGCCAACGACCATTTTCATTTCCTATGGTCAAACGTTTTTCATTTATATGAAAAAATCACGCCTCAAAACATCTTGGAAATGTTCTTTGAAACGTTTCAAAGACCGTATTTTTTCAACAACTTTACTGAACATAACTGTCATCTATGTCGATTTGTAAATTTCCTGATTAGTCCCTTGAAAAATTCTGAAAAATGTCAAAAGTAAATGAGTATAGAGATATTACATGCATATACTCACATACGGTGTCAACGTCGGACAATAAGGAAGAAATTATAAACCTAGAACGTCAGTCGAGAAAATTGACTACGCACCTACTTAAATCCTTGTCCTACATGTCCTGGACTGAGTTAGGGAGATGATTATATATACCTATCATTTGTGTACATGAAAATTCATTTTGGCTTTTAAACCTTCTTAGTTTCTTCAGTGTCCCTATCTGCACAGTTTGGTATACCTTAGGAAGTATATATCCTAACTCAATCGGATGACAGAAGACAGAAAAGTGTCTTATTTAAGACTGACAAACACCATTGGAAGTCGATCTTAACGTTTAACTTTTGACAAGTTACCGATTGCCCTGGTGATACGTTGTCATCTGAAGGGTGAAAGTGTACACAAAAGCTTATATGGGAAAATCATGGAAAGGGAAGAATAAAAAATGTACTCGGGACGATTATTCAGTGAGCACATAAGATGCAAATAATATTAACTAGTTTTGACTTGGTACAATAGAGTTATTGGCCGTTAGTGTTGAAAATTCTAACAGATGTTTTGATAGTTGAAAGCGTGAGTCAATTGAAGCTAGACCACCATCGAAAACCTGGAAGCACCGGACGGCCGTTACGTCCTATTATGGGACTCTCGGTGAACGGTTGCTCAACTTCGTGGATCGGTTGAAGTTAGACAATAACACCGCTGGATGCCGGCTCAGTGGTCTATCGGTTAAGGGCTCTGGCTCGAGACTGGTAGGTCTTGGGTCCAAATCTCGCGAGTGCGGGATCGTGGATGCGCACTACTGAAGAGTCCCATAATAGGACGAAAGGGCCGTCCAGTGCTTCCAGGTTTTCCATGGTGGCCTAGCTTCAATTGACTAACGCTTTTAACTATGAAAATACTAAATCTCCACAAAACCCCCTCTGATAATTCAGATGTTTTGAGTTCCAGATATGCTTCAATTGTAGAAATGCTACTCTTAGTTTTCCATTACTTTCTCTAACATCTGTGTCAGAGTAAAATGGGTTCATTAGTTCTATTATATATTTCTTCGTGTGCTTTTCAACGGCTTGTTAAAACGTAAACTTCAAATGAAAAAAAACAACTTTTCTTCATGCAAATGATCTTTTCTCATCTCATTTGCAAATCATTGGTAATAAATAAGAGATTGATCAGTAATTTCATTCCTCTTATTCACCACTATCTTACTTACTTACTGACTCCCGTTTCCCCCAGTGGAGCATAGGCCGCCGACCAGCATTCTCCAACCCACTCTGTCCTGGGCCTCCTTTTCTAGCTCTATTCAGGTTTTGTTCATTCTTTTCATGTCAGTCTCCATTTCTCGGCGTAATGTGTTCTTTAGCCTTCAGGATTCCATGTGAGGGAATAATGAAAAATTATTGACCACTATCTAGTAATGTAAAAACTTCTAAGTTTCTTAATATTTCATTCTGGTATTGAACTTCTTAACCTTACTCTTTCACAAATTCAACTGGGATCAAATAACCGACTTCCAACCTTCACAACTGATGTCTAACCTCTAGATCATTTGATTGGAATCCAACGGTTTCCAGTTCTAACATCAGTCAGCCCGCAATACTGATCTATTGTCATCTGTTACTTTTGTAATATATAACTCATTCTTCATTCTGCGTAGAGTAGGCTATGATGATGTTATTCAGAACAATATTGCAAGCTTCACAGTTAACACATATATATGTACAGAGAGAACATAGATGTTCAAAACCAATGGAAAAGAAGGATTCGTTGGTACTTTTCATCAATTTTCTGGATTTCCGAATGGGAATGCTTAGTTTATTGATCAATATAGGCTATAAAATCCAGACCATGAGATTAAAATTGCTTCATATCTATCTTCCTTCCTATACTATACCCTTATATACAATCTTTCTTTTGTATGTAATACCACCACTAAATTAACTACTTCTATGAATCCAGTATTCATCTTGTTGTCCTAACGAGGTATGGCAACTTGGATCGATGCATATGTGTGTCTGGTCCTACGTTGTAGCTGACTGACTGACTGATAAAATCCAAATAAATTCGATATGAAGCCATGATGATGATTGAGAAGATATATTCCTATGTTCAGTTTGACTGTAACTTCAGGATTCATATCTAAGTTCTTAGAATTCGACAATCAAAGCTATTAATATCATCGATTCTTGTATGTGAATAAAGTATGACATGAAATAATGTACAGGGATATATATACTATGTAAATGTATCAATCCTCTGAAAACTGAGAGAACCTATCTTATAGGAGGTGCACATCACAAAAAATCATTGAAAACTAGAAAGCGTTCGACAATTATTTCGTTCAAGTACAGGGATCTACAGAAATATACATTCACCAACCCTATCAGAGAAGTTCTACTCATTGCCTTCTCGCACCACGGGTGTTGTTTACGAAATTGAGAGGACGAAAAGCGAATGTCCGGCGTTTTAACTAGGTTGGTGGACACGGAAAGTTCACCTAGGGGAGTTGGGAAACCCTCATTCCAAACCAATGATGCACATGGGCTCCAGTATCCTGAGAGAACAAATAGCGTATGAATCAATCGTTAATCACCCGCTACCATGGAACTGAATCTTCTTAAGGTGCTCCACTACCTTATGGATCAGACCTTCAGGTCAAAGGCTCCGAGTGTGGCTCCCTAAGAAAACCACCTGCTTCAGTTTGGGCACCTGGTCAGTATCACATCCGTCACACAAATCGAATGAGATTTGTGTGGCGCATATGTATTCGGTGCCCCTTTGTACCAATATTTATGTGTTTAAATAAATTTTAAACAAATAAATAAAATCAGGGGTCAAACCAATGATCTTTAGAACATTTGATTATCAAACCACTCAGAGGTATCCACTGGTTTACATTTTCCACTTTCTTAGATTCAAGATCTTGAATAACCATCTACCTGATGAACTACCTGGTAACTGCCTCTCTCTTGACATAGTTGAAATGATGGAGTTACCTCTTGATTTTAGTCACCAGTGTTTGCAGTTAATAAATAGTGTTTGTGAAGATGATGGAATTTCATAGTTTATATCATCGGCAGATTAAAGTTAAACAACCAATAAAACCAGAGAGTATTCGACCTCATATCTGAGCAACAATATCACGAATTCATTTAAGTTAGAACGTGTTTCGTTGGATAACAACTCAGTGGTCAACAATTATGAAACCCTCCACGAAACTCGTAGGTCTTCAGTTCCAGCTCCCATGGGGCTATCGATACACACTATCAGTGAGACCAATACTAGGAAAAAACAAATGTACAGTACTTCTTCATCTTCCATGATCATTTAGCTGAGATTAATCTGTGGTATAACTCTTGACACTCAACAATCTTTCCAATCCATCAATAGTAATACTAATCTACAAAAGTAACAAATAACCATTGACAACATAATCAATGAGGTGACTGATAGCGTGGAATTGAGAAATCTCCAACATTTGAATCAGAATGAATTAGATTCAAGTCTCCATTTGACACATCAATACTATTCAGATGTAGATTTATTCCAACTGATGAGTCTCAAATAGGACGAAACACACATCTTCGAGGTTTAAAGCCTAAACACATCCATCAAATATATTAAGGATTCTATCAAACTCTATCATAAAGCTTCATAATGGAATAAATTTTGTAATCATCACTATGATTATGTAATAATTTCATTCATCAATCCTTAACCAAAGAAAAAAAGAAAAAAATTGTAAAGAATCCTCTTTTTATCGGTTTACCATATGGGATTAATATTCAGTTGTGAACAGTTGTTGCTATGGTATGGTATAGTATGGAATATTGTAAGAATGTCAATATTATAAATGAATCTTTTTCTCTGAAGTTTATGGTTATTCGAATAGGATTTATTATAGGATAGTGAAGATGATACTTTAGTTAGAGAGAAAGAGGTTCAGAGGTTCTAAAATCGTATTGCATACAATAGGGGTGCTCATCCATATAGCTCCATGACAGTCGGCCTCTGATGTCATGATAAGGTTGCAAAAACTCTTTCAGCCTCAACCACATAGCTTCAATATGTTGCACCCAATGTTACTGGTGCTTTCATGATATAATTCGCAACAATTATCATAATTTGCCTTAGTCTCAATCTGGATCGAGCGAAAAAAGTTCCTATTCTATCAGAATTCTTTCTTCAATATATATTACATAGAAAGACAACATTATCACGGTAGTCTGCACAAGGTCTACAAGTCATTGGATTACCACAATTACAAATAAACGAACTTCTTAGTAGTACCATTTGTTGTAGCTGCTCAATTATCACGTTTTCTCTAAAATCCACTGTGAATCGATTGTAAATGAGCATCAGGCACTGAAATTGACTCCGTGAACTTGAAATTCCCAAAACGCTTCTAATTGGATCATCCATAAACTATCGTCTCGCCAAATCTGAGAACCATACAGTGAATACTTCATTTACAAAATGTCAATCGGTTGTTTCAGACTTGATTGTTTCTTCATTTCCACACAAATCATTCTTTGTTCTAGTTCGCTTTTATTTGATCTTCTTAACCTTCTGTCTCCAGGCATATCACTTATGATTGATGATCTAACTACTTATATCTCTTGACATCAGTAGCAAACAGTTCAATTTGAGTTGTTCTGATTTAGTTCAAAGAGAACAATCAGAGAGAGATTCAATTTGCAAATTAGTTCTTAATACTTTATTCAGGCCTCAAATGATCTCCTGTGGAACTGAGGTGTATTTTCAATCGACTAATCACTAAGTGATGACCAGTATCTTTTCTTAGTCCATTCAATGTTGGCTTTGCTAAAAATTGTTTCTTCTCAGTCTTTGATTAACCTTCATTTTCTTATATTCTGTGGCCTAACATATAGCAATAATACTTACATTCCTCATTTGTCGTAATATCGTCAATCTAGATAGATATAAACAGGCCAATGCTTGAAATACATAGGAACGTTCCAATAAACATTGAATAAATCAGACTTTTTTGGTGGGGGAATATTTATATTTGAAGTTTTAAGAGTGCTTTAAGCATTACTTGCTTACTTACGCCTGTTACTCCCAATGGAGCATAGGCCACCGACCAGCATTCTCCAACACACTCTGTCCTCGGTCTTCCTTTCTAATTCTATCCAACTTTCATTCATTCTTCTCATGCCTGTCTCCATTTCTCGGTGTAATGTGTTCTTTGATCTTCCTCTTCTCCTTTGGCCTTCAGGATTCCATGTGAGGGCTTGCCTTGTGACACAGTTGGGTGATTTCCTCAATGTGTAGCTTTGAGCATTATGAGACATTAACTGTTCCAAATTAGTCAGTTAGTAAATCAGATAAATAATACATCGGTAAGTTTTGTTTTCATCGTTATGTTCAATGGATTTGACAGTCACATGCACAAACAGACATTATATTCCAGAAGGAGTATATGGATTTAATATGTAACACCATAGTTTTATATGAAGCCCAAGAGTTAAGCCTAATAGTTAAATGGTAATTCCGTTAGTAAGTGACCACCAAACTGTTGTGTTATTCGTTCCTCTTCGATTACAATATACATATCCTAAGATATGCCGAACCCAATATGTGAATGAGAACATCGAAATCTATAGGAATGCACACAAATCATAGTTATATGTAGAATTGTCTTTCCATCCCAGTCAAGGATATACTGGATGGAAAATCTTGTAATGTATAACCTGATTTGTTAGTTATATTTTCTCGTTGAGATGACATTTGAATGAAGCACATGAAATGTTTATATTCGCCCAGCCTTTCAATTACAAAACTCATATTATTCAATAGCTTATTTATAAAGTGAGATCTAAACATTTGTCCTCCCAAATGCCTTCAAATAACTAACATCAAAACATAGTACATGAGATATCGAGTCAATTAGACTAGTCTTCGGTGTATTTCAGCTACTGGGTTCGAGGTTCAGCAGTGGAATGCAAATGCATCCATATAACAATCTCAAATAAGACCAAACTCACATGAAAATTTATATAGTTGAGATCATGAGTCAATTGAAGCTAGACCACCATAGAAGACCTGGAAGCATTGGACGGCCGTTTCGTCTTATCGTGGGACTCCTCAGTGGCAGTGCGTATTCACGATTCCACCTTGCGAGATTCGAACCCAGGATCTATCAGTCTCGCGCGCGAGCACTTAACCTGGCTCCTCGGTTCATCCAGTACTTCCAGGTTTTCCATGATGGTCTAACTTCAATTGACTTATGATCTCAACTATATAAAATGACACTAAACCAATTATTTTTGTCAATTCCAATACATAAATTGCTTTAGACAATAATCCATCTAAACTTTAATTGATATTCTTTTAGTAAAAAAATGTAATGGGAAGTAATAAATCGATCCAAAAAAGTACCCAAAAAAATGTTTTGTTCATGATTATCTGTTATCTAATCATTTTAATCCCCTTTTTTTTCCTTTCATTTAATTGGTTAATACAATCTTAGTGACATAATGGGATCTTTACATGTTGATGTCCTATTCAGTTCGTGTGTGTGTGTGTGCGTGTGTAAGTACGTACGAACATATCTGTGCATTACTATTTTGTATAAAAAGATGATTTTAGTAACTATAGGAATTATTGTATCTAGGTACATAATCGGTATTAGACTTAAAATAAGAAAGTTAACTGTCCATAATTTGATTGCTCTAATACATGTGACTATACGTTGTCTAACCTTGATTTACTTTATCATGGAGACAGTATGTAAGGTTTGATAAGAATCTTTGAAGAACAAATATTATAAAGATCAATGGGGATTAGAGTGACCACACCTTCATGATCAAACAATCCAGTATTGATAATAATGTTACCATATTGGCTTTTATTGACCTATCATAATAAAATACAATCTAATACTGCTTACTTTATATTTAAATTCTTGATTGTGTTTTATTGAAGTTCTAGATCATTTAGATTAGTTCTATTACGTCATATAACTCCGCTTGTAGCTCTTCTAGAATTACTGACAGTTCCAAGCCCGGGTAAAGAAGGAGGGTTGGGAATGGGGTTAGCGACCTCATCCAGTAGAAAACTAACTCGCTAAAAAAAACTCTAACCAGATAAAAAAATTCAAATCATTTAATTTCTGCCCTCCGAGTTGAAGGAAGAATTATGACTCCTCATGATGAAAGCCGAGATTTTTCAGGAGTCACGAGGCCGATGTCCCTTCTAACAAGCAGAGCAACAATTTTTATAGGTACATGGAACGTCCAGACAATGTGGTAGACGGGGAAGACCAGTTAAATAGCAATGGAAATGAGGAGATACAACTTGGAAGTACTCCGAATCAACGAAAACCATTGGAAACGAGCTGGACAGCGAATGCTAGATACGAGAAAGATGCTGCTGTACTCCGGTCACGAAGAGGACAGTGCTCCGCACGCTCACGGATTTGCTCTGATGCTGTCCAAATAAGCACGTAAAGTACTTAAGGATGGGGATCTCATGTATCCAGGATATTCAAAGCATCATTCAAGACAAAGAAGGAGGGGATCACAATGAATGCTATCCAATATTATGCGCCCACCAATGATAGTAACGACGACGATAAAGATCAGTTCTACTCGAGGCTACAATCAATCATAGAGAAGTGCTCAAGAAAGGACCTGACCATCCTGATGGGAGATCTAAATGCAAAATTCGGAGTGGACAACACAGGATATGAAGATTTAATTGGACGACATGGAGTTGGTTTGCATACAAGACATTTTAATAGAACATGCTTATTTCCTTAGTACTAACTTACTTATGCCTGTCAACCGCATGGAGCATAGACTGCCGACCAGGTATCTCCAACCTAATCTGTCCTGTGGTCTCCCTCCAAATCGTTTCTATATGCTATTGATTCCCTATACGATGTGTTCTTTGATCTCCCTCTATCCTTCACCCTTGAGGATCTCAAGTTAGAACTTGCCTCATGATGTAATTTGATGACTTCCAAAATGTATTTCCTATCCACATAACGTGTATTTTCCTGATTTCCTTTTTAGCTGGAAGTTAGTTTGTTCTTTGTTAGATACTAATTAATATAACTTGAGATCAGATTTGAATTTTCCAGCTGCTTAGATATCATACCTGGGCACATTAGTTCTCTGAGTACTTCGAAAAAATTTATCATACCTTCTGACTAATCATAGAATCGATTGAATGCACTACCTAGATTGTGATAATATCCAACATCTGATACAGTGACATCATAGTTAGACTCCGCATTTCATCTGGATTCGATCGATTTAAAACACTTTTTTCAACATTTACTTAAGAGTTCTCTTGATGTGATTCAATCACTAGACTAGTTGATGTTCAATACGGAAAGATTAGAATCCTACCCACAATTAACACTATTAAGAACTATTTTCTCCAGAATGCTAATAATTTTCATTTGAGTTTACACAAACTGAGCCCGTAATAATTAATTGATAAGCAGTATCCATTTGTTTTTTTATATTTATTTATTTGAACACATAAATATTGGTACAAAGGAGAACCGAATACAGATGCACCACACAAGTCACTTGATTTGTGTGTGGGCTATGATACTACCCGGATGCCCAGACCGAAGCAGATGGTTTTCTTAGGGAGACACACCCGGAGTCTTTGACCTAAATGTCTGATACATAAGGCAATGGAGCATCGTAAGGAGATGCAGTCCTATGGTAGTCGGTTATCAACAATTGGTTTATACGCCATTTGTTCTTTCAGGATACTGGAGCCCATATGCTTTATTGGTTTGGGAATGTGGTTTTCCAACTCTCCTAGGTGGATCCTCCATATTCACTAACCGTATTTAAGTGTCGAATATTCACTTTTTATCCTCACAATTTCGTAAACAACACCGCAGAGGCGAGAAGGCGAAGAGTAGGACTTCCCTACTAGCAGTTGTATACGTGTGGCCATGTGAGAGCATTTCGAGAGAGAGAGAGAGTGGACTCACCCCAACCTCAACCGTACCAGGGTATTCAGAGGAAAAGGTTATGAAGTATTCAATCACAAAATTTATTATATTCAGTTTCATTTGAAAGCCTCTCAGTCGCAAAAATGATATGTTGCCATATACTACTATAGCACATTCAATAAATGAAGTGTATGTATGCTGTGTGTGTGTGTGTTAAATGTTGCTACAATCCTATCTATTGGACAATAACACTATTACTTTTCTTAATCCATATAATTGAATGTTTTCCCTATTTAATTTTCATTCGTTAATTAGTTGAAAAATATTGGACAATATTGGACACGAAGGTACCATTTCCATTTTCATATCTTAATATTATAACAATCAAAAAATCAATAATCCTGAATAATTTCAAATATTTGTGTAGGATATTTTAGTTTGCTTGAATAAAGTTAACCATTCTAGTAAGAATTTAGTTTGCGACAGCATTACTTACTTACTTACTTACGCCTGTTACCCCTAGTGGAGAAGCATAGGCCGCTCACCAGTATTCTCCATCCAACTCTGTCCTAGGCAATCCTTTCCAGTTAACATTCATCTTTTTCATATCTGCTTCCATTTCCCGGCGTAATGTGTTCTTTGGCCTTCCTCTTTCCCGCTTCCCTTCCGGATTCTAAATTAGGGATTGTCTCGTGATGCACATTGGTGATTTCCTTAATGTATGTCGTATCCTAATTTCCTCTTCAGCTGGAACCTGATTTGTCCTCTCTCATAAAACGCTGTTGTTGATAGTATCCGGCCAGTGAATGTTGAGTATTTTGCGTAGACAACTGTTTATAAATACTTGTACCTTCTTGACGATGGATATAGTAGTTCTCCACGTTTCAGCTCTGTACAGTAGAACTAGCTGTCTTGACGTTCGACAGTATTATACAATGATTAATAAGTGGTGAATGATAAGCGTAATCACTGATTAAAACAAACATTTAACCCAGTTGTCAAGGAAGGTGTACCCAAAAATTGTAATGGAACTGATAGTCACTATGAGATTGAAATCTTTGTCACTCAGTTACTTAGAATAGTGGATATATATTATAACTTGGTTGATGGAATTCCTTTGACCATTTCAAACTAGACAAACATGAAATTGGTTAGTACTTAATCGTTGATCAGTGTAAATATCTTAGTCTTTCAATAACTCATTTGAAGCATGAATAACCCATTGGTTATACGGGATCCAGAATGCACCCACCAATGATAACAACGACGACGATAAAGATCAGTTCTATTCGAGGCTGCAATCAATCATAGCTCAGTTCTCAAGGAAGGACCTGAACATCCTGATGGGAAATCTAAATGCTTAAGTCGGAGTGGATAACACAGGATATGAAGATATAATTGGACGATATGGTGGATATTTATTACAACTTAGTTGATGGAATTCCTTTGACCATTTCAAACTAGATAAATATGAAATTGGTTAGTACTTATTCGTTGATTAGTGTAAATATCTTAGTCTTTCAATAAGTCATTTGAAGCATGAATAACTTAGTGGCTATACTAGAAGATGAAGATCCGAATCAGTTCCATCAATATTTTAGATATTTCTTGATGGTATGTATCAACTAGCACAAAACCTAGATCCAGAAAATGATTTCTTTCTTTCAACTATCTCACAGTGCAGGTGTTCCAAATTGATATCACCTGGAAATAATCCAAGACCTCCACAAAACAGAGAGAGTCTCGGTCATATTTTGAGTAAGGAAAATATTCAATGTTACGATTTATTTAAGGTCACCACCCATGTGAATCCTTGAGTGCTAATTCTATTAATTATAGGTACTGTATTCTATGCTACCGATGTTGACAGATATAGGTAGTATGATCATCAATCATAAGTTAAAGGCCTGGAGACAGAAGGTTAAGAAGATCAAATAAAAGAGAACTAGAACAAAGAATGATTTGTGTGGAAATGAAGAAACAATCAAGTCTGAGACAGCTGATGGACATTTTGTAAATGAAGTATTCACTGTATGGTTCTCAGATTTGGCGAGATGATAATTTATGGATGATCCAATTAGAAGCGTTTTGGGAATTTCAAGTTCACGGAGTCAATTTCAGTGCCTGATGCTCATTTACAATCGATTCACAGTGGATTTTAGAGAAAACGTGATAATTGAGCAGCTACAACAAATGGTACTACTAAGAAGTTCGTTTATTTGTAATTGTGGTAATCCAATGACTTGTAGACCTTGTGCAGACTACCGTGATAATGTTGTCTTTCTATGTAATATATATTGAAGAAAGAATTCTGATAGAATAGGAACTTTTTTCGCTCGATCCAGATTGAGACTAAGGCAAATTATGATAATTGTTGCGAATTATATCATGAAAGCACCAGTAACATTGGGTGTAACATATTGAAGCTATGTGGTTGAGGCTGAAAGAGTTTTTGCAACCTTATCATGACATCAGAGGCCGACTGTTATGGAGCTATATGGATGAGTACCCCTATTGTATGCAATACGATTTTAGAACCTCTGAACCTCTTTCTAACCTTGACAAGATTCCTCAAGGTCACTTATGATTCACTCAAAGGTCGTTCATAAAATACAGTCTCGCCTCAGATTTTACTAAGATGTTTTGCAATTTCTTATTCAAATACATTTGATTGTCCCCACTTATGCTGTCATTCAGTAAAGTACCATCTTCACTATCCTATATTAAATCCTATCCGAATAACTATAAACCTCGGTGAAAAAGATTCATTCTTACATTATTACATACCATACCATACCATAGCAACAACTGTTCACAACTGAATATTAATCCCATATGCTAAACCAATAAAGAGCAGATTCTTGATATTTTTTTCCTTTTTTTCTTTGGTTAAGGATTGATGATTGAAATTATTACATAATCATAGTGATGATTACAAAATCTATTCCATTATGAAGCTTTATGATAGAGTTTGATAGAATCCTTAATATATTTGATGGATGTGTTTAGGCTTTAAACCTCGAAGATGTGTGTTTCGTCCTATTTGAGACTCATCAGTTGGAATAAATCTACATCTGAATAGTATTGATGTGTCAAATGGAGACTTGAATCTAATTCATTCTGATTCAAATGTTGGAGATTTCTCAATTCCACGCTATCAGTCACCTCATTGATTATGTTGTCAATGGTTATTTGTTACTTTTGTAGATTAGTATTACATTTGATGGATTGGAAAGATTGTTGAGTGTCAAGAGTTATACCACAGATTAATCTCAGCTAAATGATCATGGAAGATGAAGAAGTACTGTACATTTGTTTTTTCCTAGTATTGGACTCACTGATAGTGTGTATCGATAGCCCCATGGGAGCTGGAACTGAAGACCTACGAGTTTCGTGGAGGGTTTCATTATTGTTGGCCACTGACTTGTTATCCAACTAAGCACTCTCTAACTCAAATGGATTCGTGAAATGGTTGCCCAGAGTTTAGGTCAAAACAATAGTATATATCATTATTCGAAAGTAAAATGCCTGGAAGCTGAAGGATAAAAACATCGATGTCAGTCAGTCAGTCAGTTACAACGTAGAACTATGTCATCAACGTATTCTAAGTCAACAGATGAGTCTCTAAGTAAAAGTTCAACTCTTGAAGATTTAGATGATAAAAGTGTTATCTCTAAAACATGTCAACGACAAAGTTAGACAAGAGTGAAGAGAGTGGACAGCTCTGACGTACACCATTTGAGGTAATCAATTCTAATGACAGTTCTTCACAAGCTCTAACTCGACTAGTTGTGTTCAAGTAGAGATTTTACCAACACTTTCCGTATTTTTGTTGTGTTCTTATTCAGTACAAGAGGGCGAGGATCGGCAAAACAAGAGCAACATATTTACAACTGAAGAAGTTCTGCAACTCAAAACAATTGTCAACCAACATGAAGATCAGAATTATCAATACAAATGTCAACACAGTTCTACTGTATGGGACGGAAACCTGGAGAACTACGAAAACCATCATCCAGAAGATACAGGTGTTTATTAACAGTTGTCCACGCAAGATATTCAATATCCGTTGGCCAGACACTATCAGCAACAAGCTACTGTGGAAGTCAACAAACCAGATTCCAGTGGAGGAAGAAATCAGGAAGAAGTGCTGGAAGTGGATAGAACACACTTTGAGGAAATCACCCAACAGCATCACAAGACAAGCCCTCACATGGAATCCTGAAGGTCAAAGGAGAAGAGGAGGACCAAAGAACATATTACGCCGAAAAATAGAGACAGACATGAGAAGAATGAACAATATTTGAATATAACTAGAAAGGAAGACCCAGGACAAAATGTATTGGAGAATGCTGGTCAGCGGCCTATGCTCCATTGGGAATAACAGGCGTAAGTCAGTAAGTAAGTAAGTAAGTTATTCATTACAAAATGGATATAGTAAATAATTTTTGTGAACCCCAGATACAAATTATATCCCGCTATGGAATAATCCAAAACAATATTGATAAATACACCATTTATTTGATCATATGACACATATTACAATCAAACTGAAACAATTTTACAACATTTGTCTATTGTCAGATACACCACAAATCTTAATGTAGAATATATTTTTTGTTTTATTTTATACTACTAAAATGATTTCCATCAGTAGTACAGGTTGAATTGAGATAAAAATGTTTCTACACTGTAGATAAATGGGAACATTCCAGGAGAAATTACTACACTTGAACTTGTATAATATAATGAGAACGCTTAGTCAGTCAGTCAATCAGTCACTCACTCACTCACTAACTAACCAACTAACTAACTCATTCATTCACTTACTTAGACCCATTCATATATGAAATGGTTGATTAATGAAGTAGTTTATTGTATTTCAGAATCAGTCACTTCTTCTGTTACATCATCATCGTCATCATCATGATTAACAGTATCTATGAATAAGAAAGATAATACATAGAAATAGTGAGATTTTATTAGCATTATATGAATCATATAAAACTAGTAAGAACTACTATATCAGTTGTTTACGCAAGATACTCAACATTCACTGGCCGGAGACTATCAGCAACAGCGTTTTATGAGAGAGGACAAATCAGCTTCTAGCTGAAGAAGAAATTAGGAAAAGACGTTGGAAGTAGATCGGACATGCATTAAGGAAATCACCAATGTGCATCACGAGGCAATTTATAACTTGGAATCCGGAAGGGAAGCGGGAAAGAGGAAGGCCAAAGAACACATTACGCCGGGAAATGGAAACAGATATGAAAAGGATGAATGTTAACTGGAAAGGATTGCCTAGGACAGAGTTGGATGGAGAATACTGGTGAGAGGCCTATGCTTCTCCACTAGGGGTAACAGGCGTAAGTAAGTAATATTATAATTGAATTCTGTTGTCTGGTTCAGTTATAATATACACTTTCTCTATGTATCAGAAGGGGGGTTTTGTAGAGATTTTAGTAATTTTATATAGTTGAGATCATGAGTCAACTGAAGCTAGACCACCATGGAAAACCTGTAAGCACTAGACGTCCGTTTCGTCCTGCTGAGAAGTCCGAAAATAGGACGAAACGGATGTCCAGTGTTTTCAGGTTTTCCATGGTGGTCTAGCTTCTATATGTATATCAAATTTGCCATGGTAGAATAGAAAGATTTGGTTGATAAATTGAAGTGTAATGTATATAAAATCATTGATGTTATGTCCCGATAAGAATAATGAATGGTAACTTTGGGATCTATTTATGGACCAATATTATGCATATGTTTTTTATCACATAATTGCTAACTAGCTAAACTGTTCGTATTCATGTTCCCCTTATCATGAGCTTTATTTTGACCTATAGACTATTATTATACGATTTACCTTTCTTGAGTTATCCCTAGTCTATTGATTACTGTTCCCCCTATTCACAACCACATTTGGCCAAATCTTGTACGAATGTTATTTTCTATTTTATTGGTATGATATGGTCAGTTTGTTTGGTATATAAACTCAGTATGTTTGAAACGCAATGATTCATATTGCAGAGGCTGTTATTGATGTTCTAGACTTAACTGGCTGGGCTAGGCAGATAGGAGGACTGATAATTACTCAAGACTGCTCATACGACTTGTGTGTGTCACTGTTCCAATCGATAAGTCGCTGCTCTCTGATTGGCGGTTTTATCACGTCGTACGTTACCGAGGCATCCATACGGTCACAAGTTATAACAATTGATATATATATTTAATTGTCCTTTTGATCTAGTCAAGAATAAGTGTGAAATTGACTTTCTTTATTAAAAATGTTGCGTTTATAATATCTCACCTAGTGTTTGATCTTAAGACGGTATGTTTATATTTTACCAGCCAATGATTGTAGTGGGAAGGGACTTGCAGAACTACTATAATCATCATCAAAAAGGTATATGTATTTATAAACAGTTACCAACGTATGATACTTAATATCTGTTCGCTGGATATAATAAACAACCATCTACCGTGGTAGAGGACAAATCAACTCCCAGCTGAAGAGGAAATTAGGAAAAGACACTTTAAATGGATAAGAAATACATTGTGGAAATCATCAAATTACATCATGAGGCAAGCCGTAACTTGAGATCCTCAAGTGTAAGAGATAGAGGGAGATCAAAGAACACATCATGTAGGGAATCAATAGTATATAGGAACGATTTGGAAGGAGACTACAGGACAGAGTAGGTTGGAGATACCTGGCCAGAAGCCTATGCTTCATGAGGGGTATCAGATGTAATTAGGTAATTCAATTATGCACACGTCAAGTCAATATATTTTTGAGCAGTAGTCAACTACTGATATTAAAGGGTTCGCCTAATGTTTCAGTCTGTTAACTAAGCAATCATCATCAACGTAGGATCTTGGACTATGGAGCATTTGCCTAATTTGTTCAAGACGTATATCAGTTTAAAGGAGATAAAGCAGGTTAAATAAGGGAATACTCTTCTGGAGGATATTATTTAGTAAAGCTAGACAATTATATTTATGATTAACAGTCAAAAACTTGATGTTCCGTTTAGGACTACGTAATAGTCAAGGGATAAAATGAATGAAAAGAACGTATTGAAGAGATATGTGAAAGATAATTGCTCACTTGACAAGTAGAGAATATGGGCAAATAACGAAAGTGGGACTCAGTGGCCGAGTGGATAACGCGATGGCGGTTGAAGCGAAAGGTACTGGGTTTGAATCCTAGAATGAACATGAATTCTGAGATGCAGATACATCCAGCTGGCGAGTCCCAAATAGGACGAAACGCGCGTCCTGGATTCCACTACTATATCAAGATTTCCTGTCACTCCCTTACTAGCTTTCTTATGACCCACTACATACTACCTAAATATAAGAAGTAGTTTGAGGTCATTCATATAATTTTCAGTCTTTTTCTAATGCAACGATTAATATTTGTTTCTTTCAACAGGCCACATTCTTTGCTTATTAACTGATGACTGAGCAGATTAATAATAATCCGAATGAATTTATACCAGTGATATAAATATGATTGAGACCCTCCAGAGAATCAATTTTCATTGAGTTTCGAAATGTTACGAAACAACAGCTAACCTATGACTGAAAAATTAGTAATTAGCAAATATGTGATTTTAGAAGTTAAGCGTTGCCGCACGAGACCGAAGGTCCTGGGTTCGAATCCTGCGGCCGGGATCGTGGATGCGCACTTCTGAGGAGTCCCATACTAGGGCGAAACGGCCGCCGACTGCTTCCAGGTTTTCCAAACTGGTCTAGCTTTAATCAACTAATGAATTCAACTATTAAAATTACTACTATCTCCACAAAATCCCTTTCTGATTAATAAATAACTTAAAATTGCAACAAATTTGTAATTGGATGATTTCTATTGGCCGGTCCACTAACAAAATAGGTTGTCCAATAGGATTATTCTGACCACAAAGTAGCATGAGTTGAAATATGGAGTAGGAAATTTATCTTCCTCACTGATTAATGACCTCAAATGTTGCTTTCTAATTTGTCCAGCTCTTTATTATATATAAACTTACTGTAATTATTACTTACTGACTTACGCCTGTTACCTCTCTTCGAGGAGTATAGGCCAACCACCAGCATTCTTCATCCAATTCTGTCCTGAGCAATTCTTTCCAGTTGATATTGTTCCTTTTCATGTCTGCTTCCAATTCCTGACACATTGTGGTCAGAATAATCTTATTTTTGTTAGTGGGCCGGCCGATAGCAATCATTCAATTACAAATTTGTTGCAATTTTGAGTTATTCATTAATCAGAAAGGGGTTTTATGGAGATTGTAGTAATTTTAACAGTTGAATTCATGAGTCGATTAAAGCTTGACCACCTTGGAAAACCTAGAAGCACTGGACGAAGTGTGTTCTTCGACCTTCCTCTTTTCCATTTCTTTTCAGGATTTCAAGTTAGCACTTGCTTCGTGATGCAGTTTAATGATTTCCGTAATGTATGTCCTATCCACTCCCAACGTCTTTTCCTAATTTCTTCTTCAGCCGGAAGATGGTTTTTTCTTTCCCACAGTAGGTTGCTGTTGATGGTATCCGGCCAACGGACATTTAATATTTTAGGTAGACTATTGTTTATAAATACTTGTACCTCTTCTACGGCTACTGACCGTAGGATTTCCTGTCGATGCTAAGAAGACATAATATATAGACGGCCCAGCAGGTTGATATTGCTACGGAAATCAGCGTACTTGCGGACTGAACATTTTGACGGGAAGTGTGACACAAACTGCGACAAAGAACAAGGTGACACAGTGAGCAGAATGACTGCAAGAGTAACTTTCGTTTAAAGCGGGGACGGCTGTAGTTTTGACAGATATATGTTTTATGTAGCACTAACCAGAAGTGGAATGCCTGGGAGAAGAGAATTGGTAAGATTGAATTGAAGAGAACAGAAAGGAAAAGAGGGATAAATTGTTGTAGCAACAGGATTAAAAGAATCACAAAGCATGTAAAGGACAAATGACGGAAGATGTGTAAATAATGCATTCAATATATAGCTTTCATATTTTATGAAGGCACTTTGCAATTATACATTACACACTAAATTAGTTCCCCCCACTTGAGTTCTCGTTCCCTACAGTGTTATAAGTGTCGTACTGAGATATAGCATGAAGTTAGCATAAATTTTTTTTATCTATACTTTACCGAAGACAGACGTGAATACGTTGAAGTTCATACAGATAATCTAAAATACATATGCAATGAATAAAATGAATGAATATGATGCTAGTGAGTAAATAAATGTAAAGATATAATGTGGGTGAGTGATGGGTGCTCATGAAACCGAATCGCTATTTCGGTAATAAAAAACAGATTCCTTGGGTCCTATACGATCGTACCGCAATGATCTCTCGTTTTCTTGTCTGATCATCCAATTAGGTCACCCATACTACCAGTTGGACCAGTGATCTAAGTACCAATTGATACATTGACCAACGGACAACAAGCAAGAAACTAACGTTTTATTAGTTCAAGAGCTCCTTCCAACTCAGTGGTTAATCAGAAGATGAAGATAGAAAACAGGTCGACTTTCTATTGCACTTAATTCAGTGATAACTCAAAACTCATACAGTAATATACTTGAAATGTCTGACCACATGGCAGTACAATTAGAAGATATGGTGTGTACATAACTTGAACATAAGTGATATAAAGCCGGAGTAACAGAAGAATAAGTAATCAATGGTGAATCTGGAGTAATAAAATATATGACAATGATTTATGAATCAAATGAAAGCTGAAAAATCGGAGAATATAAGCATATCTACTTCAGACAATGGATGAATAATTGTGCAGTCATTCATGGATCGATGGAAGTTAGACATTAACACCGTCGGATGCCCAGTCAGTGAACTAAAAGTTAAAAGTTCGGGTGCGAGACCGAAGGTCCTGGGTTCGAGTCCGAGATCAGGATCGTGGATGCGCAATGCTGAAGAGTTCCATGCCAGGACGAAATGACCGTCCAGTGCTTCCAGATTCCCAATGGTGGTCTATCATCAATCATTTCATGACCTCGATCAAAATGTATAGCGCAAATATATCACACTTTTCAGATGAACTACGTGTTCACATTGTTGTGTCGAAATATATAGATTAACGAAAGCATTTTGCATATTTCAAGTGACACTAACTAGTTCATCAATATATTTGAAATCTCTTATACAAAGTACTTCAGTATCAAACCATTTTCTTATATTAATGCCTCGTTAAAAGTCATTTTTAAAAAAATCAGTAACTAGGGGAAATTTCCCAAAGTAAAAGAACAGTCAAAATTAGTAAAAGTATCATTAATTGAAATCGAACACTGATTGATTGATTGATTGATTTACTCACTCACTCACCCACTCACTCACTCACTCACTCACTCTCTTACTCACTCACTCACTTACTGACTCACTGACTCACTCATTCGCTCGTTCACTCACTCACTCATTCATTCACTTACTCACTCATTCGCTCGTTCACTCACTCACTCACTCACTCACTCACTCACCTTCTAATGGTGTTTCATTAATATCTTGTTTAGCTTGTGAGTCGAAAGTAATATCATCATCAGTTTCATTATCAAATTTTAATGTACTTTGTTCTCCGTCATCATCATCATCACCATCATCATCTTCTTCTTCGTTTACTGATTCTTTGACATAATTCTCTGAATCACTTTGCAAATGATTTCTATCTTGGACCTTTATATCATCATCATCATCATCATCATTAGGATTATTAATAGCTTCAATGTCGTCAATTTTATTCACATGTACATCGTTACTAATTATTTCATCATCTGAATGATGTTGGTTTGAATCATGTTCATTACTTTTCGATTTTGTAGTGATATCTGAGGTGTTTTCTTCATTGTTGATTTCTAATGAAGTCTCCTCTTCTTCTAATTGATGCAAATGGACTAATTCATTGTTTTCAAGAGATTCCTGGTTGAGAAAATTTGAAATATTCAAGAATTATTTGCATTCATATGACTCTTTAGTAAAATCATTTATTCGTTTCTATGTCAGAATAAAACTAGATTATTAAAACAAATAAATAGCTATTAGTAGATCCACCAATCTGACGAATCGAGAATAGGACGAAACGCATATCCAGAACTTCACTTCTAGCCACTTGTCCAGCTTTAATTAGTATATTTCATGCATTCGAAATATATAATGTGTAAATAGTTGGCTATGAGTAACGTATAATCTGTCACACATATGTCCGTCAGTTCAAGTTCCTATACCATTTCAACACAGTGAGATGAAGTTATTCTAAAAAGTCCTAGAATGCTAGAAGTAGTAATTGTATTACTTGTATTAGAAAACACTAGGCATTGAGAATATGACCAGGGAAGAAAGAATGAGTGGAGCAAAATGTGCGTGATTATTGTAAAGCTCAAGGTATAAAGTAAGTTTATTATTGAATGAGTCTGTATGATTAAGACCAATTCTGAGTTATATCAATCAACAATTCCAGCTATTGGTCATTATTAACTCGTAGAATACGACCAGATAGTTCATAATTGCCTACACGGTTCAGTTCAACAGTCAGTTGCTTCATGGATTGACGCTAAGGTTTTGGTTTGACCCTCTATCTTTATTCCAACTAACCCCTACTCCCATAACGATTGCACGTCATGATAACCGATGGCTATGACATTTTTAATACATGTCTCAGGCACCTCAGTTGATGAAGATTCACGACCTAATCAGCGGATTTATCATTTCCGTATAGTACTCTATCTCTAAGCTCAGCACTGTCAGTCCCAACATATATGAGCAATGCTTCGAAGTCGTCTATGATCAGACGCTAGTAATCAATGAATGCCCTCCTTTTTAACGTCTAAATCTTACAAAAATAGTACAGAACATTGTGAATATATTATAATATAAGCAGAAAGTGGATTAATAATGAATCAGTATAGAGGGTTTGTGGAGATTGTAGAATTTCGGTAGCTTAAATCATGAACCGGTCTTAACTAGACCCACACTGAAAACCTGTAGGTACTGGAGAGCTGTTTTGTAATCAGTGTGCATTCATGACTCCACCATAAAGAAATGAACCCACAACTTTCGGTCGCGTGTGCGAATCCCTAACGTCTAAACCGCTAACCTAATATGTTCGATGGTGTGAATGTCTAACTTTGGTCAAATCGCGTTATTGCTTAACCCTCTTTTGCTGTCCGAAGTTGGTAACGGTCTCTCATGCGGCAGGCATTCGTGCGCGAAATAAAACGTCCTCGGTTAAATCCCCTGATCCAGGATCGTGGATGTGCAATATCGAGGATTCACGCACTAGAACGAAATGGATGTCTAGTGCTTCCGTGTTTTCAATGGTGGTGTAAACAACTTATTTGAACAAAGTCTTTTGATGTATATTTTGCCAGAATACGCAGATGACATAGTCCTGTTTGGTGAAGACGCTGGCAAAATGCAGAGTCTTCCGTTAAAACTGATTAATAATTCCAGGATGTTTGGGATGCGTTTCTCCCCATCCAAATGTAAATTGTTACTCCAGGACTGGCCTGCGTCAACACCTGAACTAAGGATAGGGAGTGAAGTAGTCGAACGCGTCGACAACTTCACTTATCTTGGAAGTCTGATAAGCCCTAATGGGTTGGTGTCTGACGAAATCTCAGCACGGATTCAAAAAGCTCGTTTGGCTTTTGTCAACTTACGTCACCTATGGCGAAGGCAAGATATCCGTCTATCAATTAAGGGATGAGTATACTGCGCAGCAGTTCCCTCTGTTCTACTTTACGGCTGCGAAACATGGCC
>NC_031500.1:1909430-1963706 GCF_000237925.1 Schistosoma mansoni
AGTTCTGTTGACCGAGAGGTTTTGTGGCAGTGTACGTCATTCAAATGCGTACTGGAGAAGTATGTAAACTTGTATAGGTTCTCTACTCGAAAATTTCTGGTCGAGCCAGAGTTTATAGGCAACTGTCACCCGAATTCTCAATCTCAAGTGGTGTTCATCACGGTTTATTTTATTGAACTTTATCATAGACATACTTTTAAAATTAACACTTTCATCGTTTGACTTTTCAGGAATCGACTTCCTACCAAGAGATTCACTTGTTGACTTGGAATAAGCAGATAATATAGTTCTGTTTGGTGAAGACGCTGACCAAACACACAGTCTCCAGATCACCTGAAGCAACAATCTAAGCATGTTTGGGACCGGTTTCTCTCCTTCCAAATGCAAAATTTGGCCTCAGCACTGGTTTGCGTCAGCATCTGAATTAATGATAGGGATGAAGCGATTGAGTGCGTTGGTTGATTTGCTCATCTCGGAAGTGTCATCAGTACTGATGGTCTGATATTTAACGAAATTTCGGCACGATCTAGGGAGCTCGATCAGCTTTTACCGACTTGCACTACTTGTGACGTAAGCGAGATATCTGTCTGCCAGCCAAAGGTAGACTTTGCTTTGAAGCATTCGGACCCGTGATACATGGCCATTAAAAATAGAGGATATTCGTGGGTTATTAGTATTCAATCATACGTACCTCCAAAGTCGCGCTGGTGAATCGTAGTATCATCGAGAAAACAGTATTGAGGTTAGGGATAGGACACTAGGTAAACATGGTGAATCAATTTATAGGGTAATGAATCTTTATATATTGAGGTGGTTGGGACGTGTGATATTCATACCCAATCACCTAGTACCTTAGTTGGTGATGCTGTATGGTATAGGAGTAAATTGGAAGAAAGCTGGGAGTGGACAAACCAAGACATGGTATCCGTCCATGAAATCATTGGAAAGCGGACTGAACCACATTAATAGGTTTGACCCATGTGATCAGGGTCCGCATAATTATTTTGGCCTATAAACAAAGGTTAGACAGTGATCCATTCTCATATTGGGAGACTGAAATAATCATCAAAATATTTCAAAATAAACCGCTTCAATTGGACCTAAGCTACTATGCAACTATCACTTATTTCCACTTGTTTTGATTAAGAAATTGACACAAGTTCACTTAATCTTGTCGTGGTTGAAAAGCTTCTATCAACTATTAGCTAGTCAACTTAATAGTCTCACCTTTGTTCACTTCTATGTATGAAAAAATAATTTCTTTCCTTTCGAATATCACTGTCCTTTTCCTAAGTATCGATTCATTGAGTCTGAACTAGTTACCTAGGCGACAGCATAAGAAGAAGCTTTATATCAAAGTTACCAAGTCTGGTCGAATAAATTGCTTTTTTTTCTAAAACACCAATTAAGTGCACGTTACAGAATTTTTACGAACCAACTGACACTGACGCTACAGATGCTAAAAGTATGGTGATTTCATTTGAACGTCTACTGTGATTTTAAGCGATGAAATAATGTAATTTTATTGACAAGGTTTATTTGAATGCCTGAAAAATTACCGAATACCTTGAAAAGAGTTGAAAAGTCAGAATGTACATCCAAAAGAAAGACTCATCTGAATGATCTTTTTTTTTCAAGAAACGATTCTAACTATTGTGATATAATCATTATTCACAAAGCCGGTTAGCTTTTTTTAAACTGATTTTCTCTGGCTCAGTCTTGTAGTATTCATATTGGTTTACTACCGAGAAACGAAATAAAGTATATTCACTTAAAAACAAGGAACTCAGTCAATCATAACTAGCGTTTGACCCGGCATAAATTTGCACACGGATAAGTTGTCATATTATATCAGTGCAACGAGAATTAAACAATACGGAAAGCAATAGGATCAAAACAATAGTAGTACTAAGAAATCGTGAGAAAAATTAAAAATGGAGAATATAACTTGAGAAGAAGCGATGATTCCGGGAAATTAAGGTTAAGAAAACTCAGTGAAGTTCAAAACCTATAAGAATCAAAAGCTCACATACATTACCGCTATTCTGATCGATTAGGAGTGATGTCACCCAACGTTTTCACAAACTAATGCTACTATCTTGAGAACCGCAACCAAGTAGTGTGCATCATCCAACATGGTTCAAACCAGGGGTTAACGATTTCGTGAACTGTAAAAAATTCCCCCATGACCGTCAACATAAGGCACCAAGACAGACAGTGTTTGATCATAATTAAATCATGTCCTAGTTTTTTCGATGAAGATTCTCAGTCTCATCAAAAGCTTTTGACATTTACCTAGTGCTCTTGCTTGGTCTCAGAATTAGTCACTCTAGTTACACGAGACATGTTTAATGCTTTAAAGAAATTCGATCAAAAATCTGGAACAAATTCGTTTTTTTCATTTTCATGGTTGATTTTCTTCATTCATAGGTCAAAGCAGATCTGATTGTTTATCAATAAGAATAATCAATAGACTGTGACAAATTAGTAATTTTTGGTGTCAAAGATTAAACCCATTTACCAATAGTCACTGATAGAGGCCATCTTTTATACATTTTAAACACATTTTCGTGACGAAAACACGTGGGTTATTTCCAGAATCAAGTACATCTTTTTAAAGATTTTGTGGGAGAAGTTCCTTCCCTAATTTATTAAGATGTTATTCCCCTTTAGACTAATGGGAAATAAGAACAAAGTAAGGGACAAAAGCAACAACTAGATTGCATGAAACTTCTTCCCCTACTTTTGTCATCATTATTTTACCGAGGATATTGTTATCACCATAGTAACTTACTCAATGTCCATAGTTGTGACGTTCAGGTTTACGTCTAGCTTAACGGTACGTTGTGTTCTTGGAAAGTGTGAAGAGCAGGGTGTGAGATAATCTAAAAGAAAATGGAACAAGAGGACACTATACACTGTAAGACATAACGGTGAGTCATTCATTTTGAATGCATGCACAAGTTTTATCATAGCTCATGTCATTTCCAGTTAACTGTATACAACATTCGTAAACGTAATTACACTTCAATCTTATCATCATATTTCTTGATAGCAAAGAGTAACACTACGCCTTTTAATTTGTTTCAGAATACGAATAACATAAGCGAACAGGATTCATGAACATTCAGCCTCCAAAGCGGTTATTCTTGGTACACATTTTTTGTTTATTATAATAAACAATTAAGTTTATAACAAAAAATTTCAATTTCATCAAAAATAGCATTCACGATGTAAGATAAGCAGAGCGTTCAAGAGGAAAACTACGCGTATAACGTTTATTAACTCGGCGATATGAGTTTGTTCAACAAAACAAAGTTTTGATCCAGTATTAAACGACGAATTGGTTATAACCAAAAGATATCATATGATTTTCAGTGCAGTAAATATGGTAAACAATAGAGCTTTAACACAGAGAGAGAGAACGTGATTTCTGTCTCGACCATCAGAGTCCTTAATGCGATACTACGTGCAGAAATACCTGTAGAAGTCCGTATATTTCAGTTAAATGTAGGTATATCAGGACGTTCGTAATGTTAGTGAAAATGACCCGCAGAATTTTGTACGTTCTCACGTACCTGAGACACATTTTGTCAAAAACGCAAAAGCAGTAAAAAATTTTAGAATTTTCCAGCAGAAATTGGTAGCATTTTCCGAAACCTTGTGGAAATGCAGGGTAAATTTGGTGTAAACTGTCGGAAAAATCCCACAAATGGTTGACTTTTTAGTATTTGTCAAATTTTGCCAAAAACCACCATGAATTTTTTGTGTAACTATCCCAAAATTTACCAGAAATCCCCCAATGTTTTCTATGTTAAGAGTGGGAACGCAGAGTTTACCTACATTTATTAGGAAAAACAATCGATAAAAATTGTGGTTAACACTGATTATTGAGCATATAGAGAAGTATAATCGAAAGCAGAAGGTGGTAGCACAGGGCTCCAAATGCGTTCTTGTAGTTGTTTGCGCCTAGTCATAAGGTACTTTGCGTACTGTGGAGCATTCTGAGTAGTGAGTAAGGAAGACAAGAATAGAGAGGAGAGAACAAAAATAGAAGTGAGTTGACGATCAAGCAAGCTCATACAATGCACTTACATTTAATAAAGAAAGCGACCAACAACTAAAAAAAGTAATACAAGCCTCAGATTAGGAAAATCTTGGAATCGAAACAAGAAGCAGATAGTCCGTTATTTTACTTGGTATTTGAGGGCGGCGGTTACATTTTGCAGTCATGCCAACACAGAACTTGTTAAAAGTGATTCGATTATTTACATTCAGTGTTCACGCTATATTGTACAATAACTAAATCTTTACCAGGGACTTACATTACCTGATGATTTATTGGAGTTCCCTTCTTGTTGTTTTAGCAAAAAATCCAGGTCTTGTCACTGAGAAATAGGGTTTCTGGATATCAGCAGCTATAACATTACCAGGCACTTAGTTGGCTGGTTGCTATATGAAAAATACTCAGTAATAATTCGAGCGACAAAAGAGAAAGATGGTTTTGAGAAATAAAAAAGTAAGTAAGCTAACTGATTTAGTATTCGGACAGGGTGAGAAGACTGAAATGAACGGAGATGACCATAAGTGAAATAGGAAGTTGCTACTGATATGAGGCAATGATAACCATCGTAAATTATGTGGCATGCTTCAGACATAGTTTTTCAAACAGGGAGGTGCTAATCTATGGTTGAGTGTGTGTTTGTCATGAACTCTAAACTGGTGCGAAACATACCATTCTGTAGATAGTTTCTGAGACAAAATAGAAGCGGGTCGGTGAAACCCATCTTTGTAGGCTTCGCTATGAGAAGTACGTGCACTACTATGTCGAAGGCTATTACAAACTTAAGGAATATTTCACCGTACGGTGTCTTTTGATTTCGGCAGGCCGTCTGTCTGTCCCGTGCGTTGAAAATGTCAGACGCGCAGGACCAACCTTTCACTAACCCTTGTCGAGCTTCACACAGGACGCCATTTTCGTCTATGTGGGCGAGACTATGATTTATGGACGAGCTAATTAGACTTAAAATAACAGGTGTCGGATTTGAGCGTGAAATTCATACACACATTTCACTAAATACTATTTCGCCATCATAGCTAATGTCAGTTTGTAATAAAAACCAGAAATCTAATTCCTAACCCTAACCATTAACTGTAAATCATAAGTCTCATTCCTCACACTGTTTTATAACCCTTATTTAGTCCTGATTAGTAGGTACATTTGCAAGATCACTTTGGCGTTGTTCAAAGCTCTTCCATATGTCAAAGTCTCACCTCAATGTGATCCATCATTTAATGACCAGCCCTTTATTTGCACTCGACAAAGCTGGGAGTAATGTAATTGGTTTGCACATAATCTAGATCTTTCCTACCTCCTCCTTTAAAAAATGAGAAAGGAGTGGTTTGTTTCAATTCCTTTAGAAGTTGTTGTGACTTTACTGAGTATCTGAACATACCACACACCTGTGAACTATTAGCTTCAGTGCGCTGTTTCAGGATTTCGGGGCAGTTGTTGTAGCACCCCACAGACTTTTTTGAGATCAGGGATTCCAGTTTTTTACCTGGTACTAAACCGGGAGTGAGATGGATATCTCCCAGGCCATCAGTCGGCAATGGAGTCGAAAAAAGGTCTGCAATTGCAGATTCCTAGTTTAGTTGCTCAGCGAAGTTGACATCATTTCCAAGTTTGTAAGATCTTCAACAGTGAGGCATTAAAGAGAACAGACCTCCTCGTTTGTGAGGTTGTTAGTCACGAACTTATAGAGATATTTTGGGTTAGCTTACATTTATCTGCCAACTTGGTATGGAAATGTCTACTGTGGATTCTAAATTTTATTTTTTATCTGTTTATCGGTACGAAGTAAGAACTAGGGCTAAGATCCTTTAGATCAATTTTACATTTGTGTCAGGCCCAACTTTTGGTGTGTAGTAGGAGTTCCGTTTTTCTCTTAACTTAGTATCTTGTAGTCCTGGGTGTGTATTTCGCTAGGGGTATGTCGTGTAGGATGACTTTATGAACAGTATTACTAATTATCTCCTGGTAGTCATTCACATTTAACTTCCACCACTCATATGTAATGGAGTGTGTTGGACATGCTCCCTCAATGTCGTACGGTCTGCTCCTGCATAAAAAATGTAGGGGACACCCTTGTCCTTTCGAATTCATTTGTTTGTGCTGAAGTTGAATATGACTGTCCCATGATTACTACTCCCTATTGGTGCTTCGAAAAGAGCATCTTCAACCAGAAACTGATGGTTAGTTAGCAAATAGTCTAGTTTAAGGGGTTTTACGTCTTTACAGAACGACTAATATGTAGAACATCTCATATACTTGTGATAAATCATAATGATAAAGTGTTTTCCTTGGTTCGTCAAGTGCCTGAAAAAACGAAATTTAGTTTTTCTATAACTTCAGTAAATCAAGTACGCTGAGATAAGTTTTATTACGTTTCTGGAGAGGTGACGGACTTTTGAATTCATCTGCATTTAAGAACCATTAAAAATATTCCTGAAATATCTCTCAACAAGTACCCATTTCACTTGGGTTAAGTTATCCGAGTTTCTTCGCCCTCAGAAAACTGATAAGATGGTAGTCAACAAATGTATGTGCAAAACCAAATCCATGAAGGACCTCACTACAGAAATGGTTGAACATGTTACCGGTTTCTTGTGATCAGCTGTAGTTGGTGGGATGAAAGCTTCCATTAGATTAAAAATTAAGATTGTAATCAACATCTGAATGGATATCTATAAGTACATTCAGAAATTTTAAGACAGAAGTCGATTCATAATGGCCTCTATTACCACAGATTTTTTTCGTGTGATTTACGATGTTTCTGACCAAATATAACAGTTTTGTCATTAACCGAGATGAAAAGTCTGCAAAACGTACAAATTCAAGTTCTTTTTATATTTAGCTGAATTCCTACAGAGTAGCACCAGTTGGAATATTATATAGGATAAAGATTTTATTTCATCTAATCATTTGCTAATAACTTTCTGACTTATTGGAACGAAGACTATGGAAAAGGGTAACCTCTGTACTAATTTATGGGATATTATTACACGTCTTATTGTATGGTAACGGAGTGATTAGATTGTTGAGTTTATGTCGTAAATCATCAACGTAGATGATGTTGGATCCATTTTGCAAGTGAAAATCCCTCCATGCACACATTTGTGATTTCTTCCTTACGTGTTCTTTATTTGTATATGTTGTTAACATTTTTGATGTTAATTAAGACTGTAACGTTCAATTTTCTTGGTTTTACTATCGTTTTTTATTGAGTCTCTATGTTCCTTACTGAGCTGTATCTAGTTTGTTTTAATTGCTATTATTCTGGCATCTGCCATATTGGCTGCTCGCTCTTTGATTGTGCGGTTTGATTTTGACTGGGATCGTGCATTTTTGGTTGTAATTTGGAGCACTTTCCCAGATATTGAAACACTTTGTGTTATAGAAAAGCCGCTCAGACGGAATCTTACTTGATCTATCCAGAAAGGATAGAATAACGCTCACCTTTTGGTGTTTTCCGTAGTTTTCATATATTTCTTATCACCTTGCTATTTATTGTAACTTAGATTGAATATTTTGGTATCAATTGTTGGTTGAATAACCGGGTGATAATATTCGTTTAGGTAAATTTGTACATTTGTATATATGATGAAATTTAGAACCGTGTTACCCAAAATACCTTGTTTTGATTTAGACTGGGGCACGAATGTATAAAACTATTCCTCGGTTATTCGGCCACATCCAGACCTATTGGAATCTAGGTTTGGATCTTACAGATGATCCATGTCGAATGATCGGGAGCCTACTCAATTTAGACGGGAATGACGGGACCAACAGCTAACTTCAAAGTTACACCTCGCGGTCAGCACCTAAAGTGAATTATCCCTTCGTCTGACCTAGGTAACACTACTGCTTTGAAGGCTGTATAACACAAAGGATTTTATTACAAAGATGCATTGGTAAAAGTAGGTTAAAGGAAGAAGCTGCGACCACCACTTTATAGGTCAGTCCATGGCGTGCAGTCAACTGATGCGCGCTGGTCGTCATTGACTTTAACAGGAATCGATGGACTATTCGATATTCGGTGACTCAAATGCCGGGTGATTTGGTTAGGGCTCAGTGACATTTCACTGGCCCTAAAATATATTCAGTATTTTTCAAGCCACAAATAACTAGGTGAGCACGAACGAACGTATTGTGTTCAGAATTCAAATGCAGGTGGTCATCAAGCACAAAAGAATCATTCATTCATACAAACACTACATATGCCAAAATGTAAATGAGAACCCAAATTTGTGAAATCAATCTTCTTTTAAGGTTCATCATGTGTGTATTGGACGTAGACTGTGTATGGTCTACAATATACTCATGAGTATTAGAGTTAACGACTGAAACTGGAACGGACCCACCTGGGTCCTAGTATTGTATTTAATCAACATATCGGTTATGTACTGAGACGACTGATATCTAGAATTTGCATCAGAGTCTTTCCAACATTATCCTCCTCCATGAAATAATGTTGGATCTTCATATCCTTAAGTTATAAATGATGTTTATTCATTAAATACATATTTCTCACATTGATTAAAAGATTCATTAGAAGTGACCTGATGATGAGGATAAACAACAGTTGATATGAAATCGTATTAATTATAGTCGAAATCGAGCTCATATACAACTCGTGCTTCGGATTGAACAAGTTTCCCACAGGAAATAAATGCATCGCGAGGGTAAATAACATTTGATATGATACAAGGATATGATTCTTCTGGAATATTTTCTTCAAGTTTATAAAGAATGTTATTGGAAAATAATGATATATTGGAAAAATCAGTATCTATAAAAACAGCATCAAATGTTTGGTGATGTTTTCAATCATCAAACATATTATCTTCAAATTTGTACAAAATTTCATCAGAAATATGTGAATTGTTTGGACAAACCACATATGATAAAATGACATGAGAATTTTGATCAGGACTTGGCGCACTCGGTATGTCTACTATATATTTGTTAATTATTTCATTAGAAATACATGAATAATGAGAACAACGCATATCTAGTAAAACAATACCACGAATATGATCAGAGTATGATTTATTTGAAACATTCAACTTAATAGAGTCAGAACTACAAAGTATAGCATTATTTGCAGTGAATGGATGTGTCCGATCTCACCACATTCAAAGCATTTAGCATTACGAAATAAATATGAGTTAAATGAGTTGAACTTATCACAGAACAAACATTGATCAAATCTGTGCTCATCTTCGTGACCTACATCACAACTCCTCAATGAATTGTTACCTGCATAATCTTGAGTGAGCATTGGATTGGGATGACGTGATAGTGTCCTGATGAATCGTTTTCTGAAATTTTCCTCCTTTATAGCATTCGAAATTTACACACATTACATGGTCTAGTAGGAGTTCTTTGAAAGCTTTTCTGGAAATGCTAAAGTTCTTGATAAACTATAGGCTTCTTTTCAGATGGATGTAAGGAAATGCGCCACAATACTGACACCCTCAAAATCGTCCATGGTCATAGTCCAGATTTCAAACCTTTAAATATAATCGTCAAAAGCATAGAAATTTGAGTGTATGTCCAACTATTCCATCAGGCACCATCGCGACGCCAATATGATGAGTAGAAATATCTGAACTATTCTACGAATTAACAATCCCAGAAATAAAACGATTTAGACCAAAGAGAACTAGATGAACACAAACTAACTTATCATATTCAAAATTTAAAATCAAACAGATATCAAGTACAAATGAACCACTAGTTCATACAAACACCACATCATCATATTGATTTGTTTCATTGTAAGCTCTTGAGATACTATCTGGTAACCCTTGACAATTGCATAGGCCACGTAGAATAACAAGCAACACAATGTTTGTTGATTGCTTTGTCATGAAGTGTAACAAACAATGTTCGTACTTATTGTCACATTTAAACATAGAGAACATCTGCTAAAGTTTCTATTATAAGCAGAGGAACATTAGTGCTTGACATCTTAAACAACATTTCTATCGCGACAATTCTTCTCGATTAAATGTCACTGTAGTGTTCAAGATGCATCTATTACCATTATCAAAGTGAATCTACTTTTTCTTTAACTCAAAAATGATCGTATTCATTGTTCTTATATTTTATAGACGTGTTGGCAAACTATACGTGAAATGAAACGAATTCATTTTACCCCATAGTTGTCATTAAAATGAGGAAATCATTTCACAATTTATTTCAAAACATGAATGTACATTTGGAATTCCAAGTGATTTAAGCAATGAAAAAGATCTATACAAATCCTTTAAAAGTTGAAGTTCATCAAAATTTATAACTGTTCACCACGTGCAATACTTAAATCTATATGAAGCCTCTTCTTATTTTATTCGATTAATAGTTTTGTGTCAGTAAATAGATCCCCAAAATAAATAGTTCTATACGTCTTTGAAACTGATGCTGACCTGATAAGTTTTACTTAACACACCCTTGCTGAAAACATTCGGTCAAGCAACAGCACTAGATCACGATTGGACACGCTGTGATGCGCATTCCCTTACAACGACTAGTCAGCTTAGCTCAGATACTTTCTGAATATCTTGTAAGTATATCTTCAAACTCCAGTCGGAAGAGCCTTGCATTAATACTTAACAAGGCTTACCCCCCCGGTACTGTGGCCACTTTGACGACCGTAAAGGACAAACATGACTTTATAGAAGAAATACATTAGCTAAGATAGATTTGAGAAACTGTTTGCGACCACTGTCGCATGGACCGTTCCATGTCGTACCACCTATTGATGCGCGTTGGTTTTTCTTGGCTTTGGAGAGGACCTGTTCAACTATTCGATACTCAGTGACCTGCCTAACATATGAGTCGGCTAGGGTTCAGTGACATTTTACCGGCTCTACTGTCTTAATGCACTGTAATTAACCGTAGTGATATGAATATTTAACTTAGATAATCGGATGTCACACTACTCGGCAACTTCCTGGCCTAGGCCACTCCAAGTTGTTGCGAAATTCTCCTGTTTCATTCATACATCTGCAGATGGCGTCGAGTCGCGATTGACTATGATCACCACCACAGGAAGATTAAGTGTCAGGTATCGACTTGGATCCCTCGGTAGGCCAAAATGTAGAAGGCTGTTGACGGTTGAAATAAGATATATTTGTTGGAGATCTCGTGGTATAAAAAGGATACCGAGACGTGCCAAAGTTTACAAGCGGAACTGCCGAGCGTACTTGAGTTCGTGCAAGGTCACAGGCAACGGGAGTGAAAGTGTCTTTGGTACAGTTAAACAAACAGGTACAGTAAAACAATCACTGGTACAATTGGTTATAGTAATAAATGTTTCCATTATACCAGTCACGTTCTCGTCACAAAAGTAGGTCACTACACATCTAAAGAACAAATTATGTCTTGTCAAGGATGATTTCATTAACAGAACAGTTTAGGGTACGTTGAAGAAAAATTATCACCAAGTTATTGCACTTGTCTATTTCGTGACTTTTATCAACTAATTCTTGATAATCATCCCTGATCTTCAACGATTTGCCATTAACGAGTTATCTTTAAACAATCCGTTTTCTAGGGTTCGAATTTCAGGTTGACTAATAATTCGACTGGGGCTCAGTATCATTTTACTGACTCTGCAGTCTATTAAAGCTGAAATTTGCAAGTCCGAATTCAGAAGTGATGCATCTAGTAAAATACTAAGACTGAAGTTACTCAGATCAATCCAAAGCACTTTTACTGCAGGTAAACTACAACTAATGTCTTCCACACGTCCAATGATCATGCCGATGTTGAAAGATAAATTCCCTAGACTAGCCACTTCTTTCTGTATCTATCAATTCAACTACTCCAGTGGAGCAAGTTATATTGACAGATGTTCTAGGAATTTGTATATTCAAGCTAGTGAGCACCTCTCAGTGTGGTTAAGCAAAAGTGTAATTAAAACGGTTAACAGCTCCATTTTAGACTATTTACTTCAGACGGGACATACAGCCAACATGGCGCAATCGTATTAATAACAGTCTACCTAATTCCATCAGACTAAGAATCCTGCAGACGTATAAGGCAATTGTTATCCGGATCAAAAAGTCAGAGCTTTGCATTCAAAAGAAATATGTTCAGCAGCTCTTTTTACCCTGGCCAACAATCGTTAATTCACATGTTACAATTTTCAATCATGTTGTAGTGCCGCGATTCGTTAATCGTTTACTTCGATAACCGTTATGATTCTAAACTTAACGGTGCGTAAAATCAGAAGACAAAGGATTGCAGCGACTACAGTTTATTGTCGAATAACTCAGGTTAGAAAGCTAACAACACCTGAGCGAATATGAACGAGCGAGTGAGCGGCAAGCGAGAGAGTGAACAGGCGAATAAGCAAAGGAAGCGAACGAGGAGCAAGCGAGCAAATAGCAAGCAATTACATAGGCAATTTATAGTCAAATTTAATAAGGGCACAGCAAACCAAAACAAAGGCTGATAATAATATTTGCGTGCGTACATATATGGGGAGGAGTATGAGTCATCGAATGATGTTTAAGCAGTCAACATTTCGGATAGAGTGTCATGTGCTTTAGTGGTATAGCAGTGCAAAGAATATGCAAATTGTTACTATCCAAATAACGATGTCTGTTAAGTAAGTTATAAAAAGGGCTTAACCAAAATTGGCTATAATCGAAATTGATTGTAGGATGGTTGCTATAATGTACTTGTAGATGGGGTCGAGTTTTGATGGACTATGATCACCACTACATTAAGTTTACGCGTCCAAAAGCGACTTTGTCCCTTTGATAACTCGCAAAGTAGGAGGCTGTAATTGGTCCAGGTAGAGTAAAATTATTGGCGATCTCGTGGTATCGAAAGAATACCGAGACGTGCCAACGATTACAGGCAACAAGGACAGAGCGTAAGAGAGTTTAAACCAACAAGATGGAGAGCGGAACGAGAAGTGAGTTTAATACAGTTAAACAAGTATAGTAAAACAATCGCTGGTTCAATTGGTTATAATAATAATAATAATTGTTTCTATTATACCAATCGCGTTCTTGTCGAAAAAAGCAGATCACTACATACTCTCCTTTTAAAGTAATCTACAGAGTCAAAGGAACCGAATTGAAGGAGGGTCGAATCAATATTTGATGTACTCTGCCTTAAACTTGGCCAATTTTTTAGTGGATTATTAATTTGGATTTATATAATTGTAGAACCTGATAAGAAATTCATTGAAAAAGAATATTCTTCATTGATTAAGACCAGTAGTGTAGGTGGAAATTTCTGAAGATGTCAGAACTATAGTATACTCTAAGTATATATATTCATCTTAAACTTTACCAGTAACCACTGTACTATTCAAAGAATACAATGAAACCCATTTAAGAAGTAACAAAGACTGATGAACGTAGTTTCCTGGTGTTCTTTATTTTTTGTTTGTGTGAGGTTGGGGGGAAGGACAACTGACATATTTAACCCAGAAATAAGTCATAAGATCTTAAAATACTGACATGATATGATTGACCATAGAAACAAAAGTTACTAGGTAAAGTACATAAGTATATAACATGTAATACCTTCTTATGTCGTATGTCATGTCATTCACAGAATGATTTCCTATGATTGAATCAAGTACATTTTGAACAATACAATCAATGTATGATTGATTACTATACTATAAATGATTGTAAAGTATTAGGGAACTACGTCTTTTATAAGATAGAATAATGAATAAGAATCATCCCTTGCATTTTGTTATCTTTTCATTGTTCGTTTGCACTTCAAATGGTGCTAAGAAGAATCTAACACAAAAATTAGAAACTATACATCGTTTACATACATATTATAGAAATTCTATTCTACTTTGTAAAGTTCCAACACAACCTCCAGCTGAAGATATGGAAGTATTGGTAAGATTTATTTTAATATGATATATATTGAAGACTTATTCTTTACTTCATTACTTACTAACTCCTGTTATCGCGATTCAAAGAGCATAGACCGCCCACTAGCACTCTCCATCTAACCCTGTTCCAGATCCTTCCAGTTGTTATTGATCCTTTTCATGTCTGCTTTCAGTCCCAGTCCCTTTTCACGATTTCAAGTTAGCAACTACCTAGTGATGCAGTTTGATGATTTCTTTGATGTATGTTCTATTCACTTTCAACGTCTTTTCCTAATTTCCTCCTTAGCTGAAGGCTGATTGGTTTTATCCCCCAGTAGATTGTTGTTGATGGTATCCGGCCAACGGATCAGGAGTATCTTACATAGACAACTGTTTATAAATACTTTTACCATTTTGATGATGGTTATAGTGGTTCAGAAACATAAACGTATCAAATAAACTCTATTCATTAATTTTGAATGTAGCATCAGTTTTAAAATAATCACACACTGTTCTATGTTCTTATGTCATCATTAACATTAACTTCATTGATGGTTCGTAATTATAGAAGGGTTAATTAGTAGATTTGAATTATTTCTTCTGGTAAGCGTTTCTTTAGCGAGTAAAGTTTCTACGGGATGGGGTCGTAAACCCTATATACAACCCTCCTCCTCTATCCGGGCTTGGGACCGGCAGCAACCCCAGAAGGGCTCCACGAAGAGTTGATAGGACTCACATTGGGGAACGTAGCCAACTGCGTCACAATGCAAGCCCTCACATGGAATCTTCAACGCCAAAGGAGAAGAAGAAGACCAAATATTACATTACACCGAGAAATGGAAACGGATATGAGAAGAATAAACAACAACTGGACAGAACTAAAAAGGAAAGCGAATGCTCGTCGGCGTCCTATGCTCTATTGGTGGTAACAGACGTAAATAAGTAAGTAAGTAGGTAATTAGTAGATTCGATAGCTAGATTTTAATTTCATATGTTCATAAGTGAAAGAACAATACTCATATCTCACAATCAATTACATTTTATTTGACATTTAACCATCACAATCGTAGTATTTCTTGACCTTAAGGCAGCATTTGACTCCGCTGATCGTAAGGTTCTGTGGCAGTGTTTGTCAGTGAAAGGAGTACCAAAGAAGTACATTAACCTCATAAAGGCTCTCTACTCGAACACGACTGGTCGAGTTAGAGCCTATGGCGAACTGTCATCAGACTGACATTTAACCATATACATTTTATCATGAAATATCATATATATATATACATTTATCATTTTTATCAGAAAGGGGTTTTTTGGAGATTGTTATAATTTAATAGTTGAATTCGTGGATGCGCATTGCTGAGGAGTCCCATACAAGGACGAAACGCCCGTTCAGTTGTTCCAGGTTTTCCATGGTGGTCTACCTTTAATTCACACATGAATTCAACCATTAAACTTATCAGTTTGCTGCACATGATCATTTCTTTTGTAATTTCAACATCTGCTCATTAGAACAGAGTACCTTAACGATCATAATCCTATTTTCCATTACGAATTAATCTAAATTCTTTCAATGTAAGTTATGACAATCTCAGGTTCAAACATTGGCTAGGTTATAGATATATACTTTTAAGAAGTCTCATTACCAACAGGACTAAACTAGTTTAGTCCATTGCAAGTGAGACTATAATTTATAGACAACCTTTGAATAACGCTCAAATGACCTTGAGAGTGTTCACCTAACAACCAGGACCAAATGAGGATTATAAATCAGTGTTAGCAATTAGGCTTATGATTTACAGTTGATAGTTGGGGTTAAGAATTACATTCAGAATTTTCATCACGAACTGTGACATCAGTTAAAGTACCAAATAGTCATTTAGCTAAATGAATGAATAAACTTCGCGCAAAAATCCATGACCTTTTGTCTTAAATCTGATTGGTTCATCCAAAAATTCTAGTCTCACACCATAACATATTAATTATAATCATATGCTCACTAGTGATTGACTTCAAGATACATGTCCTAGAGTTCTAGTGAGAAGCAGTGACCAGTGGAGTTCAATCATGTCTGTTGTGAGATATCAACTCACTGAAGACAATTGATGAACGGTTGCTCAAACTTCGTGGATTGGTTGAAGTTAGACATTAACACCGTTGAATGCCGGCCAGCCCAGTGGTCTATCGGTTAAGTGCTCTGGTGCGAGACTGGTAGGTCCTGGGTTCAAATCTCGCGAGTGCGGAATCGTGGATGCGCACTGCTGAGGAGTGCCATAATAGGACAAAACGGCCGTCTAGTGCTTCCAGATTTTCCATGGTGTTCTAGCTTCAATTGATTCATGATTTCAATTATGAAAAATATTCATTTCTATTAATCTAACAGCTTAATACCATTTTTTACACTTTTGTTTTTTTCTAAAGCGTTGGAATGATATTTTAGCCAATAATGCTCAACAAGTAGCAAATAAATGTGATTTAAATTTTGATTTAGTCAATGATAAACTACTGGAACATTTTGAATCGATTGGACAAAATGTAGCTGAATCGGATACAATTAAAAAGTTAGTAAATTGATTATGGGGTTTAGTTTTTTGTTTGTTTGTTTAAAATGATTAAGAACATATCTTGTTTAATTCATTTGGTATTGTTTGGTTGAATCTTCCCCATTGATATTTAGGACGGCAACTAGTCAGTCTCTTGTTGGCATATCTGTATACTGTTTGTATTGCATCGATATAGCCTTAATTCACAAGAATTGTAAGCAAAGATGGATAGTGGCTGGCAGTGGAATCCAGTTTGATGCGCGTTTCATCCTATTTGGGACTCGTCAGCTGGATGTACCTGCATCTTAGAGTTGATATTCATTCTGGGACTCGACCCCAGTATCCATTGCACAAGCAAGTAGCTATCTGGACTTAGTAACTGAGTGGATAACGTGATGGCGTTTCAAGCGAAAGGTACAGGGTTCGAGTCCCAAAGTGAACATCAACTCTGAGATATAGGTATATTCAGCTGACGAGTTGTAAATGGAACGAAATGCGCATCCTGAATTCCACTGTTAGCCACTATCCACCTTTGCTTATGATATTAATCAATGTTCTGTTGGTTATATAGCTCATAAATCACCTAAAATATCATCATTGTCACTATACGATTGATGACATAATTCAATAGACAAAATTCTCTATATGTAACTCATTTAATTAGGTTGGACGTTATTTGAAATTATGACTTTGACTACTTCTGAATGACATTTCTTTCCATTTTAACAAATTTGACAAATTCTAACCATAGGAATGACTTACTGATTTGATGAATAACTGCAAAAATAAATTATAAGCAAAGATGGATATTGGCTAGCAGTGGAATCCAGGACGTATGTTTCGTCCTATTTCGGACTCATCGGCTGGATGTACCTGCATCTCAGATTTGATGTTCACTGTGAGAGACAGTATGCATATATGATAATAAGAGAGAGAGACTGATCAATTGCAGTCCTAAACATCAATAGGAAGATTCAACTAAACAATACTAAGTGAATTTAAACTTCATCCCATTGTACAAGCAGATGGCTGTCAGGACTCAGTAGCTAAACGGATATGCGATGGTGTTTGAAGCGAATGTTACTGGGTTCGAGTCCCAGGGTGGACATCAACTCTGAGATGTAGGTACATCCAGCTGATGAGTCCCAAATAAGATGAAATGCGCGTGCTGAATTTCACTGCTAGCCACTATCCATCTTTGATTATAACTTTTGTTAAAATTAATACTAATTTATTAATCAATTATAGTGCAATGGAAAATTGGTTCCGAGAATATCATAATTATAATTATGAAACAGATAAATGTAATGGAAGTTGTTCAAACTATAGACAAGTAAGTTATTGGTTGAAATTCCATTTCTTATATCTATATGTATAAAGACCAAAGGAGATAAGAGTGATGACACCTCCATGATCAATTCATTCAGTCACGATAATAATGTTCCATCAGTAAAACTTCGGAGTTAATGTATGTTTAGTTTATGGATCATATTATTCTACTGTCACTACAGTTGCGAGATGAGAGCAATCGATGGTTAGAGACCTCGAATGACATGGCTCAAAATCGTTTGCAATGGCGAAGGCGCATCCACTCTTTGTGTTCTCCCAAATTCGAATCTTCTGAATTCTTCATGTACCTTTGTTTTCTCTCTTTCCAAATTTATTTCACTGAATTATGCTCCTTCAATAACATCTTCAAACCCTAATCTTTCACATAATGCTTATACTCTTACTACTTCTACCACTATGGGATTTGAATCGACAACTGAATCTCTGTGGTAATGTGGTATGGCAACTCGAACTGATGTACGTACGTATGAAGTTCTACGTTGTGACTGACTGACCGACTGACTGACTGACTGTCACTACAAAGGTTAATCACTAATAATTATTAACTAGGTAGAATGTCAATAATTAAGGAAGCATCGAATAGTGTTTCGTCTCAATGTGGGTATTCATCAGTAGTGTAGTCGTTAGTTTGTGAGTTATATACATAAGTCTTTGTTATATCCCGACGAGAATAATGAATGGTAACTAATGGGATCTATGTATGGACTAATATATTATACATGTATCCGTATTACATAATCGTTAGGTAACTAAACTATGTATATTCAATTTTCTCTCATTATAAGTTTTATTTTGACCTATAGACTATTATTATACGATTTACCATTCTTGAGTTATACCCAGTCTATTAATGATAGTCTCTCACAATCACAGTCACTTTGGGCTAGATCTTGTACAAATGTTGTTTTCTATTTTATGGTGTAATGTGGTCTGTTTGGTTTGTATATAAACCCAGTATGTTTGAAATATAACTCCGCCTGTAACCCCTCCAGGGGCTACTGCCGGTCCAAAACCATGTTTGAAATACATGATTCACATCTCAGAAGCTGAGATTGGTGTTCTGAACTTCACAGGCAGGGCAGGGCTGGGTAGGAAGAAGGACCGATAAGGACCCTAGACTGCTTGTAATGGTTAACACGTCATCGGTCTGGTTGATAAATCACCGTTCTCTTATTGGCAGTACCATTACGTTACATATTAAAAGGGTAAAACGCAACAAGTTATAACAGTCTTAAAACTTCATACATTCTTGCTGTATAGCTTCAAAAGACGTCATTTTTTTCTACCTTCATATTAAGTGTATATCATTAAGAATAACTGAAACTATAAAGATTTATCCATCTGATTCCAAGGAAAAATTGAATGTTAAAGTCTGTGGAGGGATTATTTCTTATAAAGAAGTGTTAATGATAATTTTAAGTATCAGAAGGATAGCATAATTTGGGAGAAATACTGAATATCAACAGGATAAACTCACTCACACACACACATCTCAAGACGCACCCGGGAGATCTAACTTGGTGTCGATGTAACTTCATCCGCATCTCTCGATAATACTCAGTCTTGAAATCTGAAAATCAAATAAGCTGTCATTTCAATACTTTACTTCATTATGTAATCAAGTGTCAAGCTTCATGGGGACAATTCACCTACATTTAGATTAACATTATCAAATTTTGCGGCTCACATTTTAAGGTACTTTCTAAATTTCGAAGAGCTTTCTATTCATTATCAGTTCATGATAAACACACGTATAGAAAGACTCGAAAATAAAGACTGGTATACACGTATATCATGGTGGAATCATATCAAATGCTGTCATAAGAATACTGATTATCTTGATCGATTTCAGTTTGTGTCGATTAATCAACTAAATTCATACACAAACTTAAGTAGTACTCATAAATGATCCATCAATCATGTATCAGAACTAAATAAGTAAGATTACTGATCCTGCGTGCGAGATCGTGGATGCGCACTGCTGAGGAGTCCCGTACAAATACGTAACAGTCGTCCAGTGCTTCCAGATTTTCAATGATGGTCTAACATCGATCCATTCAAGATCTCAATCAAACACTTAACAACCTTTACAACCACATACTGATAATCTTCATTGTCACCTCATTATTCGAACCCTCAAAGTTTAGCTTCACAATCTGAGATGTTCCCAATCAGCTATGTTCGGGTCACAGCTTGTCCCTTTTTGGAACTGATCAATATATTCTTTTTTCTAATTCTTATTAATGTAGATGGTTTGGGCTAAAACTAAACATATTGGATGTGGTCTTAATAAATGTAAAAAAAGAAAATTGATGATTGTCTGCAATTATTCACCATCGTAAGTGATTAGAAAAAAAAAGATTTTGCATGAATAAATATATAATCGATTAACTTTATATTATTACATTTTCCTTTACTACTGATATAATTTGTAAGTAGTTAAACTGTCTTTCATAGTTTTGCTTGATAAAAGAACAATTGGAAATGAACACGTGCCAGAAAGCTAATTCATTGTAATCTAGGACGGTAAACCTTTCATAACTACTATGAATTGATACGGTTCAAGATTTAAGTATGCGTTAACCAGGAAGTTTGAATAACTTTTTTTTTGGTTAGAGTTTAGCGAGTAAGTTTTCTACGGGATGGGATTGCTACCCCATGTCTAAGCCTCCTCCTTTATCCAGGCTTGGGACCGGTAGTAACCCCCCGGAGGGGCTACAGGCGGATTTTAAGTCAACTCCTCGACCGGGAAACGAACCTGGGCTCTCTATGTGACAGGCAAAGATACAGGTGTTTATTAACAGTTGTCTACGCAAAATACTTCGGATTCGTTGGCCAGACACTATCAGCAACAACCTACTGTGGGAGAGAACAAACCAGACTCCAATGGAGTAAGAAATCAAGAAGAAGCACTTGAAGTGGATAGAACACGCATTGAGGAAATCACCCAACTGCGTCACAAGGCAAGCCCTCACACGGAATCCTGAATGCCAAAGGAGAAGAGGAAGACCAAAGAACACATTACGCCGAGAAATGGGGACAGACATGAGAAGAATAAACAAAAATTGGAGAGAACTACAAAAGAAGTCCTAGGACAGAGTGGGTTGGAGAATGCTGGTCAGTGGCCTATGCTCCATTGGGGGTAACAGACATAAGTAAGTAAGTATCCAGTAGTGAAGAATAACAGATCCTCCTCTAAAGTTTAGTTACATAAACCTGATAGCAAAACAATGTAGCAAACTAGATAAAACTTTGATTGAAAATATCTTTCGGTATTCCTTTCCACCTCTTAAAATATTCTGCCTTTTTATGAATAGATAATTATTCAGAATTTAATTCTCTTTGATGTATTTTCTTTAGAGCCGATGATAAAGGTAAACCTTACGTAATTGGGGATCGAAGTCAGTGTTTATTAAATGAATAGAAATACTGGAAAATCGATAAATTTATCCTTATAAACTATCTATGATCATAGTTGATTAGTGCTATTCTCAATTCTATTTTTATGTTCAATATATATGTATAAAATCAGAAGGGGTTTTGTGGAGATTTCAGTATTTTCATAGTTGAAAGCGTGAGTCAATTGTAGCTAGACCACCAAGGAAAACCTGGAAGCACTGGACGGTGGTTTCGTTCTATTGTGGAACTCCTCAGCAGTGCGCATTCACGACCTCGCCTCTCTAGATTGGAACCCAGGACCTAGAAGTATCGCGCGACTGGTAGGTTCTGGGTTCGAATCTCGCGAGGCGAGGTCGTGGATGTGCACAAATGTATAAAACTTTACTGTTGTAAATTATGCCCCGTAGTATTAGTATTAGTATTGGTATTAGTATTAGTACTACTATTATGCCCCGTAGTATTAGTATTAGTATTGGTATTAGTATTAGTATTACTATTCGTAGTAGTAGTAGTAGTAGTCGTAGTCGTATCAGTATCAGTATCAAAATGTAAATTGTTTGTTGAACTTTTAAATACCTCTTACTCTGATGGTTAACTCTCATCTCATAAAACAAAGGAGTTATTAGATGGTGATTATACATAGTCAACAGTAGACCCTAGATTTTCATGCTATTTGATACTCATTAGTAAAGGAAGTGATACTTGATGTTACACTGCGAAAACCAGGATGAAAGAATTGAGAATTGTTTTCAAAGCAGTACTGTTGCTACGAAATATCTTCAACTTATTAAAGATACTCGCTAAATGATACATGTTATTAGTTGAAACTGTTTATTCAGTACGTCAGGATCTTGATGGGAGGGGGCGAATATATATATAAATATAAATCGATGAGTTGTGAATAGGTTTCATTCAGTTTACAGATTACAGCATCAGTGTCATTCTTGGTCTTCTCACTCATGCAAGAGTTTGAACAGACATTTAGGAAGTGTGAATATTAGCATTCAAATTGTATGACTACAAGACTTAATAGTGAGCTAGATGGACTTACTGTGAAGCTTTCCTTCACGTTCTTAACGATGAAAGCAGATTCAATTTTACGTAAAAGTAGTCCTTTTGATTATTCTACGAACTTTATATAAGTTCATTTTCATGGACTTGTTTCTAGCTGCTTATCTTTGTAGATTATGCTGGTTGAAATTTTCTGTATAGATTGAAAGAGTATACTTGTGTTAATGTGTCTATCGATTACAGAATGACTTGAATACTGTACTTTTAGGAATTCTGGGTCATTCTATGCATTCCCTCAATGAAAAGTTTTGACTTTTTCCTAATCAAATTTATGTTCGTCGTTATCAATATCTATGTATGAATAGGTGAAAGGATGAGTTCACTTTGTCTAATGCAGTGCTCCTTTCAATCAGTGTAATTTGTGAGTAATGTTGAATTCCAGTTCTTCAGTTTGCATAACATGGAGTGAAGTGATTGTGTTAATTTGTGACCGATAGTAATTCCTAAAGATTTTCACATCCATGTTGTTAGTTGTGAGATGGATATCACAAAGCATATAACAGTCTATTTCCTAGTCTCTAAGGTTGATCTTGCTTTGGTATGTCGATTTGCTGAATAGTTACTTGGAGAGACGTTTTTAAGAAAGACAGATTAGTCTCTTTAATTCTTCATTTAATAAAAGTAATCCAGCTGTTTTTTTTTAAGTTCGCGGTCGGGTTTTATTGTTAGAATTGAATATTTGATCTATACCACTCGACTTGTGTTTCAGACAATCTGAAGTATGGTACAGGTACGATCGTAGGCCGTTTTTCAGTCACTAAACCAAACCTACTTTGTAAGGCTTATTACTGGTTTTGCGACTACAATATTATGGAAACATCATTAGATAACCTCAATAATCTGTATGTAGATTTCTACGTACTACAAGTGGAGTGCTTAATGTGCGTTGTTGACCATTGATCGTAGACCTATAGGCACTTAGCTTATTGACTTTCAAATAAGTGATTTCCTTTTCTGTTATTAATTTATAATCTAGACTAACAAGCTACTGCTTTTAATGGTGTGGAATAAAGTATTGTTTAGCTTAAACTATGATATTCTGAGGAGTCCTACAATAAGACGAAACAGTCGTCCAGTGCTTTCAAAAATCGCTACCACCTTCAGAATCTTAATTGACAAATTTCTCAAAATGTTAGGAAGATGAGACTTTAAAAGAACAATCATTGTCATCCCATAGATTTGTAGAAGGCATGTGCATTGAAAATCATTGTCTAGATCATCATCACTATTTCACATAGTATAAAGTGTGGTAGAAGTTTGTGCTGATGATGTCGTTCAGAAATAATGATGAAAGCTCCAAGATCAAAAACCATCCACCCAAAAGAACAAAACTTCATCAAAATCATCTATCTGAGCTACAAATCTTCTTCATCATCTTCTCAAAATAACTTCTATGAACAACGTAAACCAATAAGAAAAAACAACTGAATGATTCACATTTTATGTTAAATCTCTATTTGGAAGTGTTCAACATTATCATTTTAGCTCTATGATGACAAAAGAAATGTTTTCACGAAGTTTGAGCAACTGTTCACCAATTGTTATCAATGTGTTGATATCTCACAACAGACGTGGTTGAACTCCACTGGTCACTGCTTCCCACTAGAACTCTAGGACATGTATCTTGAAGTCAGTCACTAGTGAGCTTATGATAATAATCAGAAGGGGTTTTGTGAAGATTTCAGTATTCTCATAGTTGAAAGCATGAGTTAATTTAAGCTAGACCACCATAGAAAACCTAGAAGCACTCGACAGCCGTTTCGTCCTATTATGGGACTCCTCAGCAATGCGCATCCGCGATCCCGCCTCGCGAGATTCGAACCCAGGACCTACCAGTCTCTCGCCAGAGCACTTAACCGATAGACCACTGAGCTGGCCGATATCCAACGGTGTTAATATCTAACTTCAACCAATCCAAGAAGTTTGAGCAATGTTTTCATTACAAACTGACATCAGCTCTGATGCCAAATGAGTGGATGAATCTCGCGCCAAAATCTAAGACCTACTATCTTAAATCTGATTGGTTCATTCATAAATTATAATCTAGCTATAGTTTTCTCTATTTCGATCGGCTCATCCTCACAAGATACATTTATTGACCAGTTTAGGCGCTAAAAATATGGAAATTAATGAAATAACTTCTAAGTGTTAGGGAATTCAAAAATATTCTTCGCCAAGCTCTCCAGAAGTCAAGATAAACTTAGGGAACTTTTGATTCATTTGATATTAGATAGAAACTTCTGAAAAACATCTAGAAAGGTGACAGATTACGTGTCGGTTTTTTGACGTGATAACTGGTTCTATTATAAGAAGTGGTTTTGTAGAGATTTTAGTAATTTTATACAGTTGAAATCGTAAGCCAATTGAAACTAGACCACCATGGAAAGCCTGGAAGAACTGGACGACCATTTCGTCCTATTGTGGAACTCCTCAGCAGTGCGCATCCACAATCTCGCCTCGCTAGATTCGAACCCAGGATCTATCAGTCTCACGCGCAAGCGCTTAAACTCTATCAGTAATTAAGTAATGTTCTAGAGATTTGAGGTCACTAACATGTCTTTAACAGGTTTTAATTATGGATTACTTAATCATGATGATAGAAGGCTTGTAATAAAATTTTGCTTTTTCCATTCACCAAATCAAGTTGTAATAGTATAATTTACTATGTGAGAGAGTGTTCTTAAATATAAACTAATATAAGAACTAGAGAGGATTGGATTACTATATCTTTCAAAGACTGACACTTCTATAATTCATATTCACGGATATGCTAAAGATTAAAATATACAAAGAACATACTACAAATTCATCTTCATTTTCCACATTAATCATTGAACAATGTACAAATCAAGAACAAAACCAATATACCATCATGAGCAAAAATGGATAGTGGTTGGCAGTGGAATCCAGAACCTGCGTTTCGTCCTATTTGGGACTCGTCAGCTGCATGTACCCGCATCTCAGAGTTGATGTATACCATCAATAGAATGTACTTAAATTTTCACGTAATTTAGCTAATGTCATAACATTTTGTTAAGCTGATATATACTCACTGCATGTTACTCCTAACCGTAACATTGTAATTTATATGCACATTCACAAATGATAGATACGTAAAGGATGTGTTGAATTTTGTCCCGTTAATATATTATGTGATAAGATCGTCAATCAGAACATTGACTTACATGACCTTGGCACTGTGCCAAATCAATGACGTGTTAATCAGTAGGAGCAGCCTAGAGTCACCTCTGAGTCCTTATTAATTTTTCACGCCCAGCCCTTCCCGTTTGAGTGCAGAACATAATATCAGCTTCTACTATTCGAATTGTGTATTTCAGACATAGACAGTTTATATACAAGCAAAATCGAATCACATCATAACATAAAGTAGAAAATAACAATGATACAAGATCAAGCCAAAAGTGGCTGTAAGTATGTGAGACTGTGACTAATAAATTGAGAATAACTTAAGAATAGTAAGTAGTATAATAATAGCCAATAGGTCAATTGGAAGCTTATAACAAAAGAAATATGGATATACATATAATATAGTTACTTGATAGTTATACAATGAGAATATACATAATAATAGTCCACAAATAGATCCTAGCGGTTACTATTCACCTATTCTTTGTTCGGACTAATACTATGTGTATTTTGTTATTGCATAATTGTTAAGTTAGTATACTATTCAGATTCGTATCCCCCTTATTATAAGCTTTATTTTGATCCATAGACTCATACGGTATGACTTACCATTCCTGAGTTATACCCAGTCCATTAATTACTGTTCTCTCTCTCTTCACAGCCACATTTAGCCAAATCTTGTACAAATGTTATTTACTATTTTATGGTACGATGTGGTCTGTCTGTTTGGTATATAAACTCAGTATGTTTGAAATATAAGGATTCATATCGCAGAGACTGTCATTTGTCTTCTGGACTTAACTGGCTGAGCTAGGCAGATAGCAAGATTGATAAGTACTCCAGATTGCTCGGAAGGTTTCCGTGTATTATTGGTTCGATCGATAATTCACTATTCTCTAATAGGCGGGTACAAGATCTAACAATTTGCCGGCACAGGATATAACAAGTAGTATACTTATTTTTTTACGGACTTGATTACCTTCAAACATTTAAACAAAACCAGAATGACAATGTTTGTAGAATGTGGTGAATTAGTCGTATTTCGTTGCTCTTTCTTTAGCTACACATAGACGGATATGTTTAATTATTTCTAATCATTAACAAAATCAGAAGGGGTTTTGTGGGGATTTTGGTAATTTTATAGAGTTGAGATCATGAGTCAATTGAAGCTAGATCACCGTAGAAAAACATGGAAGCACTGGACGGCCGTTTCGTCTTATTGTGAGACTCCTCAGCAGTGAGCATCCACAATCCCACCTCACGAGATTCGGATCCAGGATCTACCAATTTCGCGAGGAGGGATCGTGGATGCGCACTGCTGAGGAGTCCCAGATTAACACAATGTTGGATAAAGGATTGTCAATCAATAATAAATGAGATGTGTATAATGTGAAAGACGTTTAGAATCTCAGTTTTAATAGAGAGGATGCTTCTTATAATTGCTTACAATAACTGGTCTAAACTACTTAGATAGGTTTATTACGTAATACAATGAAAGATTTCTAAAGTTTTGTAAGATGATTGATATAGTGGACCAATCAAAAGATATCATATTGGAAAACTAAGCTGTGCTCAACAAACTTCATTCTAAACTCTTCGTCTACTTACTTAGTAGTCAATTGAAGTGGGGGCGGGTTGTGTATAAAAAGTTTGTGTAATAGTATTAGTCTCGAACACTGCATATCATAACAGTTATGGTTACGATTAGCAGCAGAAAGCAAAGGTCAAAATGTTATTAAGATAGTTGAAGGTTAACTACTGAACTTCTTTTAATTACTGATATGTGGGCGGGAATGATAATGATCGGTTGTCTGCTTAGTCAGACTTATAGATAATCTGACAGGCTTTAGATGAGTTATATATTCTCCCACTTTTATATTTATTGTGGTTGTGTTGAATTGTGTCGGCTTGTTGTCGGTTTTTGGTGAGGAAATATATTCAAGTTCTAGTCAGGCTAATCACGTGTTCTTGATCTGAGTTGTGTTGAAGTCCTGTAGACTGGGAGTGAATCTAGTGTAGATATTCGTCTAAGACAAATTAACGTCTCATTCGCGTAGATGTGGGAAACCGAGCGTTATAACAAGTACAAAAGTCAGGTTTAAGGTTTATCATTGGTATGACTTCTGAGAATTTTAATAACATGGAAGTGGACTGGTTATCGATAACTTTGTAGAATTTACTGAATCCACGTTATTACTGGTGTTTAGTAGGTGACAAAGTATAGATCTTAGTAAGCAGTTTTCTCTTCAATCGCGTGGAGATTAAGAAATACGTATAGTTATGAACTGTTCATATTTCCAGAAGCAATGCCAATTATGAAGATGAAACCCGAATTTTGTATTCTGATATGAATTCCGCTTTATTTGATCTAAGTTAAGTGAGTTTAAATCAACTTATCGCCCCTTAGATTTTCAGAATAGTGCTGTTGAATTTAATTAACATCGCGAACTGACCATTTTACAAATATCGAGAATTCAGAAGCACTAGATAACCATTTCATTTTGAATAGGTTCTTAATCTCAACTTAGATCCTGAGCTCGATTCTCAGTTGTGTAGTGTGCACTGCTGAGAAGTCCTATACTAGGACGAAACGGCCATCCAGCGGTTGTATAATTTGGACTGATTCGTGATTCCAATGAGATCTCCAGATCGTGAAATTTGGTAATGCGGGTTCGAATCACATCAATCTTTTTAACACCGAGGCTATACATTGCTAATAAGTACTTACCAGCACAAAATATTGATCCAGGAGAATGATTACTGTCAACTATGTCCGGTAACCTAACATTACAATCTATTGAATGTCATGTTAAGTAACTTAAGCCAATATTCATATTTCAACTTGACAGATATAATTTGAACAGTATCAAAGGGCTAAACAAACATGACGTTGATTATCGCTCAGTGATTAATAAACGTAAACAGTACTGTTTCGATCTAGGATAGACGGGATGTGGTTAGCAGTAGAATGACGGAGGCACATTTTACCCTACTAGAAACCAGGATAAACCTGTATTTTCGAGTCTACGTTCACTCAGGGACTCAAACCGGGTACCATTCGCTCGAGACTCCATCGCGTTATCCACTTGGGCACTGAAGGGGGTTTTATGGAGATTTAGTAATACTATAGTTGAATTCATGAGTCTAGAGGTTAAACGCTCGCTTATCAGATTGACAGGTCCTGGGTTCTAATCTCGCGGGGCAGAATCATGGATGCGCACTACTGAGGAGTCCCACAATAGAACTAAACGTTCGTCCAGTTCTTCCAAGTTTTCCATGATGGTCTAGCTTCAATCGACTCATGATTTATTATTGGTGAATCACTTCCTTTTAGATATATAGCATTATGAAGTCATAAAATGATTGATTGATTCCATTGAATATTCTATTAACATTGTCCGTTATGAGTTTTTTTTTTTGGGGGGGGGTCACTTGGTACTGTAAGGATGATTCGAAATAAAAAGTTACACAATGAGTTATCAAGTTGTTATTTTTTTTTCTTTTTGAAATTTATATTTCTGCATATTCATAAAAGTACTTCACATATATGTTGCTAGGTCAAATCAAACTTAATATTCTGCATCATCAACATCATCGCAATTTTCTTGAGTACCTTTTTCATACGGTTGTTTATCTTCTTCAGCTCTACAAATATTAAATAGAGAAATAACATGTTAGTGATTTTAATATGCGTATATATATATATATGTATATTGAGAAACCACTGAAAGTGGGGGAGCACAGGACTCCACAGGGAGTGACGTACTAATGGCACCACCCCCGGAATTAGTCATCGATGCCTTAAACCCTAGATCACTGATACAAGATTCAGTGACTTACAACCTTAACTTTAGAGAAAAGAGCTCTCTATTACTTTCATGTCTTCAATAGTTGTCTAGGTTTAGTTGCTTCGTCACCTCAATAACATTCAATAATCTGCACAACTTTCATACCGATATACTGTTAAGATGTTATTTGTTTGAAAATCCAGAAATGCTCTTGGAAAACGTATGGGGTATTTAGGGAGAGATCGAATTGAAGAAAATGACACTTTTCAAGTTATTCAACGAATGCTTTTAATTCTACAAGATTGATGAAGCATCAAAGACAATGGTAAATATCGAAGATTTACAGTATATTTTACTTTCTGGTCATCGATCGATTGTTCGAATAATCGTTCATGAAGTGAAAATGAGAGATTGCCTAAACACATGATTCTGTCAAAATGTGGACGAATAAGACAGTTAAAATAAACCTGACTTCTGAGAACTTTCAAGCATGCTTCGAACAATGGAATTGATTAGTCAAAAGTCAGTTAGGCTTTTTTTTTTATCTAAACTCCCTCCTAGCTCATTGAGCCAATACAGTTCTGGTAGACAGTAAACATATTTACCATCGATTCATATAATATTGTGGTGTGTGCTATTATTGTCGACAGATATAAGTAATACGTATCATCAGTCGAAAGTGAAATGCATGGAGGCAAAAGGTTAAGAAGATTAAAGAAAAGAGAATCAGAACAAAGGATGATCTGTATGGAAACGAAGGAACAATCAAGTCTAAAAGACAACTAATTGACATTTTACAAATAAAGTATTTACTGTAAAGATGGATAGTGGCTAGCAGTGGAATCTAGTTCGACGCGCGTTTCGTCCTATTTGTGACTCGTCAGTTAGATGTACCTGCATCTCAGAGTTGATGTTCACTCTGGGAGTCGAACTCAGTACCTTTCGCTTCAAACGTCGTCGCATTATCCACTCGGCCACTGAGTCCTGATAGCCATTTGTTTGTGCAATTGGGTGAAGTTCAAATTCACTTGGTAATGTTTGTTTGAATCTTCCCATTGATGTTTAGGACTCCAACTGATCAGTCTCAATAGGAAGATTCAAACAAACAATACTAAGTGAGTTTATTTACTGTATGGTTCTCAGATTTTACGAAGATGTTCTGCAGTTTTGTAAACAAATACAGTTGGTTGTCCATACTTGTATTCTCGTTTACCAAAATATCAATGAAGAAAACCATTTCAATTTTCATATTAATCTACCCTATCAGATCAGAAAAAAAGATGATGACATGTTCGTTCCTAATCATCCCTGTTTATATAAATGAAGTACAAAGAACTAGAACATCTTGAGGTACTGTGGTGAATGAGAATACCAGTGAGTACAACCGAATGTATTTGAACATGACATCACAGAATCTCTTATTGAAATCTGAGAACTATATAGTAAATACTTTATTGACAAAATATCAATCCATCATCTCAGGCTTGATTGTTCCTTCGTTTCCACACAGATCATTCTATGTTCTGATTCTTTTTTCTTTGATCTTCTTAACCTTCTACCACCATGCATTTCACTTTCGATTGATGATACATACTACTTATATCTGTCGATATCAGTAGCATACATCATAGTACTATTTATTTTAGGTGATAACATCAACTAGATAAAAGTTACGATTATAAATTCTTCAGTGTTCCATTGATAAATAAATTTCTTTAAACCCTACTGAGAAATTATAACTTAGAGAGTTAATCAAGTTCAGAGTAAGTCAGTATACTTAGTTATTTGATGACTTTAGTTGAGGAGAATTATTGATTGAAGATGAAAGCATACAAGCATTGAAGTTTTTGTTACTCAATGGTCTTATGTTGTTGTTTTTTTGTTAGATGAATTAAAAAAATTTACACCGTGTCAGGAACCTGTGCAATGACTAATGAGTCTTATCTTGAGATTGAATTAAATCTTTAAAGAGCCCCCAAATACCCTGGTACGGCTGAAAGTGGGGAGGGGCCACCCTCCCTCTCGAAATGCCTTCACACGGCCACGTGCATACAACCACTATCAGGGAAGTCTTAGTCAATGCCTTCTCGCGGCATCACTGTTGTTTATGAAATCGAGAGGGAAAGCCAATATCCGGTGCTTTAAACAGGTTGGTGGACACGGATAGTCCACCAAAGAGAGTTGGAAAACCACAATTCCAAACCAATGATGCACATGCGCTCCAGCATCCGGAAGAAGAAAATGGTGTATGAACCAATTATTGGTCACCGGCTATTATAGAACTGCATCTCCTGACGTTCATCTACTGTCTTTTGGATTAGACCTTTAGGTCAAAGGCTCCTGATGTGACCCCCTAAGAAAACCATCTGCTTCGATATGGGCACCCTAGTGGTATCCCAGCCCTCACACAAGTCGAATGATTTATGTGGCGCACGTGTATTTGTTACCTCCGTGTACCAATGTTTATGTGTTTAAATAAACATTAATAAACAATAATAAGTCTCCACACAACTTCATCAGTGATAGTATTCAATAAATGCTTATGTTCTATGTTGTAGAAGTAAACCTTGATTAACTAACGAGTAACATTAGATGACATATATACCTTATACATTACATCTATGACCTCTAGCTAATCAAGGTTTATTTCTATTGAACATTTATAAATAAAAAAAAACAAAAAAAACGAAAGATACTACTTATTTTACTACTGATAACTTACGCTGGTGAATAATTACATACTACTAGAAATCTGTTTGAACATTTTTGTACACCACAACCAATTTCAGTTTCTTCACCTTTTACCATCTATAATGTTAAATGAAATAGAATCATAAATAACAATAATTAAGTTGAATTATACATTTAACATTCTGATATTAATCAACATATTCTCACTGATGATTGGCTTCAAGAGGTATTTCATGGAGTTCTAGTGAGAAGCAGTGATCAGTGGAGTTCAACCAGGTCTGTTGTGAGATACTAACTCACTGAAGACAATCGTGGATGTGTCGTTCAATTTGGTGGATCAGTTGAAGTTAGAAATTAACACCAATGGATGCCGGCCAGCTCAGTGGTCTGGAGGTTAAGCGCTCGCGTGCGAGACGGATAGGTCCTGGCTTTGAATCTCGTGGGACGGGATCGTGGATGCGCACTGCTGAAGAGTCCCACGATGGAACGAAACGGTCGTTTAGTGCTTCCAGGTTTCACATAGTGGTCTACCATCAATTGACTAATGACCACCAAATTGGTGGATGAATTTCGCGCCAAAATCCAACACTCGTTATCTTATATCTCATTGGTTTATCCATAAATTATAGTCTCTCCGTTTAATCGAGTTAAGTGCTTCTCATACATGTTCATATTCGCTCAAGAGTACATTCTAGATCATAACGCTTCATGATTATCTGATAGGCAATGATAATCAACTTCTTTCCCATAATACAGGATACAGATATTCATGCATGAAATTTGGCGATGAAACCTAGACCTTTCCATGTGTGTGAATTCAGACCTTTGAACATAGTCCCACTAGTCTAAGGATTCTTTAACTTACCACAATGTTGAAAACCTTGAGTTCAGTCTCTTATGAGTTCGGTGATGCATACTAATATATAGTTTCAATCTAGACCAATATAAGATGCTAATAGCTACCTGGTTTTCAAGACTCATCCATCTAGTGTTAATCAGAGACTTCAGACCATACTGTCTAACTTCAACCAATCCACGAAATTGAGCGATACGTCCACCATTGTCTTCAGTGAGTTACTATCTCACAACAGACCCAGTAGAACTCCACTGATCACTGCTTTTCACTAGAACCCCAGAAAATACCTCTTAGAGACCATCACTAGAAAGCACAAAACCCTTCTCTAATTATATTTATTATAAACACTTACCTGTTTATACTGCATACATGTATCTTTGCATGTGTTATCATCAAAAGAATAGTTCTTGTACTCAATAAACCAACTGGCCACCGCTCTAAAAACAAAATAAAAGACAACACAAAAGTTACTAAGGGAGAAATTGTTTAGCGATAGGTCAGTTAGTAGTAATAACTATTAACTAATTTGAGGTGGCTTGTAAGAAACCCTGTTCCATAGAGGTTTCGTGCTGGTTAGCCAAAAGAACGCTATCATCACTAACTAATTATACTACTCAGTGGTCAATCAATATTGGTAATTCAGTTCAACAGGAATCCAGTCGTAGTAATAATAGATCAATAAAAACATGTCAGAACGTGAAACTGTGTAACTAGGGTTCACACTCATCAGAGAGTCATTTATTCCAAGATTCTAGATAAGTCTTGGTTTTGAGTGTCAATTAGCGTGAAATTTATGTTCAGCAATTGATTGATCACTGGGTGGTGATCAATTTCATGCGTATTAAGTCCTTCTTTGTGCTGATCGAATGCTATCGATCAAGTTGCAATGTGGCCACTAGTCTAAATGGCTCAACACTGCGTGCACTATGTTGAGATTAGATGGTGGTTGGAGGTGGTCAACAGGACTTGACATGCATGAAATTGATCACCACCCAGTGATCAATCAATTGTGATTACATCTCAGTCCTACAGGAGGCCAGTCGAGGCCCGAGTAGCTCAGTGGTAAAGTCTCTGACTGTGAAGCTGAGTGACACGGGATCGAATCCGTCAGGGGGCACCAGTTCCCTCAAGATCACAGGTACACCTTCCTGACGAGTACCAAGTAGCACGAAACACGGGCCCAGGGTTTCCTATTGACCACCTCCAACCACCATCTAATTTATATTCAGCATTTCTTCCCGACTACCCTTAACCAATCAACAAAGAAAATGTTATGGCAAAACAGTAAAATAGATAAAAAGAAAGCTTACTTTTCAATTGTTGGACTATCAGCAATATTTTGTGCCACTGAAGAAAACTCTTCAAAACGCATATCACTTGGACTATCATAAGAGTAATCACATCGGCTAGCTGTGAGTTGAGCTTTTTCTGCTAAATGTTTATTCCATTGCTGTAAAGTAAGACAAAGGTATATTGAAAATGACAATCAATATAAAGTACCAGTCAGACAGATATGGCTAGGAAGATTGTTATGACTATTTGAATGGATTTGTAATGATAGTCAATAATTATCGATAAAAGATATATTCGCTTCTTCCATAACCTTATTATCTCACTGAATGGTCAGCAGCGGAATCCAGGACGCGTGTCTCGTCCTATTCGGGACTCATCAGTCGAATGTACCTGCAACTCAAAGTTTATGTTCATCCTGTGACTTAAACCCAGTAATATTTGCTTCAAACGCCATTGCATTACCCACTCAACTACTGAGTCGTAATAGCCACTTGCTTGTGAAACTTTGAGATGCAGGTACATTCGGCTGACGAGTCCCAAATAGGACGAAACGCAAGTCCTGGATTCCACTCCTGGCCATTATCCATCTTTACTTATAATGCTTGTGAATTAAAAGTATATTGACGCAATACGCACTGTGTGGACATATGCCAATAAGAGAGAGACTGATCAATTGCAGTCCTAACACATCAATGGGAAGATTCAAAAAAAGCAACACCAGGTAAATTTGAACCACTGAATAGTTTTAATATTTCTCTATTTAATGTTGATAGGTGATGACATTATTCTGTATCACATTAGACCAGCCTACTCAACCAATGATCTGTCGTGTAAGCGTTGATGGCTAACTTTTAAATAGATTATGAGAAGTTCTAATAAGAGAAGTTGTAAGTAGTGAAATTTATACATGTTGAGACTAGAACAGTAGCTATTGTTTACATTGAGTGATGGCGACTAGATGTACGACTAGATTTAAACTCAATGGTATAAATATAATGAGCCAAAATCTTGGGCTTCAGTCTCGTGTGGGGTTATTGACTAAAACTGTTGAGGAGTCAGTCAAGATGATTTTATGTGTTACTAGAGAGAAGAGGGTGAGTGTCATTTACTGGTTAGCCGAAACATAGAGGAATGCTTCATTTTGGAGGATCTAAAATACAAACTCGTCTGGATGTGGTCCTGACACCCTGGAGGCCTGATATCAACTCTCAATGGTCGGAAATAAGTGGGACAAGATCGGGTTGGATATACTAATAGTCGACATTTTTCCAACTACTCCTTACATTATAGAAAGGTCATATCGCTTTATATCCTGGTTGGCTCAGGAAAACATCCTACTGATGTCAAACCCTTTTAAATTCTCCAGTAAGACATCACCCTCAAGTTTACTGTCCTAAATCTTGCCTCTCTCTTTCTCTAACTGCTCGACTTGGAATGACAGAACCTAAAGAGACAAACTTTCCAGTCATTATCACTATGTTGAGTCATAAAGACACATGGATGTGGTCGCTATGTTAAGATAGCAGATACTATATACTTATCAAGTGCCAATCGTTTTTCAATTTATGTCAACTTTTAATGAAATTAACATTTGAATTTCTTTAAATTTCAAATGAATCCAGTATGGTGATGAAACAAATGAAGAGTGGGAAAACAACACCAGGACCGACTGACCGACCAACCGACCTACCTGACAACATACCAGTTGAAAGAGTGAAGTGAGATATAAGAGTAAGTGCAGAGATCGTAGAGGTTCTATTGAGAATGATTTTGGAAAAAGAATAATAATAAATATAGAATCTCTTTAAATAATTGAATCCGTAAATTGATTAAAGCTAGACCACCATTGAAAACCTAGAAGTACTGGACGGCCATTTCGTCCTAGTATAGGACTCCTCTTTCTGGTTAGCGTTTTTTTTAGCGAGTTGGTTTTCTACAAGATGGGGGAGCTACAGGCGGAAGAATGAACAACAATAATTGGATAGAACTAGGAAGGAAGGCCGAAGACAGAATGGATTGGAGAATGCTGATCGGCGGCCTATACTCCATTGGGAGTAAGTATAGTAGGACTCCTCTTTAGCACTGCATATCCACGATCTCACACTCCAGAGACTCGAACTCAGGACCATCGACCTCGTACATCAACACTTAACCTCTAAACCAATGAACCAAGATCAAACATAATATAAACAAAAGGGTAATATACATAATAACTTACTAATTTTGACATATATTTTGCTGGAGGTTGTTTTGGCATTTGACAAAACCGTATTGAATTACGATAATATTTATGTAATTGAAATACTTCACGTACTTCTTTAGGTAATTTTAATTTTTTACAATGACTTATTATAATAATAAAGAATAATATAATAATAATTATATAATTATATTTAGTATAACGATTATTATTCATTATAATAATAATAATAATAATTAGGGGCTATGGATACTAAAAAATAGTTGCCATGCACTATGATATTTATACTTAAACTGAGGTGTTATAATTGATTGAATTAAGTAGTATCTATGACATTTTGTCATTATTATTATTATTATATAATGTATGATATAAGCTTAGAAACGAGAGAAGAAAGCCAATAAAAATTTTTTTTGCTTTTTTGATTAGAAAGGAGGGGGGGGTGAGGAGATTACTATTATTATTATTACATAATATAAGATATAAGCTTAGATATAATTAATAATAAATGACAAATGATTGATTTGTCAGAAATATAATAAAAGAATCTAAAAAAGAAAGCTAATACAAAGAAATTTTTTTGTTTTTTAATTAGAAACGAGGGGGGGTTGTGAGGAGATTATTGTGATTGAATAGTTGAATACATGAGTTGATTAATAGATAGACTGTCATGGAAAGTATTGAATAGTTGGTAGTGTTCTAGTATAGGACTACTCTTTAGAAGTATGTGTCCATGATCTCATACACCTAAATTGGACCTAGGACCTTCAGTCTTGTACGCCAATGTTTACCGTCTAAACTATAGAACGGGCATCTATTTATTATTTTATGATTCAAACACATAAATATTGGTACAAGAAAGCACCAGATATATATGTGCCACACAAATTTCATTTGATTTGTGTGAGGGCTGTGATACTGCCCAGATGCCCAAACTGAAGCAGATGGTTTTCTTAGGAGGCCACACCCGGAGCGTTCGACCTAAAGGTCTGATCCACAAGACCGTGGAGCATCGTAAGGAGATGCATTCCCATGGTAGCCGGTGACCAACGATTGATTCATACGCCATTTGTTCCCTCAGGATACCGGAGCCAGCCCATGTGCACCATTGATTTGGAATCAGGGCTTTCTAACTTCCCTTGGTGGATTTTCCGTGTCCACCAACCCGGTTGTACAGCCGGACATTCGTTTTTTGTCCTCTCAGTTTCATAATCAACAGTAGTGTCCGAGAACGTAGTTAGTAGAACTTCTCTGACAGAGGCTGTATACGCGTGGCCATGTGAGAGCATTTGGAGAGGGAGAGCGGACTCTCCCCACTCTCGCCGTACCAGGGCATTTCGGCGCACCTATTGACGTTAATGTATAATTTCAACCAATCCACGAAGTTGTGCGAGAGACTGAAAATCCTGGGTTCGAATCTCGCGAGCGTTATTATGGATGAGTATTGCTGAGAAGTCCTATACTAGGACGAAACTGTCGATCAATACTTCCAGGTTTTCTATAGTGAATCTAATTTTAATTGACCTATGAATCCAACTATTAAAAAAATTTTTCAATAACCTGAGAAAATCTTTTCATGACTCATTTACAAGACGATCATTCTTTCGTTTATATTGGTTAATCAGCACTTCAGTGATCATCATAATAACTGAGTGATTTAAAAGTTATTATTCAATCAATCAGAAAACAATCTGTACAATTTAATAGACACTATTAGATTTTAGACGTTTTAGACAGTTCATCAGTTATTTAAAGCCTATCAATAGTTTTCAGATATTGACTTTACAGGAATATTCTTACATAACATTACTAATTTATCTACTTTAGAAGTTTCTGTTGTGAGGTAGTAGTTAGAGATAGTCTACAGAAAATCTGGGACTCCCTTTTTGCGCTGTTTGGCTCTGGTCACCAAAATATACCCATAATCTTGAGTGGAATGGTTGTCTCTGGTGAATTCTACCCCTATGTCACTTAACATCACAGTCAGAGATTGTACTGCTAAGCTATTCAGGCCGAGATCGACTTCCTATAGGACTGAGATATATATTTTCAACTGATTAATCATTGACAGACATAAAGTTAACCACTACTCAGCGACGTCTCTGCCTATATGACCCAGATATGAGATTGAATCTGCCAAAGTGAATCACTTCTTTCAAGACTACAGGTACAGATTACTAGCGAGTGCCAAACAACACGAAATCTAGGTGTTTTATCCGGATGAAGAGTAAATGAATGGTAACTTCTAGGAATCGTTTGTGGACTGTTAATACATATATTGTTACTGGATAATTATTAAGTAACTAGATTCGCTATATGTATATTTGTATTCCTTTTATCATAAACCTTTCATTCAACCTATTGGCTACTATTATCCCATTTACCATTTTTAATTTATTCCCGATTTATTAGCTACATTCTTCTATGGTCAGTCACTTTTGGTTTGATTCTATATAATTGTAATTTTTCATTTTATAGTGTTCGGACGTTTGATCCCCAGAACTTACTTGGGAAAGGTCCTAATTTTGTAGTTTTATTCGGGAAATTTGAATTTCATGTTTTCACGCCAAGGAACGTTTAGTTGACATTCATCTTACATTTTTCACTCGAAATTCCTTGACTGTTATTGGTTGACGGGTCAGTTTAGTACGCTATTTTGTGGCTCTCCCAAGGGCATTTCTATCATTGTATAAATAAGCTTGATTTTTGTGCTTAGTGACTTCGTATTTTGTGGGTGCTTGTAGAATACATTCTCTACGCTTCATTAAGACTTCTTGATCTAGTTAGCATGGCCGAGGACAACGTATTAGAATTAGCCTATCGTGTCACTGTGTTATTAACCTTCGTTCCATTTACCGAGTAATATGAACTCGTAATAGCATCAAGCATATCATATAGTATATCTAAAATATACGATTCCTACAAGTGGAGTCTGAGATTACACTCTGAACTCAACGGGTGAAGCTAGCCAAGAAGAACCAACATGCTAGTGATGTTTTGACGTGTCATTGGTTTAGCACAAGAACAAGGTTGTTCTGTTTGATGATTTTGTCACATGATAATTAATAAGGCTAAAAGTTATGACAGAAGATTATCATATTGAAGAAACTATGGAAACTAATTTACATTCACGTTTATTATAGGATTATTTACATTAAATTACTGTTTACAACCATCCAGGTACATAATAAAAGTGATGATATATTTATTCTATACCGAAGAGTTGGAAATTTAGTTTTCTTTCTATTCATATGAATATTAAAAATATATTATTATTGTTACTGTTATTATTACTAGTAGTATTATTATTATCATTAGTAGTAGTAGTAGTAGTAGTAGTAGTAGTAGTAGTAGTATTAGTAGTAGTAGTAGTAGTAGTAGTAGTAGTAGTAGTAGTAGGAAATCAACGCAAAGCTCAATCTACTTAAAATTATCAAGTCAAACCATGGAATGATACCATTCAGTTACACCATGATAACTCTTCCTTTAGTATAATTACACATAGGTGTACATTATTCGACACAATGCACAATGAAATCATTGTTTCCATACTATTTGTTTTATATTCTTTTGTGAAACAAGTGTTTTTTTCTAACAATAATATCATTGTATATAGCTGAAATCATGAGTCAATTGAAGCTAGACCACTATAGAAAACCTGAAAACACTAGACGGCCGTTTTGTCCTATTGTGGAACTCCTCAGTAGTGCGCATCCACAATCCTGCCTCGCGAGATTCCAACCCAAGACCTATCAGTCTCGCACGCGTGCGCTTAATCTCTAGACCATTGAGCTGACCAGTATCCAATGGTGTTAATGTCTAACTTCAACCAATCCACGAAATTGAGCAACCATTCACCAACGTCTTCAGTGAGTTGATATCTCTCAACAGACCTGGTTGAACTCCACTGGTTACTACTTTTCACTAGAACTCCAGGAAACACCTCATGGATCCAGTCACTAGTGAGCATATGATCATTATCAGAAGGGGTTTTGTGGAGGTTTTAGTAATTTTATACAGTTGAGATCATGAGCACTGTTGAGGAGTCTCACAATAGGACGAAACGGCCGTCCAATGCTTCCAGGCTCTCCATGGTGGTATAGCTTCAATAGAATCATGATCTCAACTATATGAAATGACACTAAACCAATTATTTTTGTCAAGTTCAATACATAAATTGCTTTAGAGAATATAAAAGTTATAATCTTCAATACGGACGTCAAGGCAGTTCCACTGTATGGGGATGAAACATGGAGAACTACAACAATCATCATCAAAAGTGTACAAGTATTTATAAACAATTGTCTATGTAAGATATTCAGTGTCCGTTGGACGGATGCCATCAGCAACAACCTATTGTGGGAGAAAACAAACCAGGTCCCACGTGATGAAAAAATTAGGGAAAGATATTGGAAGTGGAAAGGATATACATTGAGGAAATCATCAAACTGCATCACGAGGCAGTCGCTAACTTGGAATCGTGAAGGGATACGGGCAAGAGGAATGCCAATGAACACACTGAGTCGGGAAATGGTAGCAGGCATGGAAAGGATGAATAGGAAGTGGAAATAACTGGAAAGAATTGCCCATAATAGAGTTGGATGAAGAATGGTGGTGGTCGGCCTATACTCCTCGGTGATGGGTAACAGGTGTAAGTAAGCAAGTAAGGATTTAAGACATATTGTGAGTGAAACGCTGGTCATCAGTGGCAATAAATAATCGTTTGACTATACCACAGATTGACTAAAATTGAATATGTATATCGTTGAATGGCAATACAATCATCTTGCTTATAATTATCTATTATCTCACCGTCAATTATCTCTTATTCACATCTTATTGATGGATATAATAGTCGCTCCATTTCTATCAGACTTATTGAACTTACTCTGGTCTGTGATTAATATTAACTGTCTATCCCTATTTTCGTTACTTCAAGTATAGGCTTTTGATATATCTAGAGCTTTGATTCTTGCTATGCCGCGTACTACTAGACTACTTGAACGATCGAACCCGCAACATCGCAAGAGAGAAGACAGAAGACTAGTAAGTAGGAATTTTATTCCCCAAAACAGTGTCAAATATGGTACAAAAATCTCATGTATTTATAGTTTTTTGGCTGAAAGTAAATCATCATTTCGAACAGCAAATAAGCATATAGGGCGTCATTCTTATCCATCCAATGAGGAAGCTACATGTCGACATTCTAGAATGTTCTCTTAGTGGTGATTGGATGGAATGTCTTCGGTTCTTTCTGGGCTTCTTCAGGCTTCCTTGAGTTTGCCAACGAGCCATCCTTACAGCTTTATATGATATGTAGGTGACAAGAAGATGAAGTATATATATTCAATAAAGAGTAACCAAGACAAATTCCTGAATTGACTTGTGATAGTTTTGCTAATTGTGAACGGTCTATTCGCTCTTCTAACAACTTCTAATAACCCGACACAGCAACTTAAACATATGAGTAAAGGCATGAATTGCAAAAATGGATTTGCTCCAAGATTAAATTATGTACAGAAAACCGTCCGTGTTTATACTAAATAATGTGACCTTGGTCATCTAGAAAGTTCTGAAACCACGTGAATACAGCAGTAAGAAAATATTTATCCGATAGAAAGCATGATGCCTGATCTGTAATCCTTCTAGATGTTTCATAATAGCTTTTATTCAATCCTGAATGGATCAAATATTTCCAAGATCCTCTTGGGTCCCTAGTGACATTTCTGAAGAATATTTTGGAACTCATTTACAATTTAGAGTACAATTGAGCTTGTGGTGGATCCCAGAGAAAGAGATTAGTCAATATATAACAATACGCAAATTTACTAATAATATGCCAAAAGAATTAACACTACAAACATAAGCGTATGTCTATGAGTAAAGCAAAAGGTAACAAATTACAGTTAAATTATAAAAAGGTATATTGAACAACAAAATGGTAACAGTGTTATGAAATGAATGTTACTTGTAAGCTGCTTTCTTAGATAACAACCACAAATAAGTTTACTTGGTTAAAAAAGGTTCCTCTGCACGTGATGGCACCAACATCAGGTTTTCCATGGTGGTCTAGCTTCAATTGACTCACGCTTTCAACTATGAAAATGAAGAAAATTAAATCCAATAGTATTATTCAGTAATGATCCGGGTCAAAGCTCCAACGTAGTATGGAAAGGCTTAAAAGAATGTTATAATACTATTATGATCTTCAATCAAAGGCCATGGCCATTAAAGCAGAAGAATAGACGGCGGATACAACGTTGATATTTTAAGAATCGCAGTAGTGTAGTGTATGTTAGATATAACCATTGATACACCATTGATATACCATTGATACTGAGAAACAATAGATATTGAATATAGATGGGGTTACATATACAATGTGAAAAATAGGAAGAACAGCATGTCATCTTTCTTTTGTTGTTACAAAACGTTACTGAATATACATGTCACAATAAGCTTCATTCTCATAGACTTTAGGATCGTCAATATCATATTTACAGTTCTAGTAGAATATCTGTAGTAATGACATTGAATGATTCAAAATAGATCTATCTAATAATAATAAACAAACATTATAAGCAAAGATGAATAGTGGCTAGCAGTAGAATCCAGTTTGATGCGCGTTTCATCCTATTTTGGGACCCGTCAGTTGGATGTACCTGCATCTCACAGTTGATGTTCACTCTGGGACTCGAACCCAGTACATTTCGCTTAAAACGCCATCATGTTATCCATTCAGCTATTGAGTCCTGATAGCCACCTGCTTGTGTAATGGGGTGAATTTTAAATTCATTTAGTTTTGTTTGTTTAAATCTTTTCATTGATGTTCAGGTCTCTGAGATGCAAGTACATTCAGCTGACGAGTACTAAAATAGGACGAAACGTGCATCAAACTGGATTCCATTGCTAGCCACCTTCTATTTTTGCTTATAATGCTTGTGAATTAAGGCTATATCGAGGTAATACGCACAGTATGCACATATGCCAATTAGAGACTGATTAGTTGCTGTCCTAAACATCAATGGGAACATTCAAATAAACAATACTAAGTGAATAATAAACAAAGATACAAAAGTAAGTTTGACTCTCCCTCTCTTTCTCTCTCTCGTTTTTTCTTTGTTTTGTTTTTTGATCTTATCAAATTTAAACGTTTTGATGTTTTTATTTCTTTGTCTAAAATTATGTTCAATGAGATAAAACTTTTTTTTTAAAAAGCCTACATTTCAATGACTCCATTATATTTGAAGAAAGAAGCGAATCCATTCAACTCATTGTGAGGTCATTGTATACATATATATATGATATTGGACCATTTGATCATTACCTCTTGAAGTCAGTCACTAGTGAGGATACGATGATTATTATCAGAATGGGGGTTTTGTGGAGATTTTTAGTAATTTTATAGGTGAACTCATGAATCAATTGAAGCTAGACCACGATGGATTGTGGATGTTCACTGTTGAAAAGTCCCACAATAGGAGAAAAGGTCATCCAGTACTTCCAGGTTTTTCATAATGGTCTAGCTTCAATTGACTCATAATCTCAACTATTGAAATTACTATAATATCCACGACACTCCCTTCTCATATTGGCCAATATTAGTTTAAAATTCTCCTCAACAAAACAAGGTTAGACATTAACACCGTTGAATGCCGACCGGCTCAGTGGTCTAGAGGTTAAGTGGTCTGGCTCGAGACTGGTAGATCCTGGGTTCGAATCTCGTGAGGCGGGATCGTGGATGCGCACTGCTGAGGAGTCCCACAATAGGAGAAAACGGTCATCCAGTGCTTCCAAGTTTTTCCATGGTGGTCTAGCTTCAATCAACTCACAATCTCAACTATATCAAAATTAGTATAATATCGACAAACCCCCCCTCCTCTGATATTAACCAAAGTTAATTTAAAATTTCCTTTAATAAAACAAGATTTATTTATCTCATTTATTTTTATTTGTTTGCTTAATTTAAGAAAAAAGAAAAGTGGATGAAAGAAAAAAAGAAAGAAAAGAAAAGAAAAAAGAAGAAAAACGATAAATATCAAAGTAACATTTGTTTTGTTTTGTTGATAAATTAAAGGCGTTAATTTAAAATCATAAATAAATAAATTATAGTTGAAAGCGTGAATCAATTGAAGCTAGACCATCAGGGAAAACTTGAAAGCAGTGGACGACCGTTTCGTTTTACTGTGTGACTCATCAGCAGTTCACATCCACGATCCCGCCTCACGAGATTCCAACCCAGAACCTATCAGTCTCGTGTCAGAGCACTTAACCGTTAGACCACTAAGCTGGCCGGCATCCAACGGTGTCAATATCTAACTTCAACCGATTCATGAAATTGAGCGACACACCCACCATTGTCTTCAGTGAGTTACTATCTCATAACAGATCCAGTTGAACTCCACTGGTTATTGCTTTTCATTAAAACTCCAGGAAATACCCCTTGAAGCCAGTCACTAATGAGGATACGATGATTATTATCAGAAAGGGGGGGTTTTGTGGAGATTTTATTAATTTTACAATTGAATTCATGAATCAATTGAAGCTAGACCACTATAGAAAACCTGGAAGCGTTAGACGACCGTTTCATCCTATTGTGGGACTCCTCAGCAATGAACAATTTTGAAAATACTAAATCTCCACAAAAAACCCCTTCTGATAAAGATAAATTATAGTTTATCATTGCTTGTTTATTTATGTCAAAATGAAACTTGTTTGTTTGTTTGTTTCCCTTTGTGTGTTTGTGTGTTTGTTTGTTTGTCTGTTTCTCTTTGAGTGTTTGTTTGTTTGTTTGTCTGTTTCTCTTTGCGTGTTTGTGTGTTTGTTTGTTTGTTTGTTTCTCTTTGTTTTCTACTTTAATTGAATGTTTTAATTACAGATTATCATTATTAATATGAGTAAAAGTAAACATGATGTAATTAGTTGAATTGATTGATTCATTTTATGGAGGTTGACTTTATTTTCTTTTTTTTTGTTTGTTTGTTTACAAAATCAACAATTAAAAATTCTATAGTTGAATTGATGAGTTAATTAAAGGTAGACTATCATGGAAAACCTGGAAGTACTGGATGACTGATTCGTCCTATTGTGGGACTTCTTAACAATGAACATGCACGATCCATTGTGGTCTAGCTTCGATTGATTCATGAGTTCACCTATAAAATCACTAAAAATCTCCACAAAACCCCCTTTCTGATAATAATCATCGTATCCTCATTAGTGACTGGCTTCAAGAGGTATTTCCTGGAGTTCTAATGAAAAACAGTGACCAGTGGATTTCAACTGGATCTGTTGTGAGATAGCAAATCATTGAAGATAATGGTTAACCCGTTGCTCAATTTCGTGAATCGGTTGAAGTTAGACATTGACACCGTTGGATGCCGGCCAGCTCAGTGGTCTATCGGTTAAGTGCACGCGCGCGAGACCGATAGTTCTTGGGTTGGAATCTCGCGAAACGGGTTCGTGAATGAGCACTGATGAGGAGTCCCACAATAGAATGAAACGGTCGTCCAGTGCTTTCAGGTTTTTCATGTTGGTCTAGCTTCAATTGATTCATGAGTTCAATTATCAAAATGCTAAAATCTCCACAAAGCCCCTTTACTTAAAAATTCATTAGAAAATGATTTCTTTGAAGTATGAATTACATTTGTGATATGTTTTTGTTTTAATCCGAATAGAATAATGAATGGTAACTGTTGAGATCTATTTACAGTCAGCTGATCAGTCGGCTACAACATAGGACCACGCACATATATACAGCTGTTTAAGTTGCCATACCTCATTAGCACAACAAGATGAATACCAAACTCATAGTAGTAGTTACTTCAATAGCAGTAATATATAAAAGAAATATTGCATATAAGGATATAATATAGGGAGAAGGAATTAGTTCTTAGAAAATAAGGTATCAAGCAATTTTAATCTCACGATTTGAGGGAAGACAAGGAGTGTATAGATCTACAGCACTATGATCGATTCTGAGCCATGTCATCCAGAGTCTCCAACCATTGATTACGATAGTCACGTGGACCCCAACCAAGTAGTCTGCATCTACCAACATGGCAAAGACCAGAAGCTAGTGACTTCAAACGCTGATGCCACATTTTGGTTTGGCCGTCCCTCACTCTCTTCCAACCATCCCCAAAGCTAGTCAGCATTGCACGTCGCGGTAATCAGTGTTCAGACATACGTAACACGTGGCCCAACCATCCCAGTCGATGAAGATTCATGACTTCATCAACTGATTTACCATCATTCCCTAAAACTCTGTGTCTAACTTCACTAATACTTACAGGGTGATCTATTAATGGACCAGTTCTATACATATATTCTTATTGTATAATTTTTAAGTAACTAAACTATGCATATTCATGTTCCTCTTATTATAAGCTTTATATTGACTTATAGACTATTGTGATACTATTTACTATTCTTGAGTTATGCCCAGTCTATTAATTACAGTCTCTCACATTCACAGTCACTTTAGGCTAGATCTTTTATGATGTGTGTGGTCTGTTTGGTTTGTATATAAACCCAGTATATTTGAAATATATGATTCATATTGCGGTATATGGAATTTGTGTGTTGGACTCATCAAGTAGGGCTAGGCAGGAAGCAGGACCGATAGATACTCTACACTGCTCGTACGGGTTTATGCGTCATTGATCCAGTAGATAATTGGCGGTCTCATTAAGTTATATATTAGATAAGGCACAAGTTATAACAGTTTTGTAGGTAAACTGCTAAACAGTGCTAACCACTTTCTAGTCTTAAATCTTATTTTTGAAATCCTGTACAGAAGACAGAAAGAGGAAAGTATGGATGAAGATTTACTTCAGAATTATTTTTGTACGGTGAGCATATGTTATTTTCAGGGTTACTTGTGATCCTGAAATTTTATGAGCTTCTGGACAAATTGCTGATGAATCTGATAGTGGATCAGGATCAGAGAAACATGATCCATCGTTTTCTTAAGTTCTCTTTATTGTTTCTAAGAGATGCTAATTATTCAAAGTAATCTTAACACTTTTCTTGCTTCTGTAAACTTTTCCACTGATTTATCAAGAGTCCCCAAATGCCCTGGTACGGCCGAGAGTGGGGAGAGTCCGCTCTCCCTCTCCAAATGCTCTCAAATGGCCACGTGAATATTTAGCCTCTGCTAGGGAAGTACTACTCACTGCCTTCTCGCACCACGGATGTTGTTTACGAAATTGAGAGGACGAAAAGTGAATGTCCAGCGCTTTAACCGGGTTGGTGGACACAGAAAGTCCACCTAGAAGAGTGGAAAACTCTGATTCCAAACCAATGGCGAACATGGGCTCCAGTATCCTGAAGGAACAAATGGCGTATTAATCAATCGTTGGTCACCGGCTACCATGGGACTGCATCTCCTCATGATGCCCCACTGCCTTGTGAATCAGACCTTTAGGTCAAAGACTCCGGGTGTAGCCTCCTAAGGAAACCATCTGCTTCAGTCTGGACACCCGGGGGGTAGTATCATAGCCCTCACACAAATCGAATTAGATTTGTGCGGCGCATATGTATCTGGTGCTCCTTTATACCAATATTTATGTGTTTAAATCCATAAATAAATAAATAACTGACAAGATTTCATCAATTGTCATTCAATTATATTAAAATTTCCGAATGCTGTGTTAGTATGAGATATAAATAGTGCTGGTTGGTATTGTTGAATTTCATAGCTCTTGATTCACAGACTGATCTTACGAAGGCAAATAGTGAAAACCAGGAAGTACTGAACAGATGCTTCTCCCTAATGGGGGACAAATTATTAGTACCAACCAAGACCCTAACATAAAGATCAAACTCAAGGCCTTTGTCTTATGATTTAAACCTTAACCTCTGAACCATTAAGCAGATACCCAGTGGTGTATATCCCTAACTTGAATCAAGTCGAGATGTTGAACGAACAATTTCCATTGCTTGTGTTGGATGATTATTACATATCATTCATTGTTGAATTCCATTCGTAATTGCATTTCGCTAAAACTCTTAAAGCTAGCCACTAGTCAGCCCATGGTTATTATTAATACAGGAAATTCATGAAGATTGCTGAGATATTATGGTTTACTTCATGGACCTAACTTAGTTAAAAAGCATTCAAAACCCGTTGAAAATGGTTACTCAACATTGCAAATTGATTGATTTAATTACTAATGGGATGACAGGTTTCCACTACTTTGTAGTCTCATACTAAAACGAATTACCTATCCAGCACATTCTTGTTTCTCTATAGTTGTTTAAAGGTGATCAGTCTTACTAATCGAACGCTATACTCGGATCCTAAGCTAGTCTCGTAAACCTCAACCAAGCTAAATCTACACAGCAACTTGAACATGAGAGAAAAGGCATAAAATATTCGAGAAGCACTTTACTCCAAAGGTTCGTTCACGTACAGAAAGTATAAGGTTTTTATAGTATTTTAGAAGACCTTGGTGTTTCCTGAAAATTCTAGAATACTACTAAACATAGTAGCAGTGTAGTAATCAGCCAATCAGAAGCTCTACATGTGATGTTTCTAGCAAAGCTTGTAGTCAAACGCTGATTGGATAAAATGCTTCTTAATGTATCCTGAGCCTTTCTTGTCTATTGGACGAAATTTTCTGGATCACCACTACAAAAAGGTATTCCATGATGGAACTTTAGGATATTACTTTGTTGACCGACAGCCTATAGTTAAATGACATTCACAAGAAGTACTTACCATTCTCTCTATATGAAAAACTACTTTTGTAAGTCAGGATCCATAAAATAACATTGGCTAACCATTTTTAAAGTATGCATTATGGTGTCTTACTTTGTAAGCAGATAACTATTGTGTCTACTTGTTATTCATTTCACCTATTACGCCTGTAGGACCAGTAATGTTCTGTTCTTTCAATGATTTAGTAACGGATGAACAATGACCTGAACCTTAACACATGTTGGTCTTCGTGTTCTTTCCAACACAGAGTCTAATCTTAATAGGAAGCTAGTAAGCAGATATATTCTCTATTGTGTAACAATTCAGTTTATATAATAACGTGGAATAATTTCAGTACTATGCAGGAACACAAGTCGGAAATCACAATGTATACACAAGTATACTTTAATTGGAAGATAACTAAAGTAATAGGTCTAAAACCACATAACAACAACTCAATAAGTCTGACGATTTATATCACTACGATCAAATTGACTTTAAATCCATTGAGCATGTCCATATAACACAAATATGGGTCTAGTTGATAAGACACATATGTAGTGAACGTACACTCAGGTGAGGATGACCAATCTACTAATCAGTGTAAAACTACTGAGTATGTTCATAAATTATGCAAACCATACATTAAGTACTTCATTTGAATATCTTCAGTCAGTTGTCCTCTACATACTTCATGATTCATCCATTTCTTTTTTCATTCCAATTTCTTTCTGTTCTTCTTTTAGTTTTCATTAGTTCAATCTTCTCAATCCTCTTTTGACAGGCATTCTACCTCTGATTGGCATTACATACTGCTTATATCTGGCAACATAAGTAGCACACACTATACATATATGGAAATTATAGTTTTCGTAGTTTAAATGATCTTTCTCAAACCACCACTAAAAACCTGGAAGCAGTGGTTAGATGTTGAATAGCGGCTTAGCGGCCTAGCGGTCAACAATGTACGCATGAAAAAGAATGTCCTGGGGTCGATTACCGGATGTTCAGCCCTGAATTCGAACAGCTAAGTTTCATACTCAGATGAAACGTCCATCCAGCGGTGGTCCAACTAGGGTCAGTCTTGATGCAAATTATATGTATATTGATAAGGAATGGTGATATATTAGTTAATTATCAAACAAGCAGCATATTAGGTGATAAATATACCAAACATAGTGAACTATGCCCTTATATACTTAGGTGTTAGAGCATCGGAAACGCATGAAGTGTTTACAAGGATAATGACAGTATGATTACTTGTCCTATACTGTCGTCTCAGTATATTGCTTTCCCACAGAAGTAAAATCTGAAAAGTAGAATTTTGATGAAGGAAGACTTGGTGGGGGTAACCAATTCAAAATGACAGAGTGATTTCTTAAAATAGGATAATCATACATTAAATGACATTATTTGTACATCTTCCTTACATTGTCATTTACATACTTCATGATTCGTTAAATTGCTTTCTGTTTCCTTTCCTGTTCTCTTTAATTCAATCCTCTGTTGCCAAGTATTCCACTTTTGATTAGTGCTACATACTACTTATACCTGTCATAATAAGTAGCTTACATCACAGAATCAGTTCAGCTAAACATTTTGTAAAAACATCACGAAAACCGTTTAATTGTAAGAAAATGTTCTCATCTCAAAACTGTTTAGTTGAAAGAAATGTAAACGGAATACCAACTCAAACTGTCTATTTTAAGGCGATGTAGTTCAATCGATTACTTAAAGATGTTGTTTCAATACAGTTGGGTTTGATGGAAGGGACAGTGATTCATATGCTCAAGTCTATAAGTTTTATCATCAGTTTCACTAAAGGTATGGTTATTGTACGTAGATGACACACTTTTTAGTCCTGAATAAAGGTGAATTCTGAACTAATCATAAGTAGTTTCACAACTTCTTCGACAACATTAAATCTACAAGAAAAGACAAACTAGAAGATGAAATCCTTTTCTTGGATGCATTATTAATGAAAACAAACATAGAGACGTTGAAAATACAAGTATACAGGAAGTCAAACCATACTGATAAAATACTCACAACTGTGATAACCTAATAGCAAACAGGTTGAGGTGTTGTGACAAACACTATTCAAAATAGTCAAAAACATGACATCAATCTCAGTACCTGAAAAACTGAAAAAAAACACTCTTTTCCTGCCTATCTTCCATAGAACATAACTACCCTAGCAACTGGATAGAAAAAGAAGTCTGGGAAATCCACTCACCATCACAAAATTATCCTAAAATTGCAAGAAATGGATAAACCTTTTACATAAGGATTCCAAGGACCTCTAGAATCGCTATCACACATTAACCAACTGAATCACTTCACTTCATTTTATGCAGATCAGACGACTCAACATATAGATATACAAAGAATAGAAAGCGATGTGTATTCCAGAACGAAATATCTCTATAGGTCACATCAGTAATCAGACACAAGATAAAATCATCACTACTAAAGTATGATTTAAAGCCTGATACATAAATAATTAATTGATTAGTTGAATTGTAATAGACAAATTAATGTTATGCCTTTGTTTTTGTCTTTGTAGTAGGATGGACAGGTTGTTAAGGAGTTCAACGTTCAGTCATTGAGATACAATTTGAATCCTACTTCACATACTTCGTTTCCCGAACTAGGTAGTATTAATACCCCTTAGATATAAAATACAACTCAGAGCTGAATAGAAAAATTTGTACTAGATGAGTATGTTTTTTTATAGCCTTGATTTTAAAAATTCCTTTATTCATAAAATGTTCATTAAGCATGTACTTCTCGATATATGATTATTTATCAGAAGGGGTTTTGTGAAGATTTTAGCAATTAGATCATTGAATTTATGAGTCAATTAAAGCTAGACCATTATGGAAAACCTGGAAGCACTGGACGATCGTTTCTTCCTATTGTGGGACTCATTAACAGTGCGTATCCACGATCTCACCTCACGGGATTCGAACTCAAAACCTATCAGTCTCGCGCCTGAACGCTTAACCTCTAACTCCAACTAATCTATGAAATCGAGTAGCCGTTTACCGTTATCTTCAGTGAGTTACTATCTCACAACAGATCCAGTTGAACTCCACTGATCATTGCTCCTCATTAGAACTCCAAGAAATACTTCTTGAAGCCAATCACTAATGAGCGAAATTGTGGATGTTCACTGTTGAGGAGTCTTACAATAGAACTAAAACAGTCATCTAGTCCTTCCAAGTTTTCCATAATGATCTAACTTCAATCAACTCATAAATTCAACATGATCACTTACTTAATACCAACTATTTAACAAAGAAGACATTACTTTTAATAGAGAATTCATATGAAAATAACATTATCATATTACTAATTACTTAAATTACAACTAGTCAACATTTTTCTATTACGAAAAACAATATTGACGTCAATATATAGTTTTCATAATGAGAAAAACAAATTACAATTTCTATAATAAACATATTTATATATGGCGCATCTATAACTGGTATCCCCCACTCACCCCAATCCCCTTCTCCCCCCCCTTTCTTGTACCAATATTTATATATATTCAAATTAATAAACTAATGAAGATGTATTGAATACCTATTCGATTGAATATCTAGAAGATTCTCAATTACAAAGTGGTACCCAATAATTATGAGTTTAATTGAATGAGTTACTTTTTAATATTAGATATATATATATATATATATATATGTAATCCAAGAATAATGGTGGATGTAAATAATAAAACCCCCCTTTTTTCTTTTTTTGTTTTTTCTTTTTTGTTTTTCTCTTTTTTTTGTTTTTTTGTTTTTGAAGAAAATAATTTGTAGGTGGGGGGGATATATTCACTATTGTGTATTATTCATATTTTCTTTTATTATTTACATAAGAATTATATAACAAAGTAAACAATCTAATGTTGTTGTTGTTCAGATAGAAAATTTATTATAAAATATAATAAAAGAGAATAGTCAACATCATTCTATACGGATATTTTAAAGAGACGATTATAGAAGGCATCAGAAGACAATTAGAAAGATAAAAGGCATCATGTATTATCGTCATTATCTATTAGCTATTATCAATGTCATTGTATTGTCGACAATGATACAATATGTTATAGGTAATTAAGTAATAATGATAATGATAATATACCCGGTTAAAGTAATGAATAACCTACATTCTTAATTGGTTAATGTATTTTCTATCTTCCAATATTTAGGGGGTTCGATTTTTGGGGACGATACATCAACAAGTAAGTTTGTTTGAATTTTAATAGAGTTTTGTTCTTTAAGCTGAATAGTTTGATAGTGAAGCTTTCATTGTTATTCTAAATAATATCATTAGTACAAATTTCTCTACTATCTAAGTTTAAGACTGCAACTGGTCAGTCTCTAATTGGTATATGTTCATACTGTACGTATTGTCTCGATATTGCCAGTGGAATCCAGTTTGACGTGCGTTTCGTCCTATTTGGGACTCGTCAGCCAGATTAACCTGCATCTCAGATTTGATGTCCACAGCAGGATGAAACGCGCGTCCTGGATTCCATTGCTAGTCACTATCTATCTATGTTTGTTTGACTTTTTTTCGTTTTTTATCGACACTACTGTCTATTTGAACAAGACTAACATGAATATGTTAGCTAATGAGTAGTTGACACAAATAATGAATTTTGTTTCTTGATTCTAGGAACTCACACTATGAAATACATATATGATATTTAAGATCAATTCCTTTTCTTTCCATACATCCTCATTTTAACACATAAATGTTGATAAATTGATTGTTTTTGATGGAGTTTTATTCTCTGAGCTGAATGGTTTCGTCGTGGAGCTTTTATCATCCTTCTGAACAATATCATCGGTACAAACTTTGGGTAGACGATGAAAGCTCCACGACCAAGCTATCCAGCTCAAAGAAAAAAACTCCACCAAAATCATCCACCTGATGTACAAATCTTTTCCACCATCTCATAAATTCATTGTTTTATGTTATACCTTCTTATCAGCTGACTAAAACTAGTTACATAGAATAGTATAATACAGAATTAGTTGTTGAATACGATTCACTTAATGAAATGAAGGTGAGTTCTTGTAATCTAACACAAAATCATAATAAGAAGATATCAAATATGAGATATTAAAAGTCATTTACCCCGTCATTACACAATTCATCCTCATTATAAGATTATAATAAACCTAAAGACTGACCATCAGTGAATAAGTTTATCTCTACTTCCCACTGTACATCTATGTAAGGTTGTAAATAATTGATGATAATGAACAATTCAAAAGTTGAAAGCGTGAGTCAATTGAAGCTAGA
>NC_031500.1:1963906-1975345 GCF_000237925.1 Schistosoma mansoni
GCATTGGTCATAGCGAGAAATCTGACTTTTTCGAATCGTTCCATTCATGTCACAAGCTATGTTTGTGCTCCGGTTTCTACCTGTGACTCCGTAGACCACCATGAAAAATCTGGAAGCACTGGACGGCCGTTTTCCATGATGGTCTAGCTTCAATTGACTCACGCTTTCAACTATGAAAAATACTAAATCTCCACAAAAAACCCCTTCTGATAATTCAAAAGTTGACTTAAACAATATTCAATGTCAAGTAATCATATCACCATATGTACATTCTGAATAAATTGCCTGGATATTGAATGGTGGTTAACAGTAGAATCCAGGTCATTCGCCTCATTCATTTTTCAGATTAATCAATTAGATGTATGACCATTCCAGTACTTTACGCCAAAAGTATCATTCCACATCGATAGCTGTTCAATGAATCAAGGTTATTGTATCTCTATATCATATAATATTTGCTCAGTGTTAGATTATCAACTGATGATTGTTATTCTTTTATAACTGTATTTCAGCTAAAAGTAAGTCTTAATACATAGAACATTTCAAGGCTTATGTATTGTCTGACTTTAATTGGATCGTTGCCAAAATAGAAGTTATCGATTTAGAGTAAATGATATTGTCAGATCAGTTTACTTACCAATGATTGACAGTTAAACCGTATTTTTGTAAATTATTATGATACCATGAGATGAATACAAACTGTACATGTGTATGACCACTTCAAAAGATTAATGGCGAAATCACATTACCATAATCATTGCTTTTCTTAAGGCATGTGTTAGAATTTTAGTTGTATTTCCCTATTATCAATCATAAAGATGATATTTTCATAGTTGAAATCATGAGTCAATTGAAGCTAGACCACCATGGAAAACCTGAAAGCACTGGACGGCCGTTTCGTCTACAAAATCCCCTCTGATCCATAAAGATGATAGTTGATTAGTCCCTATTAGAATATATCATTGAAGTACACATTTTAATGAAGTTGAATGATGGTTAACGGTAGAATCCAAGTCATTCGCCTCATTCTGTTTCAGATTCATCAATTGTACCTATGACCATTCCATAATGGAAATTACCTACATTTCCAGTATTTTACACTAAAAGTACCATTTCACATCGATAACTGTTCAATGAATGGGGGTTATTGCAACTGTATATCATATAATATTTGCTCAGTATTACATCATCTACTGATGATTGCAACTCTTTTACAACTGTATTTCAGCTACACGTGAGTCCTTATATAAAGAACCTTTCACTTATTGTGTATGAAGTACTGTTTATAATCTATTGACAATAGATTATATTATCACAATACGTAAGCGCTGAAGGCTTACGTATTGTCTGGTTTCAATTGGATCATTGCTAAAGTAGAAGTTATGAATTTAAAGTAGATGATATTGTTAGATCAGTACTCAAATATTCATGTTTACTGATGTTCAGAGTGACTGCTATGATGGCATGATTTTAAACTGAAGTTATATAGACTCAATAAAAAAGTTATCTTCAAAGTCGACGTAAACCGCGGGTATATATGAAACTTGGTATGTTAAGTACATCCTCGTCGATAGATAACTAGTAGATTGATAAGGTAAATACATTTAAGTTAGCCAATATGATTAAAGCAAAGATCTAGTTATGCAGGATGTATTGGTATGTATTTTGTGAAGAATAACCGCTGTTGATGACCTTCACATTTTAGAATGTAAACCGAGAAGATTATTGATGCAGATAAAGTTCCTACGACTACTAATCATCAAACATTAACAGGATAAACAAACATCTGAAACTGACCATGTTCTGGACTAATGTCGAACTATGTAGATCTCGTAAACGATCTGTCCATATGTTCATGATACATTTCACACAATTATTGAACATTTATTTATGATTGTTAAATTGAAAATTATAAATCTATTTCATTGTAGACATGACAACGAGTAAGTTTTAAATCCTTACCATTGATGACAATCGAAATAGTTGGTGTTCTGTTTAGAAACCTGAACTTGTGTTGTTTTTATTCTGACATCAAAAGCAAATATGAACTAGGGTTCTGTGACTTCCCCCTCTACCAAGTGAATACGTTATTTGAGACTAATCTATCTTGATTGATGAAATGGGTAGTTGAGTAAGTGTGAGTGTGTGCGTGCAAAATTCATACTCAATTGAATCATCTCCTATGAGTAAATCAGTCAATCTCCACTCATATCATTATGAGTAAAGGTGTGAGTCCATCGACTGGTATTCAGTCGTCAATAATACAAATCAAATAATCTACACTTTCGCTAAAAGTGACATCAACGTTATACATTCGGAACAAGTAAGTGACTGTTTGAATTGAGTAGAACAGTGAACACACAACTTACTGGCGTTTGAAGTCAAGGGTATAGCATTCGAATCCTAGTATGTGAATACCAACACTAGGAAGTATGTATATCTAACAGATGATTGCCATATACGACAGAGAATGTATCTTTCATTTCCAGATTAACAGCCCAGACAACCATACACATTTCATACATAAAGATCGTTATTCATCACCTTGTTTTTTATACTATTTTAGCCACAAAAGCGAGTTCAGCTAGTAAGTGATTACTTCAGAGATTATTCAGTTGATCATTTACTCTGTCTATTCAATTCATTACACCATTCTGTGATTGGAAATAACTTTTACGAACACTATGAAACTATATATACCTCAGTCAGTGGGAGAGTAGGCAGAGACGACGAAGAGGCAACGTAGAGTTTCCTTATCTTTCCGAATCCTTACTGATTCGTTTAGTCGGACAGCGCATAGACGACTGTCTACTGGGATCCAGTCTAAAAGAGCTAGTTCTACCCTAGGACCTAATGCAGTACGTACTCCAGCGAGGCCACGGGAAGCAGCATCAGGGCTTCCAGATACACGAAGCATGTATCAAGATGGTTCTTTATTTTGATTAGGTGAGGTCAAATGAATGATACTACTCGGATCTTGTATGCGCGTTTCGAAGACGCAGCACACATCGATGGTGCGAGATTCTAAAGTCCTAGCTAAGGAGGTCTGTTGTCCCATTTGGCACAATGTTCGGACATTAAAAGTTCCTACATGTAGTTTAGAGCGTGGTTTCAGGAGACCAGGAATAACGTTCCGTGTACTCGAATCGTTTGCCCTAGCGGTGCGAGGTGATAAAAGGACGTGAGAAGGGTTAGTCGTGGAGATAAGAGAGTTATTATGTGTAGGAAGGATTTGAAAGTGACCAAGTTGGTCTCGTGTGAAGTTACGGGCATGAGGGCTAATATCACTTCCCGGCTGCCCACACCTACCAATAGATTAGTTGATCATTCAAATATGACATGGTGAATAGTTGTAGAAGTTGTTTCCATTGTAAATTAACAGTTTACTCCGATCAATATGAATAACCTCTGTTAGTCTAACCATCAACAAAGTCGTTCATCTAACTAATAGTACTTCAATTAATCCAAATGTTTGTTTTGAATTCATTATTTACCAAGAATGTTTTATTTCTCTCGAATAATTTAGACTCCTTGGAAGTGTCTTGGTTGGCCATTTCATCAATCTCTATGATAGTTATTGGACTGATCAATGGTCATTTAAGAAGATTCATCTTCTAGAATACCACAATTGTTGAATACAAAAGGCTAATTTTGTATGTGACTAGTATTCTTTAAAAAAAATACAGAAATACTATGGTGTATCAATTGTTCTGTGTTTGTAAATGATTCAGATAGTTACTATGAATGGTTTTAGTCGAATAGAAGTGTAATCTTCCATTATGTTAAGTATAGACGCTACGTTTATATTCACTATTTGAGAGTAACTGAATAAATACAGTTTGGAAGGAGCAGTTTCAGCAACGATCGAGGTGTTCATTGCACAACTTCTGAATTGATTGGTTTCCTGGAAGCTGTTCGACAAATCGTTGTTTTGAAAATTATTGTAGTTAGTAGACAGTGACTGTGATTCCCACTGTCCTCTACTTTCAACCTGATTGATATCATTGGATGATCATTCACTTTGAATGCATAAGTCGATGTTAACGATTCTTATGTGGAATACACTGCTGTTATATTGGATTGAAACCACGAAGTAAACTATTCTTAGATGATTCCGAGGAAAACTGTATTCATATAGAATCTCTTTATTGATGATGAGCCTTGTATAAAATTGTATTCATAACGAACAAAATATGGATGACCACTTGTTCAATTCAATGGACTTCTATTCGACTGCATAATTTTGATGTAAAATCCAGTTATGTTCCAACTATTTCAGTGATGGATGATGTTAGTTGATTATATATCAGATTCCCTTGAGATTTGTATATGAATGAGTGAGTATATTTGGTTAATAAGTTGTTGTTGTATGTGTTTTAGGGGGGGGGAGGTGAATAAAATCTTCACTTATCATTACTCTTCTGCCTTGATACGTACGAATCTTGTTTCTTCTTCGCCCCTCGTTGAGTTTTTCACTTATAATTCGTGACCACAAACATGGTACAAATATACATTGAGAATCTTGTCTTTACATTCATTCAAAACCACTTACATTTGGGAAATATTTAGATTATCAACATAGAAATGTCATGAAAAGAAGAGCTACATGTTAAAGAATATCAGGTTGAATCTAATTCTTGTTTTAATAACTCCGTTTTTCAGTGTGTATATCATCTATCCAGAGTAAATGACACATATAACTGAGTGGATAATGCGATGGTGTTTGAAGCGAAAGGTACTGGGTTCCAGTTCCAGAGTGAACATCAACTGTAAGATGAAGGTACATCCAGCTGACGAGTCCCAAATAGGACAAAGCGCGCGTCCTCGATTCCACTGTTAGCCACTATCCATCTTTGCTTATAATGCTTGTGAATTAAGAATATATCGAGGCAATACGCACAGTATGCACATATGCTAATTAGAGACTGACCAGTTGCAGTCCTAAGACATCGATGGGAAGATTCAAACAAACAATACTAAGTGCATCCAAACTTCCCCCCCCCCACTGCACAAGCAAGTGACTATCAGGACTCAGTAGCTGAGTGGATAACGCGATGGTGTTTGAAGCGAATAGTACTGGGTCCGAGTCCAAGAGTGAACATCAACTGTGAGATGTAGTTACATCCAGCTGACAAGTCCCAAATAGGAAGAAACACGCATCAAACTGGATTCCACTGCTATCCACTATCCATCTTTGCTTATGTTCACTTAAGTTTCTTGGTTTTATGAAATCATTTTAAAAAATATCTGGCAAAAAAACACTACTGATATATTCAGAACCCAAAGTTATAACGTAGGATTTTTTCTTGTTTGTAGTTCAGAAAGCGTATATGTGGTATTGTATGAACTAATAGTTCCTTTATACTTGATGACTGTCTTATTACGAAACCCAAATACAACACGTTCGTGTGTGCTCACCTAGTTCTGTTTATTTAGGTTGTATCATTTCAGAGATTCCTAGTTCGTATATTATTTCTAATACTTCTATTCATCACAGTATAACAAGTTTGTGATTTAACATGGCGGACTGAACTTTCTTAATTTAACAACAGTAGAAAACCAGGAAGCATCGTATAATTGTTTTCTCTTAGCATAGAAGCCTTCAGTAGTGTTTGCTTGATACCTTACATTTAATCTAATCCAGGACGTTTAGACCTCATATCTTTATTTTTATTTTATTTAAACACATAAATATTAGTACAAGGAAGCACCAGATAAAAATGCGCCACACAAATATCATTTGATTTGTGTGAGGGCTATGATACTGCTTGGGTGCCCAGACTGAAACAGGTGGTTTACTTAGGGGGCCACACCCCGAGCCTTTGACCTAAAGATCTGATCCACAAGGCAATGGAGCATCGTGAGGAGATGCAGTCCCATGGTAGTCGGTGACCAGCGATTGGTTCATACGCCATTTGTTCCTTCAGGATACTGGAGCCCATGTTCACCATTGGTTTGTAATCGGAGTTTTCCAACTCCCCTAGGTGGACTTTCTGTGTCCACCAACCCGGTTAAAGCGCTGGACATTCACTTTTCGTCCTCTCAATTTCGTAAACAACATCCGTGGTGCGAGAAGGCAGTGAGTAGTACTTCCCTAGCAGAGGCTAAATATTCACGTGGCCATTTGAGAGCATTTGGAGAGGGAGAGCGGACTCTCCCCACTCTCGGCCTCATATCTGTCACCAATTCTATCGTGAAGTCCCATACTAAAATGAAACAATAGTCCAGTGTTACTTATTTTTCACTGGTTTTCTAAATGATTCCAATTCACTACATGAAACTACCAAAACAACAAACTTTACAGCTCATTTTAGTTAACCTGTATACATAATACAATAAACAATAGATTAACAAAATCGTTTCGGTAAATTGATGAGAACACCAAGAAGTTGTGTTTCTTGTGTACTAACTCCAACAATCAACCATCAGTATGTAGTGGAGACGATAGTGAGTTATTTAGACTAGTGATAATACCGTAACTTAGTAGATCCAACTCAAGAGAACCTAACAAACATGATACTGACTATTACCTACTCAATGATCATTCAATTTAAACAGCTTGGTACTAATGCAATGACCTACATAACTTAATGGTTAAGTCATAGATTATGAAGCTGAATGAACAGAAGCGTCAGTTCTCGTAAGATTCCAGGTATGATAGTGAACAAGAATATGGGTGAGAACAATCGAATGTATCCGACGCGAAAATTACAGACTATGTCACTAAAATCTGACAAGCATACAGTAAACAGTTAATCAATTGTCTCAATCTTGACCATTTCTTCTGCAAATATCTGTCCATCTTCTCCAATTATTATTGTACATGCATTTCCATACCAATTGCATTTCGTTTCCGTTCTTTCCTTATCGATCTTCTATTGAAATACATTCAATGCTCGACCATCATTATATACTACTAATGTGGATATAAGTAACCCACATCACATTATCAACTTTTTTTGTTTTTTAAGATTATTATTTGGAATGTAATGATACTCTTGAGAATTTTTCTTATCAAACAGGACATTCATTTGTTTAGTTACCGTTACAAATTATTTAAATAGACTAGACTACTCAATAGAGAGAGAGAAAGAGAGAGAGAGGGGATATAAGAAAATATATGTACAAGTTGTCAGTTTCCATTTACTGGCTGTTCATATATAGAACTACAATTAATCAGTTCATAATGATGAATATCTATCTTAAATGTATTCCCTCGTTATTGTTTTCCCTTATTAGGGAATTGCAATAATTTAGTTCGTGAATGAGACCGAAGGTGTTGGGTTCGAACCCCGGTGTGCAGGATCGTGTATGTGCACTGCTAAGCAGTTCCATACTAAGACGAAACGGTTATTCAGTGCTTACAGGTTTTTTAATGGTGGTCTTACATTGATCGATCCATGATCTTAATCAAAAAACTTAACAATCTCCACAACGCCATACTGATCATTGATAACTATCTGAACTCCATCGTTTAGTGGAAATGAATGAGTATAGAACATTAGTTTGAATATATATTCAGCTGATTAGTCACAAATAGGATAAAACATGCGTTATCGATCCCACTGGTAGGTACAATTCAAATGTCCTGGGTAATATTCGAATGAAAGGATAACATGAATCCTCTTTGTTATGAAATATGATTTAACTTCCAGGTTTATTTCATATAGAAAAGGCGAACTCACGTAATAGCAAAATCTTTTGAATATGTTTGATCATTGTACAGAAAAAGTAATCGACCATTATGGATCATCATTTCAACTTAGATAGAAACATGTAGAATTTAATCGTTGAATTCATGAGCCGAATAATGCTAGGCCATCATGGAAAACTTGAAAGAACTGCGCGGTCATTTCTTCATTCAATTTCTTCCATTCAATTGGGTGAGGGCTATGATACTGTCCGGGTGTCCAGACCGAAGCAGATAGTTCTCTTAGGAGGCCACACCCGGAGCCTTTGACCGAAAGATCTGGTTCACAAAGCAGTGGAGCATCGTGAGGAGATGCAGTCTCATGGTAGCCGAATACCAACGATTGATTAATACGCCATTTGTTCCTTCAGGATACTGGAACCCATGTGCAACATTGTTTTGGAATCAGGGTTTTCCAATTCACCAAAGTGAACTTTCCGTGTCCACCAACCCGGTTAAAGCACCGGACATTTGCTTTTCGTCCTCTCAATTTGGTAAACAACACCCCCACCACGAGAAGGCATGAGACGTAAAATCATGGATGAGTGATCTACAAAGTTAAGCGTTCGCGCACGTAGACCAAAAGTCCTCGGTTCAAATCCTGTGTGTGAGATCGTGGATGTGCACTACTAGAACAAAACAGCCATCCAGTACGTCTAAGTATTTTATGGTTGTCTAGCTTTAATCCCGCCTTTTTGTTCAATCATAAATAATTTAAACTATAAATAATGTTTCAAAGTTGAAACCATGAGTCGATTGAAGCTAGACCACCATGGAAAACCTGGAAGCACTGGACGGGAAGCAGCGACCAGGGGAGTCCAACCAGGGCTGGTGGGAGATATCAACTCACTGATGACATTGGTGATTGGTCGCTCAATTTTGTGGATCGGGTGAAGTTAGACAGTAACACCGTTGGATGCCGACCGGCTCAGTGGTCTAGAGGTTAAGGGCTCTGGATCGAGACTGGTAAGTCCTGGGTTCGAATCTCGCGAATGCGGGATCATGGATGCGCACTGCTGAGGAGTCCCAGCATAGGACGAAACGGCCAATCAGTGCATACAGGTTTTCCATGATGGTCTAGCTTCAATCGACTCATGATTTAAACTTTGAAAAATACTGAAATCTCCACAAAGCTCCTTCTGATTATAAAAGAATGTCTTAATAATTGAATCTAACGTAATTACTTACTTACGCCTGATACTCCTGATAGAGTATGGGCCACCTACCAGCATTCTCTAACCAACTCTGTCTTGGACCTTCCTTTCTAGTTCTATCCAGTTGTTGTTCATTCTTCTCATATCTGTCACCATTTCACGGCGTAAAACTGAATCTATCTAATACAACTTAATAAATGTATAATTCTAAAGAAGAACAAGTCTTCTTCTTGTCACCTTATAATAAATAATTTATACATATTGAGTAATAAAGCTAAACATGAAAGAATACTGTTTAATTTATTGTTTTCTTTACATTAATTATGTATGATGAAGATGTTACAGGTATTCAGAGTTTGACAATGGTTTAGACCAGTAACACCTTCTATTATGAATTGTACCTACTAAGGGAAATCAAAAGACAGAAACGAGGAAGTTCGAAGATATATTTGATAGGTGGATCGACTGATCTAATCTGGATAGTAATTGAAGGGGATGTTGAACGCGTCGTTCCTACTTGTGATCTAGTGCGAATGTATGACCAAGCGCTTTCATCTAGGTGAATCCATTAAAACTAATATGGTCAGCATCTAATGTCGAAGACTTACAGAACTATTGATTTTGGGGATCTATTTACCACTACAATGACAAATATGAATGTGACTTCAAGAAAATAATCTCACTAACTGTTAAAACTTGATGATATATATCATACTGTCAAATAAAACTGGTTACGTTTATGTATATAAACAAACCGGATTCCAGTGGATGAAGAAATCAGGAAGAAGAGCTGGAAGTGGATAGGACAAACATTGAGGAAATCACCCAACTGCATAACAAGGCAAGCCCTCACTTGAAATCCTCAAGGCCAAAAGAGAAGAGGAATACCAAAGAACACAATACACCGAGAAATGGAGATAGACATGAGGAGGATGAACAACAACTGGATAGAAGTAGGAGGGAAGGTCCTGGATAGAATGGGTTGGAGAATGCTGGTTGGAGGCGTATGCTCCATTGGGGGTAATAGCCGTAAGTAGATACATAAGTACAATCAGCGACTTCATGATGGCTGGCAATATGCATTGAAAAGAATGAATATTATTCAGATGTCGATTACAAGATGAAGTTCACATGATGATTAGTAAAAGAGATCAGAATAAGAATAAAAAAGACTAAGCATTAAGAACAGGTTTAACAAAAATTTAATGGAAAGGTATATATGAAGGGGTACTGGAATTAAATATCAAGATGAAAATAAAAAGTGAATACACCTGCTCCACTGATAATGATTTTGAGTCATTCCACTTGAAATCTGAGACCATTGGTTAAGAAAATTCTACGGACCTCAACCAGATAGTTTGTATCTAAGATAATGACTTAGTATGGGACTGAATCTGGACGAAACAATAAGTTCTGATGATACCATGTCATACTTAAGTATAACCATGAAATTTATGTCATCAAAACTAATCGGCTCAGATGAGATGAAATCATTAATTGAAGTCAAGAATGAAATACAGTGTGATATATAGAAAAAGAAGTTGTCAGTATAGGGTTGTGGAGATTGTTAAGTTTCGATTGAGATCATGAATCGATAAACGTTAGACCACCATTGAAAACATGAAAGTAATAGATAGTCATTTCGTTATAGCATAGGACTACCTAACAGTACACATCTACGATCACACCCCAAAGAGACTAGAACGCAGGACCATCGGTCTCACAAGGACACTTATTCTCTAGACCACTGGGTCGGCATTCAACGGTCTTAATATCTAACTTCAACCAACCGACGATATTGAGCCACCATCTTACATTGTGTTCGGTGAGTAACTGTCTCACACTCAACACGGTTGAACTTAGACATTAACATTGTTGGATGCTTGTTCAGTGGTCCAGAGGTTGGGCGTTCGCGCGCAAGTCCATAGGTCATAAGTTCCAGTCTCTTCGGTGTGGGATCGTGGATGCTTACTGCTGAGGAGTCCCATACTAGAACGAAACGGTCATCCACTACTTTCAGGTTTTTCATAGTGGCTTAGCTTCATTTGACTCATGAATTCAACTATTAAATTACTATAATCTCTACAAAACCCCTTTCTAAATTCATTTAGTATTGTTTGTTTGAATCTTTCCATCGATGTCTTAGGACTGCAACTGGTCAGTCTCTAATTGGCATATGTGCATGCTGTGTGTATTGCCTCGATATAGCCTTGATGCACAAGCATTATAAGCAAAGATGGATAGTGGCTAACAGTGGAATCAAGTTTGTCTCGCGTTTCTTCCTATTTGGGACTCGTCAGCTGGATGTGCCTGCATCTCACAGTTGATGTTCACTTTGGGACTCGAACCCAGTACTCTCGCTTCAAACGCCATCGCGTTATCCACTTGGCCACTGAGTCCTGATAGCCACTTGTTTGTGCGATGGGGTGAAGTTTTAAATTCATTTAGTATTGTTGGTTTGAATCTTCCCATTGATGTTTTTAGGACTGCAACTGGTCAGTCTCTAATTGCGATGGCGTTTGAGGCGAGGGTACTGGGTTCGAGTCCCAGAGTGAACATCAACTCTGAGATGCAGGCACATCCAGCTGACGAGTC
>NC_031500.1:1975545-1995771 GCF_000237925.1 Schistosoma mansoni
TGAGATGCAGGCACATCCAGCTGACGAGTCCCAAATAGGAAGAAACGCGAGACAAACTTGATTCCACTGCTAGCCACTATCCATCTCTGCAAAACACCTTTCTGTTTATAATCATTGTTTACTTGATGACTTATTTACGTACATCCAAATAAACATACTACATACACACATACATACATACATACATTCATCAATAATTGCATACTTACTTACTTATTTACTTATCTACTCATCTATTCACCCACTAACCCCCCCACCCACTCACTCACTAACTTTGTCAGTTGCATAATTACATAGTTAATCTATTCATCGACTTAGTTAAGTTTAATTAACCGTACAAAACTCTTCAAATTGTTACACATGTTGCTAAACATAGATTCACATTGAAAAGAAAAAAAAGTTGGATGAGTGCCCTATATTCTTCATCAGTTTTATCAAATACAAATCTAATTACTTACGCCTGTTACCCCTTGTGGTGGGGAGGAGTATAGACCGCTTATTGACAATCTAATTACTACCTAGTATTTAATGTTTCAGTATATGACATATACAAATATGCTCAAATGTACTTACTTACTTACTTACGCCTGTTACCCCTCGTAGAGGTGCATAGGCCACATGTTCAAATGTACCTAAATTAAATTATATCATTAAGATGTATTAATCGGCAAGTGTAGATATGTATAGGGCAAGTTGTTTTAACGCTTGAGTAATGGGGGTATTTATAAAGTAACTTATGTAGTATAGAACTGTATTGAGTCCACTCATTCAAGTATATATTCAAGATAATAAAATTATATATTATGTCCTCTTTACAATCTAGGTTATACATGTTACATATGAATAAAGATTTGTCAAGTGTAAAACTCGGTCACTATACGGATAGCTCAATGGTAACGTCTCTGATTGTGGAGTTGAGGTGACACGGAATAGAATTCGTCAGGTTAGGGAAGGGATTGGTTCCCTCAAGATTACAGGTATGCATTGCAGCCGAGTGCCAAGTAGCACAAAAAATAAGTACAAGGTTTCCTGTTGACTATCTTCAATTATCATTTACCTAAATGTGTTGAGAAGATGGTGAAAAAAAAAATACGATGCTTTGAGATTTTAGTTGCATCTTAATTACTGTTGAGAGTGATCAAATTATATCAAATGAAATGAACTGTGTTGATATGAAGTGAATATGAAATTGGAAAACAGCAAGTTTTATTTCACAATGAATAAATTAATATTAGGTTGTTAGAGGGAATCAGTTGAGAACCCTATTTCAAGCTAGTTAATATCACCATGGAAAACCTGGAAGCAGTGGATGACCGTTTTGAATCTCGCGAGGTGGGATCGTGGATGTGTACTGCTGAGGAGACCCATAATAGGACGAAATGGACGTCCAGTGCTTCCAGGTTTTCCATGGTGGTCTAGCTTCAATTGACTCATGATTTCAATTATGAAAATACTGAAATCTCCACAAAACCCCTTCTGATCTATAGTTAATACTTGTCTAAAATGCGTTTTATGTTAATGAAGAAAGTGTTGTCCCCTCTTTGTGAAGTTTGAACTTATGTCACCAAATGGGTTACTGCCAAAGGCATTATATCGATAAATTCTTCAAACGCTAACTAATTTCATGTAGGACAGAATTATTTCCGAATTGACTGATCCTTAAATTGGCGAATAATTCCCATTTAAACATTAAAAACACGAAATTCAGCAAAGGGATCTTTTTTAAACGAGTTTATTATCAAGCTTCTCCCGTCTGATTGTCTCCATGTGCATCTACCAGCTCATCTGCTTTTGTGGAGCAAGGTACATTGGCTTTAGCCAGATCTCACTTTCAACTCGGATACGGGAACATGACCCAGTATAGTTCTACAAAGGTTACAGGAAAGCAGTTAGGAGTTCCATACTTGAACACCTAATCGACTGTAATCATTCTACTGATCCACAATTTTTCTTTTAAGGTTGTATATACAATTCGTCCAAATCGACTTAGATTTCTTCGTATTCAACTCTTAAAAACAGACGAGGCTCTTACTATCCATGAGCTCAAGCCAGAACTATGCGTACAAAAGAAGTATGACCTATCGTTATCGTTACCTTGACCTTAGTTTATTATTATTACTGCATTTCTCCCTTTATTTATTTATTTATTATTTGTATTGCGCAATCTAGTATTACAATCTTTCTATTACATCATCTTGGTTATCCCTTGTTCACATTTCCTCGAGGAACTAGTACCGTAGTGAACGAAAACACAAATGGAGACAATAGGATATATTTCAACAGGAAACTACAGAATATCTTAGTCAAATCTGAGAACCAAACAGTAAATACTTCATTTGAAAAATGTCAGTCAATCGTGTCAGACTTCACTGTTCATTCACTTCCATACCAATTGCTTTCTGTTTCCGTTCTTTCTTTCTCGATCTTCTCGAACTTTTGCTGCTAGACATTCTACTTCTGACCAATGTTATATGCTACTTATGTCGATATAAATAGCACACATCACAGTACTTAAAACAAAAATCATATGTATACGATTATACAGTTTGATAATAAATTCGTTGTAATCCTGAAAGAAGTGATACGTCTTATGGAATTTAAACTACCACCATCGAGTGTTATAGTTTCAAACGTTACCACCGAGTTACACAGGTCATAAACGGCCTACAGTTGTGATGTTTACACTATCTGTGAAAAATGTTACTTAAAAGTTGATAGAACTCTATAGATCAAGTGGCGATAGGTCCGGAGTTCGATGTCCGAACAAGACATACATGAGCATTGCTGAGAATTCTCGAATTAAAATGAAACAGCTATCCAATACTTCTTAATTTTAATGATTGTTCAACTAAGACCAATTGGTTTTGTTAATTACAAAACATGAATCATTTAATTTACGTTGATGGGAGGCGAAACCCGACTCACACATCCTTGTCATACCTCCTGGATAGTTCAACTGTTTCCATGAACTAACGTGAGCGGTACCCCGGTTGGTGGAGACCGGCCTAATCATTCACTCTACCTATACCCACAAATGATTAGGAAGGCTACAAAAAATCATAGCACCATTAGTATTATTTCAAAAAAAATTAAGAACGAGTTTACCCAAAAAGAATGGAAGAAAGATGTAATGATTCTGCCCAAACGATGCAAAAACAGCCATTGAGCCCTGATAGTTGTGCTTTGCTTTGATGTAGCATTCTTCTCCAGAAGAGCCTACTAGGCTTCACAATGTTACTACGGCTGGAAGGGTGGGCAATTAACCTTGATAAAAATATGTTTAATCAATAATCGTAGAGAAAGTAAAAGTGATAATCTCCGTCTTCTTATTGCATTATCGAAATTTATCAAAGGGATTAATTGCTTTAAAAGTGACATTGTTATTTTACCCATCTACTAATGGATTATTGATGTACCATTCAGTTTTTTCCTATGCTGGTGAATCTGTAAAAGTTTGAAGTAACTTATTACTGTATCATCTTTTATATTTTCATAGTTGAAATCATGAGTCGATTGAAGCTAGACCACCATGGAAAACCTGAAAGCACTGGACGGCCGTTTCGTTCTATTATGGGACTCCTCAGCAGAGATATCAACTCACTGAAGACAATTGGTGAACGGTTGCTCAAAATCGTGGATTGGTTGAAGTTAGACATTAACACCGTTGGATACCGGGCGGCTCAGTGGTTCTAGAGGTTAAGTGCTCTGGCGCGAGACTGGTATGTCCTGAGTTCGAATCTCGCGAGGCGAGGTCGTGGATGCTGGTGAACGGTTGCTCAAAATCGTGGATTGGTTGAAGTTAGACATTAACACCGTTGGATACCGGGCGGCTCAGTGGTTCTAGAGGTTAAGTGCTCTGGCGCGAGACTGGTAGGTCTTGGGTTCGAATCTCGCGAGTGCGGGATCATGGATGCCTACTGCTGAGGAGTCCCATAATAGGACGAAACGGCTGTCCAGTGCTTCCAGGTTTTCCATGCTGTTCTACCTTCAATTGACTCATGATTTCAACTATGAAAATAATAAATTCTCCACAAAACCCCTTCTGATCATCTTTTACAGACCAATTTATTCATAGATACAGATCGGAAGACTGAACTTGTTTTCATTTGAATGTTTTGAAGTTTTTAACCATACAAATGTAATGAATGAGTTAGTAGATGAATCTTATAGTATACAATTGTTATTAGTATCATCTAGTTGGATGAATAATTAGTTTGGTAGTATGAATTGTGCTACTGATATCGACAGATTTAAGTAGTATGTATCATCAAGAGAAAGTGTAATGTCTGGTGGTAGAAAGTTCAGAAGATCGAAGAGAAGAGAAAAGAATGAGAACACAGAGTGATTGCTGTGGAAATGAAGGAACAATCAAGTGTGAGACATTTGATGTATATTTTGCAAATGAAGTATTTACTGTATGGTTCTCAGATATTACTAAGAGATTCTGTGATTTTGTATTCAAATTCATTTAGTTATCCCTACTGGTATTCTCGTTCACTACAGTTTTTCATTCTAATCGGAGCATTTGTAAACATGGAAAGTATGAGCTTGTGGTGGAGAAGATTTGTAGTTCGAGTAGATGATTTTGATGGAGTTTTGTACTCTGAGCTGGATGGTTTGGTCGTGGAGTTTTCATCGTCCTTCTGAACGACATCATCAGCACAAACTTTGGGTAGAAGTGAAATGTTTGAATTTCTCCTTATTTGGTTCATAGTTTGTCTTGTACTCGAACTCAGGATCTTCATTCTCACGCGAGAACGCTTTACCTCTAGACCACTGAACCGGTCCGACAGTGTCAATCTTTAACCTCAACTGATCCACAATATCGCGCGACCATCTTTCATTGTCTTCGGTGAGTAACTGCCCAACACCTGACATGAATGAACTCTACTAGTCACAACTGCTCACTAGAACTCCAAGAATTACCTCTCGAAGCTAGTTACTACTGAGTATATCATAATTATCAGTATAGGGTTAAGTATAAAGGTTAATCGTCTGCGTGAGACTAATAACCCTGAGTTCCAGCCCTTTAAGTATGAGATCGTGGATGTACAACACTGAGGAATCTCATAGTTGGACGAAACTGTCGCCCATCACTTCCAGGTTTTCACTGGTAGTCTAACATCAATCCATTTTTTGATCTCAATCAAAAATCAACAATCCCTACAACCTATTGCAGATAGTTAAAATATTTAATAGTAATATTTTTATCTTTTTAATAGTTGGGATCATGAATCGATTGAAGCTAGACCACTATGGAAATCCTGGAAGCACTGGACATCCGTTTCGTCCTATCATGGGAGACCTCAGCAGTGCGCATCCACGATCCCTTCTCACTAGATTCGAATCCAGACCCTATAGGGTTGGCAAGATAGCGCTTTACTTGATAACCACTATGCCGGCATCCAACGGTGTTCATTTCCAACTTCAACCGATCCTATTTGTCCTATTGTGTGACTCCACAACAGTGAGCATGCACAATCCCACCTCGCGAGACTCCAACCCAGGACCTATCAGTCTCATGAAATAGCACTTAATCACTAGACCACTGAGCCTGCCGGTATCCAACGGTGTTAATGTTTAACTTCAACCGATCCACGAAATCTGATCAACACATCCACCAATGTAATAATTTTATCACTATCTTCATTTACTTGATTAACTATATGATGTATGATATTTCTAGTTGTATAGTTTGGCTACATTTTTTTGATCAAACTCTAATGTAGTCAAGTCATTTCTCTTTTCAAAAAAAAGGGGGAAGAAAGAAGGAAAAAGGAATATTTAACTAAAACACAAATGAAAATAAACACATCAACAAATGAATTGGAAAACAATAAAACAAACAACACTGAACAAATAAATATCATACGTGTGTATGTGCGTGCGTGCGTGCGCGTGTGTGCATTACTTTTTTTATTATTAAATAGTTACTATGGTGTCAAAATGATAGATGATATGAATACTGATTGATGACGTAATACAAAAAACAAGAATTGGCGAGTTGATACGGTGGTAACAAAAAAAACAAAAAAAACAAGAACAGGTGAATATGAAATGAAATTTCAAAAAAAAGTTTTTTTCATTTTCTTTTATTGTATTAAACAAAACAGAACAACAAACAAACAAACAGTCTTAGATACTTGTGATATCATTCGTATAAGTCAAATATCCAGTTCATAGTGAATGAATTGATAGATCAAAAAGAAAAGAGAAACAACAATTTAAAATGGTAAATTGATAAAAATAGAGCAGAAATTGATAAACCTTTTTATTGGTAAATGATTGATGATTGTAATTTCATTTTGAATGACTAGATCTAAACTGTTTTTGTATTTTTCCCCAATGTTAGTTATCATGTGACAAGATTGCTTATCAGAATACGGACTTATACGATTTTGGCACTGTGCCAAATCAATGACATGTGAACCAACATTGAGTAGCCTAGAGTCAACTTTGAGTATTTATTGATTCTTTGTGTAGTAGCTTTTCGTCTTATCTAGTCAGTTCAGTCTAGAACATAATCTGAACTTTCACTGTATGAATCATGTATTACAAACATAGGCAGTTTATATACAAGTAAACCAGATCTCATCACGTCATAAAATAGAAATAACATTTGTACCAGATCAAGCCAAAAGTTCCTGTAAATGTAAAAGACTGTAAATAATAGATTGGGAATAATTTGAGAATAGTAAATCGTATAATGATAGTCTATAGGTCAAAATAAGACTTATGATAAAATGAAAATCATATATAATATATATAATCATATCAGAATGGGATTTTGTGGAGATTTTAGTAATTTTATATAGACATTAGACCAGCTCAGCGGTCTAGAAGTTAACTGCTCGCGCGCGAGACTGATAGGTTCTGGGTTGGAGTCTCGCGAGGCAAGATCGTTGATGCTCACTGCTGAGGAGTCCCACAATAGGAAGAAACAGCCGTCCAGTGCTTCCAGGTTTTTCATGATGGTCTAGTTTCAATTGACTCATGATCTCAACTATATAATGTATAATAATAGTCCAAAAATAATTCCAAGCAGTTACCATTTGTTTATTCTTCGATCGAATATAACATAGTCAATCAATCTAAATAGGATTCAACACTCCTTTGATTTATCTTGTAGTTTTGTTACTTCAAATGATTAGGTTTCTTTGAAGGTATTCATAAAGAAAGTTTCTATTTTCAAATCTTATGAATCACTAATGAGTAGATTATTTTGTAGCATACTGATGAATAATATCATGAACTGATTGAAATTAGAAATGTAAATCAAAGAATGATAATTCAGTGGTCTTAAGTCTGCGCACTAGTCTATAACCTTAAAGGTTCTGTATACTAACTCGGTCATAAGTCGTAGAAGTATGCTATTACTGATGAGTGTGATAGTGGAACGAAACAACATTCCAGTACTTTGAGCTTTTTTCCGTCAATTCACTAGTAAGTATGAAAGTTATGTCCCGATAAGGATAATGAATGGTAACTTTGGGATCTATTTATGAACAATAACTATGCATATATTTTTTATCGTATAATTGCTAAATAACTAACCTATTCATATTCGTGTCCCCTTTATTATAAGCTTTATTTTGACTTATAGACTATTATTATACGATTTACCATTCTTGAGTTATCCCTAGTCTATCAATTACTGCCTCCCACATTCACAGCCACATTTAGCTAAATCTTGTACAAATGTTATTTTCTATTTTATTGGTACGATGTGGTCAATCTGTTTGGTATATAAACTCAGTATGTTTGAAATATAACGATTCATACCGCAGAGGCTGTTCTGAACTTAACTGTCTGGGCTAGGTAGAAAGCAGGACCGATACGTACTCTAGACTGCTCGTACGGTTTCCGTGTGTCACTGTTCCAATCGATAATTGGCTACTCTCTGATTGGCGGTCTTATCACGTTCATACGTTAACAAGGCATCCACTCGGTCACAAGTTATAACAATGGACACTGAAAAGTTTGGAATCTACATTGAAACCTCTTTTGGAAAATTGGTTATGAATGTATGGGAATCTAAAGAAAAATTAACCTGGGATTATTTAACCATCTAACATAGTGTCGATTACTACATAGTAATTAATCAATGTACACACCTCTATATAAAATATTGAACACAACATGTAATCAATTGATGTTAGATATATACATCATTGGATTCCAGTTCAATAGTTTAGTTTGTGTTAGAAATCAAGAATCCTGAGTTCGACTCCCGGGCGGTTAGTTCATGGGTGTGCACTCCTGAAGAGTTTTATACAAGGACGAAATATCTGTCTTCTGATTTTTAAAGATAGTCTAGCTTATGTCAATTCTTCATATATTAAGTAGGTAAAATAGTTACTTACTTACTTACTTTACGCATGTTACTACCAATGGAGAATAGACCGCCGACCAGCATTCTCCAACCCACTCTGTCCTGGGCCTTCCTTTCTAGTTCTATCCAGTTTTTGTTCATTCTTCTCATGTCTGTCTCTATTTCTCAGCGTAATGTGTTCTTTGGTCTTCCTCTTCTACTTTGGCCTTCAGGATTCCATAGTTACATAGTAGCATCACAAAAACAAGGCCTGAATACTGGCAGTTGATCCTTATCTCCAATTATACTTCAGTATCTTACCATAGTATATTAACTAATTTTCAATAAAAGGAACATACCTTTTGCTATTAAATCTATTTTTATTAGTTTTACATAAGATTAATGTTGATCCTTCTTTTTGTAGAACAAAACCGTATGGGTTAATTACAATTTTAATTAACGTATGCAGTGACTACCTAGGGTTAACCTATTTAGGGATGAATGTCAATCATTATTGTCTGGCGCTAGATGAACAAAAATCTGACGTCAATACTCTATTATTATCATTATTAGTATTAGTACTACTATTTGTATTATTCATACTGTGGAGGTAGAAATATTGTCAGTTTTTATCTATGAATACTTGAAATAAGTAGAAGTAGACAAATGGTTTCGACTATTGAGACACTATTATCAAAATGTCCTGGTTACGGTGTTTTTTAGCAAGATTTTTTTCTTCGGGATAGGATTACTGACCCCATGCTCAACGTTCCTCCATTATCCGGGCTTGAGACCAGCAGTATCTCGAGAAGAGCCACAGGCTGAGTACTGGTGGGCGACCTATACTCATCCACGAGGGGTAACAGCGTAAGTCACTATCATAATGTTTACTTCATGTCGAAGGGAGTTTTCTAATAATTCCACAAGTATTCGGTAGATTCATTCTGATGTTATTATTTTCGACTAGTTATCCTGAAAATTTTTAATAACTGTATGTGTCCTTGTCCGGACGTTCCATGTACCTATAAAGAGTGCTGATCTGGTCGTTAGAAGGTGCATCGGCCTCGTGACTTCCGAAAATTTCCGGCTTTCATCATGAGGCGTCATAATTATTCATTCAACTCCCAGGGCAGAGTTTAAATGGTTTGAATTATTTTTTCTGGTTAGCGTTTTTTTAGCGGGTTAGCTTTTCTACAGGATGGGGTCGCTAACCCCATGCCCAACCCTCCTCCTTTATCCAGTCTTGGGACCGACAGTAACTCTAGAAGAGCTACAGGCGGAGTTTCCAGCTGAAGAAGAAATTAGGAAAAGACGTCGGAAGTGGATAGGACATACATTGAGGAAATCACCAATGTGCATTACAAGGCAATCCCTAACTTGGAATCCGGAAGGGAAGCGAAAAAGAGGAAGGCCAAAGAACATATTACGCCGGGAAACAGAAGCAGATATGATAAAGGATGAATGTTAACTGGAAAGAACTGGAAAGGATTGCCCATGACAGAGTTGGATGGAGAAAACTGGTGCGCGGCCTATGCTCCTCGACGAGGGATAACAGGCGTAAGTAAGTGAAGTAAGTATCTGTCCTTGTATTATTATTGACTGTCTTATTTAGTTGACTATTAAACATTTGATTGATCAATCTTTCCCGAGTGAATTATTGAATTGGATTCTTTATCAGTCCATCTGATGAAGACACATTGATCATAATGCTATACTTCAAGAAATTCCCCAGGATTCTTTGAATCTCCTCAACTCGGAATTTTAATATTTCGGAATGTTCTCAGTATGTGTTTGTTATGTTTCACAGTGTCATTTCCAGTTTATGATTACTTACTTACTTACTATCGCCTGTTACTCCCAATGGAACATAGGCAGCCGACCAGCATTCTCCAACCCACTCTGTCCTGGGCCTTCCTTTCTAGTTCTATCCAGTTTTTGTTCATTCTTCTCATGTCTGTCTCCATTTCTCGGTGTAATGTGTTCTTTGGTCTTCTTCTTCTCCCTTGGCCTTCAGGATTCCATGTGAGGGCTTTTCTTGTGACGCAGTTGAGTGATTTCCTTAAAGTGTGTCCTATCCACTTCCACAGTTTATGATGGTAAAAAGAAATTTTTCAAATCATTTCAAGTAGTTTGAGCATTGAACAATGATAACCTCAGTAGACTTTTCACGTGATGCAAAATAAACATTACACATTTTTGAAATTCTTTCCAAAAAAACAACAAAACTTTTTCTACATAAAATTCATGGAACTCTCATGAGAAGCCCACACCAGTGACGTCATGTCAGGTGTGAGACAGTTATCCACCGCAGGCGTTGGAAAATGTTGGTGAATTGATCGAAGTTAAACATTAATACCGTTGGTTGCTTTACCGATGGTCTGTAGGTTAAGTGTACACACATGAGACGGAAGGCCCTGAGTCCGAGTCCCGTGTGAGGGATCGTTCATGTTCATGTTATCAACGTTTCTCTTTCTCGGTGACAAAATGCCTTTCACTATTACATTATAAAATTTTGTTCAACTCTTTGTCTCAAGTGATAACATAATTACTAAAATCTCTACAAACCCTCCTCTGATAATAATAATCATATGACTGACTTCGAGAGATATTTCCTGGAGTGCTAGTGGGAAGCAGTGACCAGTGGAGTTCAACCAGGTCTGTTGTGAGATATCAACCCACTGAAGACAGTGGTGTACAGTTGCTCAATTTTGTGGATTAGTTGAAGTTACACATTAACACCGTTGAATGCTGACCGGCTCAGTGGTCTAGAGGTTAGGCGTTCGTGCTCGAAACTGATAGGTCCTGGGTTGGAATCTCGCTAGACGGGATATCGGATGCACACTACTGAGGAGTCCCACAATAGAACGAACGGTGGTCTAGTGCTTCCATGTTTTCCATGATGGTCTAGCTTCAATTGACTCATGATTAGACAAGAACGACAAATTTTGTATAAGAGAAATGAGTTAATCATTCTAATCTTAGGCTACTTATCAGCTAGCTAGCTAGCTAGAAGAAGAAGACTGGACGGTTGTTGTTCCGCCTTATCAAGAGACTCCACAGCAGCGAACATCCACGATCCTACAAGTGACCGAACACGATAAATTTCGTTTTTTTATATAGAAAGCGCTTATGCTCTAGACTGAGCTTACATTTAGTGTCTTACATTTCTAACTCCAATCAATTCATATTATTAAACAAATATCTTTTCATCTCCCATATTATGGTGGATGCACATTGTCGAAGAATCTCAAACTGATACGCAACAACATTCCAACAATTCATGATCTTTATTGCCTGTGTTACTAAAATCAGTTCATGATGTAATCAGTAGGACTCAACAATCTCCATAAACTCCACATATCACACCAAATTATACCATTTTATCTATTAATATTACCGCTACTGGATTGTTGTACTAAGACTATATTTCAGTGGTAAATTAACGTCAACCACAAAACTGTTCGAATAATAAAATAATAATGATAGTGATCAATGGAGTCCAACTAATCACTTGATATTGTTTGTTTGAATCTTCCTATTGATGTTTAGGACTGCAATTGATCAGTCTCTCATTGGCATATGTGCATACTGTGCCTATTGCCTCGATATAGCCTTAATTCACAAGCATTATAAGCAAAGATGGATAGCGTCTAGCAGCGGAATCCAGGAGACTGATCAGTTGCAGTCCTAAACATCAATGAGAAGATTCAAACAAACAATACCAAGTGGATTTCAACTTCACCCCATTGCACAAACAAAGTGGCTATCAGGACTCAGTAGCTGAGTGGATAACGCGATGGCGTTTGAAGCAAAAGGTACAGGATCCAAGTCCCAGAATGAACATCAACTCTGAGATGCAGGTATATTCAACCGACGAGTCTTAAATAAGACGAAACGCGCGTCAAACTGGATTCCACTGCTAGTCACTGTTTATCTTTGCTTATGGAGTCCAACTATGTTTCAAATGACAATTTACGATGGTCGCTGAGTATCATCAACTGACTAAACATATAAATTACGATTTATGGATTTGATATTGAGACTTGAAGATTGTGAACTATATCTTGTTCGATGTATTTAACGTATAAAAAATTGGGAGTGAACTATTCTTGTAGTTTTTCTGAATGACACATTTCCTACTGGTTTGATAAGGTGAATGTCATATTTGACTTCAGTAGCTTAACGGATAATGCTGAAAGCGATCGATGCTAGGCATAATTCTCAGAATGAACACTGACACTCAAAAAATGTACAAGCATATCCAGTGAATAAAACTCTCGAATATGCCATAACAACTTCCCTGAATTCCATCGCAAGTCATAATCCAATATAAGATAGACAATAATATCTATGATAAAGGTACAAAAAGTGATGATAATCCAGTAGAAGATCACTTCAACACGTTCAGTCATGAAAGTTAGTGAAAGAATTGAGAAAAAAGAATCAACGAAGCATTTCCCTAATTCTCCCTTTTTTAAAAATTCTTTCATAGAAATGGTAAGATTAACACTATCACGACAATGCACTGTTCATTGTCTTTTTATGTGATGGATTGTACTTCACGTTTTGTGTGCTAGAAAAAAACATCCACATTTGCGAGTATTTATGTTTGTGTGTGAATGGGAGAGGGAGAGAGAGGGTGAGGGAAAGGGTTAGATATCTTTCAGTTTATGTATACCTTTGAATCCCTCTCCCTCCCTCCCTCCCTCCCTCTCTCTCTCTGTTATACACTCACTTTCTGTGTATGTCTGTCTCCAACATGTTTCGCTAGTACTCTTTTGTTACTATTCCCATTATGTGTTTATGTCATCTTTCAATTGTCGAAATGAATAAGCCTTTTCTATCATTCTCTTTTCTCAAGTAATAAAAAAAAGAAGGGAAAAATTCACAAGGTGAAGAATTATGTCATTTCCAGGTTGAAATAGAAGTAAGAATGGAAGAGATCTAACATATCAGTAAAGTGTTTTTCCTTTATCGAAAAGATGACCTAATTATGAAATGTGTTCAATTGAAATCCAGGATAGAAGTAAACTGAAAATTGATTAATATAGTTTCTTGATGTGAAATATGAATACATCATTTGTTTCAAACCATTTACTTACTTACTAATGTCTGTTACTCACAATGGAGTATAGGCAGCCGACCAACAGTCTCCAACCCACTCTGTCCTAAACTTTTCTTTCTACTTCTATGCAGTTGTTGTTCAGTCTTCTCATATCTGTCTACATTTCTCGGTGTAATATGTTCTTTGATTTTCCTTTTCTCCTTTGGCCTTCAGGATTCCATGTGAGGGATTGTCTTGTGATGTAGTTGGATGCTTTCCTCAATGTATGTCCTGTCCACACATTGTCTCAAGCCATAATGAATGTAATTATTAGTAAGAATTGATGGCAATTAAAATTAAGATAGTGATCGAACCAATAAGAATTGTGTAAGTGACTTTTAGGGTTGTTTCTTTTCGAGAACATCAAATATCATGTATCATGAGCAAGGGATAGATTTGTAGGGCCAGTGAAATGTCACTGAGCCCTAGAGGAATTATCCTAAAGTTGGGTCACTGAATATCGAACAGGTCATCGATCCCCGTCAAAGTCAACAACAGTCAACACACATCAGTTAATAGTACGCCATGGACTGGCCCATGCGGTGGTGGTCACACTTTCGCTTGTACTCACTTTAACTAACATATTTCTGTAATAACGTCCTTTGTGTTGTACGGTCTTCAAAGCATCCTCAGTACCTTGATACGACGAAGGAGTAATCAACGTTAGGTGCTGACCGCGAGGTGTGACTTCAAAATTAGCTGTTGGTCACACTATTCCCGTCTAACTTGAGTATGTCAACCAATCATTCTACGAAACTCATCTAAGTTAACAGTCTACAGATTACATATTCGCGAGTTTGTAGCGCATCTGTTCTTCAATGTTCAATATGTATACGATATAGAGTATTTTCAGGTGCTTTCGTGTCCATTTAGTAAGCGAATATATATATAAAAGGATAATTTTCAGTGGTAATTTTATTTCAATCTCCAAAAATCTGCTAGCTCTATCTATGAAATAGCGTGTCTTCAAACTAAATGTAAACTAATTAGAGGTTGAATGTTACCGTATCAGTTAGCATTAGATTTAAAAAGCCTTACTACTGGTAAGAAAAGGTTGTTTTACTTACTTACTTACGCCTGTTATCCCTCGTCGAGGAGCATAGGCCGCGCACCAGTTTTCTCGATCCAACTCTGTCATGGGCAATCCTTTCCTATTCTTTCCAGTTAACATTCATCCTTTATCATATCTGCTTCTGTTTCCCGGCGTAATATGTTCTTTGGCCTTCCTCTTTTTCGCTTCCCTTCCGGATTCCAAGTTAGGGGTTTCCTCGTGATGCAGTTTGGTGATTTCTTTAATGCATGTCCCATCCACTTCCGACGTCTTTTCCTAATTTCCTCTTCAGCTGGAAGCTGGTTTGTCCTCTCCCATAAAACACTGTTGCTGATAGTATCCGGCCAGTGATTGTTGAGTTATTTGAAAAGGTTTTTTTAGTACACAGTTAAAAAAAAGCCGGTGTGAAAAAGAATTATTTACAAAATGCTCATATCTTCTGATTCAGATTCTCTTGAAAACAAAAGGAATTAGTTCATTTGATGTTGTTTATTTAGATCTTTCCATTGATGTTTAGGACTGCAATTGACCAGTCTCTCTTTTATTAGTATAGGTGCATACTGTGAGTATTGTCTCGATATTGCCTTAATTCACGAGTATTATAAGCATAGATGGATAGTCGTAAGGAGTGGAATTCACGATGCCCATTACGTCCTATTTGGGACTTGTCAGCTGGATGTCGTTTACATTGCAGACTGAATATAGTTCAATGGCCAGCACAAACTAGAAATCACTAAACAATTGTTTCGTATTATTAGGAAACTCCCTAGAAGTGTAGATTTGGGAATTTGTTGGAGATAGTTAAATATAAGTTATCTATTAGTTGTTTCATATGCTTCAGTAAATGACCTCTGTAAAACAGGTTTTTATTATCCATCAAGAGATTTTCAGGTTCCTTAACAGCTTAAAACCAACACATATTTGTTATTAACATAATCATATTCTATAAAGTCATCTTCATTTATTTAATAGTAATATTGATGGTGTAGACCACCAACGTTGATGATTTATGTCGAATGATTGGAGGCCTACTCGAGTTAGACGGGAACGGTGTAACGAACAAGCTAACTTCAAAGTCACACTTCGTGATCAGCACCTTACGTGGATTGCCCCATCGACGTATTAAGGGACCATGGATTCTCTGAAGACTGTACAACACAAAGGACGTTATTGCAGGAATATATTAGTTAAAGTAGATACAGGTGAAAGTAGAACCACTGCCGCATGGGCAGGTTCATGGTGCATGATTGACTGATGCGCGTTGATTGTCCTTGACCTTGACGGAGATCGATAATTAGTGACCCAACTTTAAAAAAAAAGGCCGGCACCCGTGCTCGGTCTCGGCTTTCCTGCTGACCCTCTCTTCCGATCTTGAGGAAAATTTACCGACCTATATGGTGGTGCTTCTTCGGTTCATGATAAATATCAAAACTTTAACAAGAGCGCGCAACAGATAGTGGGGAAATTAAAACAAATCTGAAAGACAAAAGTTTATGTTGAAAAACACTGGCCTGTACGTTTGAGCAGATTGTCTACTCAACTACAATGTATAGAAAGCATTCATCATATTTATTAAATCTAAAAAAGAAAACATTAGGTATAGACTAAAAGTCTATCAAAGAAATGAATTGTCAATTTATTAACTGAATGGGGTTTGTGGAAATTGTAGTGATTTTACTAGTTGAATTCATGAGTCGATATAAGCTAGATCTTCAATGAAAACCTTAAATCACTGGACGACTGTTTCTTCCTAGTATGGGACTTCTCAGAAGTGCGCACCCACGATCTTACAACAAAGGGACTCGAACCCAGGACCTTCAGCCTTTCTCGCGAACACTTATCCTCAAACTACTGAGCCGACGCACTGGTAAGGAATCCCACATTAGGACGAAACTGTCATTCAATACTTACAGGTTTTTAGGGGTGATCTAGCTTACATAGACTCATCAATTCAACTATTAAAATCTACTATTTCTCTGTAATCTTGAGGGAACTGGTGCTCCCTAACGAATTCGATCACGTGTCACCCAGCTCCACAGTCTTAGACATTACCACTGAGCTATCCGGGCTGCGACCGAAATCCTATAGGACTGAGATGTAATCACAATTGATTGATCACTGGGTGGTGATCAATGTCATGTTTGTCATGTCCTTCCCAGTGCAGATCGAATGCTACCGATTAAGTTGTAATGTGGCTCAGTGGTAACGTCTCTGACTATGAAGTTGGATGACACGGGATCGAATCCGCCCAAGGAGCACCAGTTCCCTCAAGATTACAGATACACCTTACTGACGAGTGCCAAGTAGCATGAAACGCGAGTCCAAGGTTTCCTGTTGACTACCTCCAACCACCATCTTATCTCAACATAGTCCACGCAGTATCGAGTCACCTAGACTAGTGACCACATAACAACTTAATCGATAACATTCGATCAAGCACTAAGAATGACTAGATACACATAACATTGATTACTACCTAGTGATCAATCAATTGTGATAACTATTTCTCTATTTTAAATGGGTATTTTCTTTCTATTTTTATCCCAATCATAAATCTGATTGGTCAATTTGTTTACAACCAATCAAATTAAGAATGAGATTGATAAAATGAGTAAGCAAATTAAACTACCCTACATAATTCTAATTCAACGATTGAAAACTATTCATCATCTACTTCTTCATGTTGATCATTTGAAAATCTAATTCATTATTCAATCATACATTTTTTTTGGGGGGGGGAACTATACTTATCATACTACTATTGTGTATACATTAGTAATATATATATATATATATATATATATATATATATATATAACGAGATTTCTAAAAAAAGGATCATTATGTAATGGATTCCAATTCTGTATATTCATTAATGAGATAAGAATAAACATTCAATGATGTGGTTCCTTATACAATGTATTCATATTTACCTATTAGTACAATTTAATTCGGATGCAGTTAAAGGTAATTCTATACAATCTATTTGCTTATATTGTTTCGATAAGTAGTATGTATTTACATAGGTAAAATTATGAGTCAATTGAAGCTAGACCAACATGGAAAACCTGGAAGCACTGGAAGGCTGTTTTGTCCTATCAGAGGACTCCTCAGCAGTGCGCATCCACGATCCCGCCCCACGAGATTCGAACCCAGGACCTACCAGTCTCACGCCAGATCAATTAACAGATCGACCACTGAGCCGGTCGGCATCCAATGGTGTTAATGTCTAACTTCAACCAATCCACGAGGTTTGAGCAACCGTTCACCTATTATCTTCAATGAGTTACCTCACAACAGACTGGTAAGTCCTGGATTCGAATCTCGCGAGGCGGGATCGAGGATGACACTGCTGAGGAGTCCCATAGGACGAAACGGCCGTCCAGTGCTTTCAGGTTGTCCATGGTGGTCTAGTTTCAATTGACTTATGAACTCAACTATAAGACGAAATAGTTGAATAATATCTTTGGATTTTTAGTGTTACTGCCAATTAATTTCAATGTATAATAAAAATTAGTGAATAGTTTTTTCTCCCTAATACAGTACTCTTCTACAATGGATACCCAAGATTTCACCAGGGGTAAAGGTTAGAGCTATAAAGACTCATAGTAGTTAAATGTTAGTCCTCTAACCAGATTCTTGATTGCAAAACTTTAACCTTTATCAATTTGAAGTATAGAGTGAAGACTATACAATCCTACTGATGGCAACTCTTTTTATTCTAGAACTGTTTGAATAAGTTAAATGAAGTGTACCTTGTAATCAGTTTCTGTTTTTTTCTATGTTTTTTTTTCTGAAATTTATTTATATTTATTTGAACACATAAATATTGGTACAAAGGGGCAACGAATACAAATGCGTCACACAACTCACTTGATTTGTATGTGGGCTGAGATACTGATCGGGTGATCAGATCGAAATAGGTGGTTTTTTCAAGTGGACACAGTTAGAGCTTTAAACCTAAAGGTCTGATTTACAGGGTGGTGGAGTAACGTAAGGAGATGTAGTCCCATGGTAGTCGGTGACCATTAATAGCTTCATACACCATTTGTTCCCTCAGGATCCTATAACCCATGTGTATCATTGGTTTTGAATCAGGGTTTTCCAACTCATATAGGTACATCATCCATATCCATCAACCCAGTTAAAGCACTGGACAGTCGCTTTTTCTCCTCTGAATTTCGTAAACAATCGTAATGCTGCGTGAAGGCAGTGAGTAAGAGTTCTCTGATATTGTCCATATGAGAGCGTTTCCAGTGGGAGAGCTGACTCTCCCCACCCTCGACCGTACCAGGGCATTTTTGGTTTTCTTTGCAATGCTCACGTCTAAGTTTATCGTAGCTTGTCCGATCTTTCTCCTAACAATGATCAAGCTATTTATAATGAATATTAAATATTGAGTTGGCTTATCGATATTCGATACTTCCAGCTACATGGTATAGGAAATATTTTATGCACGAGCGAAAACATTTGCATAGTTAGACAGGTATGTTCATTCATACTAATCTATTTAATGAGTCTCAACCAACATTGCTTTTAATCTGGGAAGCATAAGTTTTCAGATTAATTACTGTGAAGGAAATAGCTTTCTGTATAGCCTTAAAAAATAGTGTATCTATAATGAAAAGAATTTAAGACAATATACATCTAACAACGAGTACGTTGATCACAAAATCTATTCATTTATGACCATGCATTCCAATGATTGATCTTCATTATTATGAATAGATGATCACTTGTATTGAAGAGATCTAATCTAGGCCTTGAATTCAACAACAAAAGCTGTTGATCTTATGCATTATATCGAAGAATTTTAGAAGTTCACAACTAAGTAAAACAAACGAAACTCCAGTTATAAATGACGCAGTTGCTGTATTTCAAATTCGACAGAAGTATACATTACATAAATCTTCCTTCTGATATTTTTATTCGTCACACCGGCCCCAAATGCCCTGGTGCGGCCGAGAGTGGGGAGAGTCTGCTCTCCCTCTCCAAATGCTCTCATATGGCCACACGTATATAGCCACTACCAGGGAAGCCCTACTCACTGCCTTCTCACAGTGGCGGGGCTGTTGTTTACGAAATTGAGAGGACGAAAAGCGAATGTCCGGTGCTTTAACCGGGTTGATGGATATGGATGATGTACCTAGGGGAGTTGAAAAACACTCATTCCAAACCAATGGTCCACATGAACTCCAGTATCCTGAGGGAACAAATGTCGTATGAATCAATTATTGGTCACTGGCTACCATGGGACTGCATCTCCACACGATGCTCCACTGCTTTGTGGATCAGATCTTTAAGTGAAAGGCTCGGGGTGTGGCCTCCTAAGAAAACCACCTGCTTCAGTTTGGTCACCCGGGGAGTATCACAGCTCTCACACTAATCAAATGAGATTTGTGTGGCGCATATATATCTGGTGCCTCTTTGTACCAATATTTATATGTTTAAATAAAATAAAAATAAAATTCGTCACACTTACTTAGACATTTCAGTGGTGAAGCATCATACCTGATGATTGGTAGATAATGATGTAAATATTATGTAGGACAGTAATTCCCTCATTGTATCAGTTAAACGGTGCAACATCAGATATTCATATATTCGAATAATTTGTCATTTTTCTTTTATCGGATCATTTAAGTATGATACAGTAATATCGATCAAATATTTTTATTTGCATAGTTGAAATCATGAGTCAATTGAAGCTAGATCACTATGGGAAACCTGGAAGCACTGGACGGCTGTTTCATCCTTTTA